>NW_027397089.1:18431114-18527834 GCF_003265705.2 Callorhinus ursinus | reverse complement strand
CTTTCTTTCTTTCTTTCTTTCTTTCTTTCTTTCTTTCTTTCTTTCTTAAAAGAGATTTATTTATTTATTTGAGAGAGAGAGAAAGCACAAGTGGGAGGGGCAGAGAGAGAGGGAGAGAGAATCCCAAGCAGACTCCATGCTGAGTGCAGAGCTGGATGTGGGGCTTGATCCCATAACCCATGAGATCACAACCGGAGCCGAAACCAAGAGCAGGATACTCAATGGACTGAGCCATCCAGGCGCCACCTGATGGGTATTTAAGTTTTATAACTTGGTTTCCTTCTTTCTTGAATAGGAACAAGTCTATCAAATGTAAAGGGTTGTAGTAAGGATAGCAACATAAACAACAATAATGACAGTTACTGTTATTACAGGTCAAAGGATTAGCACTCCTAGAGGAAGAAATCTCTGCTATGGAGACAAGTACCCTCTCTGACAAAGGAATTTAAAAGGGTCTGGAGACAAGGGCTATTGCTTACCACAGGGTTGTACTCTGTCACCAAGTGGAGGCTGTTTATCTCAATGAAACGGCTTAATTTGGAGGCATCAATCCTTTCAATGTCCTTGCTCTCTAAATCCAGTTTTTCGTTATCCACCTGGGTAACACAAAAAGGATAAAATTGTCACTGTTCTGTTTTTATTTATTCATTGGTAAATGTTTCTGGACTATCTACCACATGTCAGGCACTGACTAAAGCTCAAAGGACTTAAAGGTAAATAGGAAATATTCTCTGCTTTCAAAGAACACTGTCCTGTGGGATACAAAAAAGGGAACAGAAATGTCATCACAGGGGCATCATAGGCCCGTATGTCACCTAAAGGAAGAGCAGAAATCTTCCAGGACGAAGCAACTCTTAAAAAGTAGCTAAAACTAGGTCAGGTGAATGAGGGTGGGGAGGGAGTTGTAAACTAAAAAACAGTATTTGCAAAAGGCAAAAAGATGTGAGATGCCATGTTCTGCAAGCTGCAGTTAGTTTGCTATGACTATAACAGTAGAGGTTAAGTGTGAGTAGGAGAGAGACAAGGTTAGTGGCGTAGGCTGGGGGAAACTTCCAAATGGCCTTGAAGCCGAGGCAAATAGATTAAAGTCTAACCTGAAGGCAAGAGGATCCATTTGCATAATCAGATTTATGTATGTATGTATGTACCCTTTTAACGGGAAATAATACGCACATATAGAGAAAAGCATGAAATGGAAAATGTAAAACTCAGTTTTTAAAAATTATTACAGGGCAAACAACAGTGGAACCACCATTTGGGTAAAGACATAGAATATTGCCAGAACCCCGGAGGCCCTCTGTCTTCCCTTCTAAGCCATAATCTACTTTTTTTTTTTTTTTTTTGCCAAAGGTGACCATTTCCTGACTTTTATGGTGACCATTTTCAATCCTTCCTTTATAGCTTTGCCACTTAAGGATGCGTCTTTTGATCCTGTGGTTCAGTTTTCTTTCTTAAAACTTTATATAAGTGGAAACAAACAGTGTATTTTTGGTATGCATATCTCATTTTGTTTAGGAGTCATCTGTGTTCCTGCACGCAGCTGAGGTTTTTCAGTTTCTTTGCTATATAATGTTCCACTGTATAAATATGCAACATGTATTTATTCACTTACTACTGATGGATATTTAGGCTGTTTCCTGTTTCTGATTATTAAAATAATACTTCAGTGAACACTCTTGTTCATGGTAACTCTCTGTTGACCATATACCTTGGATTGGGATTTTTGATTAGAGAGCATTTGTGTTTTCAACTAACAAAAATGCCAAGCTATTTTCTAAAGTAGATAATAATTTATGCTTGCACCTATATTGTTTGAAAGCCCCCGTTGCTCCACATCCTTGCCAACACTTCCTATTAATCAGCCTTTCTAATTGTATTCATTTTGGTGAATATGGGGTGGTGTCTTACTGTGTGTTTTTTTTCAAGATTTTATTTATTTATTTGAGAGAGAGCGTGAGTGGGGGAAAGGGGCAGAGGCAGAGGGAGAAGCAGACTCCTGGCTGAGCAGGCAGCCCAACTTGACCCTCGATCGCAGGACCCTTGAGATCATGACCGGAGCCAAAGGTAGACGCTTTACTGACTGAGCCACCCAGGCGCCCCTTATTGTGGTTTACATTGCATTTCCCTGAATAACCACCTTTATGTCCTCTTCATTTGCCTATTTTTCTATTGTATTGAGTGTCTATCTTTTTCTTGCCGGTTTGAAGGTATTTTTTATATATTCTATATATCGGTCCTTTATTGCTTCTATGTTGCATTATCTTCCCTCACTGGGACCTTCCCTTTTCTTAGTTATTGCTCATAAACAGAAGGTGATTTCAATGTAGTTGAGGTTATCAATCATTTCCCTTATAGCTGGTGTGTGTTTTTGCTTTGTCTTATTTAAAAATCTTTGACTACCCAAGGTCATGAAGATATTCTCTTATATTATCTCCTAGAAACATTACTATTTTATCTTTCACAATAAATTGGAAATCTACCTGGAACTCATTATTTTTCTCACTTTAAAATGGATGCTTAGATCTTGATTTTTATCCTTTTCTAAAATATACACATTTCCCCCTTACAGGGCTATAAATGCATCCATAAATTTTATGTGTAGATTTTTTATCATTCGGCCCAAAATGTTTTCCAATTTCTGTTCTTATTTCTTCTCTAACCTATTGGCTATTTAGAAGTGTGTTTCTTAATTTAATCTTGTTATTAATTTCTAGCTTAATTTCTACATTTTATTTATATCATTTGTCAACTTCTAGATATGTTATATGTGTCCTTAAAATTATGTATATTCTGTAGTTTTCAAATACAGTGTTCTGTATATACTAACAGCTCACTTGGTTAATTTCATAGTTCGAATTTTCTATATTCTTATTGATTTATTTAACCAGTTTATTTTATCAAGAGAGTAGTACTAAAAATCTCCCACCGTGATTGTGAATTTAACCATTTTTTTCTTACAATTCTGTCAGTTTCTGCTTACATGTTCTCAGGCCATTTATTAGATGAATGCAAATTTAGAATTGTTACATCTTCTGGCCAAACTGAAATATGTATCATTATAAAGCATCATTCTTTATCTCTTGTTGCCTAAAAGACTACTTTGTCTTACATCAATATGCTTAATATCAGCTTTCTTTTGGAAGTATTTGCATGGTATAGCTCTATCCTTCTATTTCTTTTTCTTTAGGTAAGAATTCCTTTTTTAAAAACATTTTTATTTAAATTTTAGTTAATATACAGTGCAATATTGGTTTCAGGAGTAGAATTCAGTGATTCATCAATTACATACAATATCCGGGGCTCATCACAATTGCCCTCCTTAATACCCATCACCCATTTAGCCCATCTCCCACCTCCCTCCCTCCATCAACCCTGTTTGTTCTCTATCATTAAAAGGCTCTTATGGTTTGTTTCTCTCTTCTCTCTCTCTCTCTTTTTTTCCCTTCGCCCCTTCCCATATGTTCATCTGTTTTGTTTCTTAAATTCCCCATATGAGTGTAATCATATGGTTTGTCTTTCTCTGACTGGCTTACTTCGCTTAGCTTAATACACTCTAGCTCCATCCATGTCATTGCAAATGGCAAGATCTCATTCTTTTTGTTTTACTTATTGATTTTACTTATTGATTTGTCAGAGGGAGAGAGAGAGAGAGAACATACAAGCAGGGGGAGCGGCAGGCAGAGGGAGAAGCAGGCTTCCCGCTGAGCAAGGAGCTCGGTTCGGGACTCAATCCCAGGACCCTGGGATCATGACCTGTGCTGAAGGCAGACGCTTAACCGACTGAGCCACCCAGGCATCCTAAGATTTCATTCTTTTTGATAGCTGAGTAATATTCCATCGTATATATACACCACTTCTTCTTTACCCAGTCATCAGTCCATGGACATTGGGGGTCTCTCCATAGTTTGGCTATTGTTGATAACGCTGCTATAAACATCAGGGTGCATGTGCCCCTCCAAGTCTGTAGTTTTGCATCTTTTGGTTAAATACCTATTAGCACAATTGCTGGATCATAGGGTTTATCCCTTTTTTTTAACCTATCTTTATATTTTACATGTGTCCCTGTGTTTTAAAATGATCAGGAAACAAACTGAGGGTTGCTGGAGTGGTGGGGGTGGTGGGAGGGATGGGGTGGCTGGGTGATAGACATTGGGGAGGGTATGTGCTATGGCAAGTGCTGTGAATTGTGTAAGACTGCTGAATCACAGATCTGTACCTCTGAAGCAAATAATACATTATATGTTAAAAAAAAAGAGAGAGAGAGAGAGAAAGAAGATGGTAGGAAGGGAAAGATGAAGGGGGGAAGTCAGAGGGGGAGACGAACCATGAGAGACTGTGGACTCTGAGAAACAAACTGAGGGTTCTAGAGGAGAGGGGGGTGGGGGGATGGGTTAGCCTGGTGATGGGTATTAAAGAGGGCACGTACTGCATGGAGCATTGGGTGTTATACGCAAACAATGAATCATGGAACACTACATCAAGAACTAATGATGTAATGTATGGTGATTGACATAACATAATAAAATAAAATTCAAAAAAATGATATGTCTTTTGTAAAAAGCACAGAGTTGTATTTTTTAATCCAGTCTGCTCTGTCTTTTGATTGCATTATTTTATATAATGTAACCACAAATACATTTAATCCCATATGCATTTCCTATTGGTTCTGCCTGTTCCAAATATCCACTTTCTTTCATTTCTGGACTATGAGTTGATTGAGCACTTTATATTATTCTTTCTTTCCCTTGATTGGCTTAGAAGTCACATGTGCTATAGTCATTCTCTTGAGGAGTACCAGCACGCATTATACAACATGCATTCTTTAGTCATCCGAACCTAATTTTAACTGTCAATTTTGTCTCTTCTTGGACTATGCAGACATTCGAACATTCTAGTAGTTTTCCTCCTTCTGACTCCATTCCCTTGCCCCACAGTGAAGACTTACAGGTGATTATTATTGTGTATTTTAATTCTAAATCTCACAAAGTGTTATTATTATTGTCATATAGTCAATATACATTTACACTTCTGCACATTCTCATATTTTAGTTTCTTTTTGTTCCTTCCTGCACTTTTGAGCTTCCGTCTGGGATGTTTTGCCTTCTGCCTAGAGAACAACTTTTAGTGTAAGATCTCTTGAGTGCCATGCTTAAAATATTGTCATTTCCACTTTATTTTTGAAGGCTATTTTTGTTGGAGGTAGAATTCTAAGTTGACAGTTATTTTCTTTCAGTTTTTGCAAGATATAATTCTTCATATGTGGTATTCTTTCTCCTGAGAAGTCATCTGTGAAACTTAGTATTACCCCTTTGAGATTACTTTGAGGGTAATCTCTTTCCTCTGATTTAAAATTTTTCTTTTTCTCTGAGTTTCAGCTATTATACTATGGCATGGCTAAGGGTAGATTATATATATGATACATATATATAATTATGTATGTGTAGAGGTATATGTGTGTCTGCATGTATCCATTGGTATACATAATTTATATATTCATATATGACCATCTTAATCCAATTTCAGTGATTAAGATGATTCAAATGTGTTGCAGCCCTTGGGAGAGCTGATCTACGTATGGTACATCCTTGTTCTTAGGATACTGCTTTTTAGGGTCCAAAGTGGGGCAAAGGGTGTTTTACTAAATCTACCTCCTACTTCCATTTCTGGGCCCTGAATTTCAACATTTACTTTTCTGGCTCCTTGAGGGTCTTAAGAAAGCTAGTAAACTTCTTAGCCTCTTGACTGCTTCAGGAACTGGCAGGAAAAGCTTCCCAGACAAAGAACAGTCCCAGTGCAGCATTTTCTTTCTGGGTTTTCATCCTTTCTAGATCTTGTCTAGACATTTCTTCTTCTTCTTCTTCTTGTTCTCCAAAGCCTCACTGCCCCCTTTTCTGCTTGCCTGGCTTTTAAAATAAGTTGGTTTTGGTGGAAGGGTTATCTAGTTACCTAGTCCGTTATACCACATTTGCATTTTAGAGCTACCTTTCCATCATACTCAGATATATTAGAACATAAGACTTCATACTGTCCATCATTGTTCCAGAGTTTTCCATTCCTCTCCCCCAATCTACTCATGCCCATAAAGGCACAAGACCATGCTTCTCTCACCCATAGCAACTATGCCTACAGACAAATGTTAGCTCCTGAAGGGTTCTGTTTCCTAAAATAGTTTGAGATCCTTGGGCCACCAACCTGTGGACATCCCAAACTCTTCCCTTATATCTTCTATCTCATATAGGTCCTACCCAATCTGATCTTAACGCTGGATCAGAACCATCCTTTTGGCCCCAAGATACTTTCTCCCAGTCTACCCAGCAAAGTCAGAGGTAAGACTCATTTTAGTGTATGCAGGAGGGAATTCAGGCAAAGATAAATTGAAGTCACTAAACTATAGGAATCCGAGATTGTTCGTTATTGTCATTCCCATGATGAGTCCCGTTGCCTATTTTTCTCCTCTCTTGTTCAAGGTGGTCTCCCATCAGGTTAGTTAAAAGCAATATGCACCTTTAAGAAGCCCGATGCACTCTATGGTTAATAATATTAATTCTGGATATACCCAGTCATTCTCTTATAATACGTTTGCGAATGGATTATTTGTTGAGTGCCTGCTGTGTGTTAGGCACTGAGGTACAGGAGGGTTTGACATTCACTCAGAAAGCAATTCAATCACTTTATTTTATGACTGTTCCTCACAACTCAAATTTACAAAACAAATAAATGCTGAGGTGCAAAAAATGTATTTCAAAATAAGAATTTTGGAAAAAAAAAGTCAAAACCATAGGATATTTTAAAAAAATGTGAACTCCCTTAGTATACTTAATTGTTTTAACATTCACAAAGTTCTGAGCAGAAGGCTTGGGGCAGAAATAGCAAAGCAAGAGAAAAAGTCTTCCTAGGGGGGAGTCCTGGCCCGGCCCCTCCTATCCTCCTTCACGGGTAAGAGTCCCCAGAGGAAGAGAAGGAGCACACAGCCTCTTCGCGGCTGCTTTGCCAGATGGCATGTCTCCTTCACACTTAAGGCTTTGCTAATTGCAAACATCAGAATCATCATTATTATAATCACAACCGGGGCCCTTTTAATATTTCATGTGTCTAAATACTTCGCGATTGTTTGGCTAGGAACCGGCAGGCCTGGTGGCGCGCCTCAGCTAACAGAGCTGCGCTGTGGCCGGGAACCCCTCCCTTTCTGCTCTTTTCCAGGCAGTCCCTCACCACTTCCCAGAACAGGGAGAACAGGAAGCGCCCGTTCCTCCAGGTGTTTCTGGACTTCAGGAATGCAGTATATTGAAGGCAGAGGATGTTAAGGGGTGATAACATTCTCTAAGTAGCAAAGAGTTTTAATAAAAACCGCTCTCCTGAAGTCCCTCCAGTTTGTAGTGCTTCTTTTTTTTTTTTTTTAAGATTTTATTTATTTATTTGAGAGAGAGAGAATGAGAGATAGAGAGCACGAGAGGGAAGAGGGTCAGAGGGAGAAGCAGGCTCCCTGCTGAGCAGGGAGCCCGATGTGGGACTCGATCTCGAGACTCCAGGACCATGACCTGAGCCGAAGGCAGTCGCTTAACTCACTGAGCCACCCAGGCGCCCTGTAGTGCTCCTTTTAACGCAACATGGCAGATTAGTTCAGCGGGTCTTAAACGAATAAGCTCTGGAACGTTCATGTGTTCAAACAACATTTTAACAGGAAATCTCCCTTCTTTCAGGAATTATTTGCATACTGCACTGGACAGAAAATCCGACCCTGAAACCAAGAGTTGCGAAAAATTGTTTTTATGTATTTTCTGTTTTTTGGAAAGAATTTTACTTGAGATATCATATTCTTTTTCTCCCCAAGAAAAGAGGCACCGGATGGAAAACAGAAACAGTAAACCAGAAGGGTTGCCACCTTAAAATATAATTTTGAGCCCTCCCAAGGGTATTGGAAGTGGATTATTTTATGTTTTAGACACTGTGCCATACCAACAGATTAGTTTTTTTCCTGTTCATTAGTAATTCAGCAATATTCTTTTGAATTCCTATGTGTTTCTTTAATTAAGAATGCAGTTTTTTATAAAGTGTATTAAAGTTGTCTTAGTTTACACCACAGTTATAGTATTAAATGTTTTGAATAGCACTGAGAAATCATCTGTGAAACGAAAACCCTCATGTTCCTGCGTTTGTTTTTATAAACTGCTTAGCTCGTCATGTATTTGGTAAATATATACTTTAGAAAGAAATACTTAATAATTTGACAGATCTCACTTCTTGCATTTATTAGCTTATTTTTCTGCACTAGTTCCTTTTGATTCTCTTTGTTTGGCAAGGTGCATTTCTTATAATAAGAATCCAGCACATAACTGTCCAGAGAATGAAAGAATGCCTTCACTGTGTTTCCATTACTATCCCACTGGGTCAAAGTTAGGCAATTATATTTCTTAAAAAAGAGGTGATTGAGGAAAGCCAAAGCAGGATAAACATTCAAATAATATCTGAAATTCCATTTTAGAACAGGCTCATGGTTTATTCAACCCAGGATTACATCTCCATTAGGGCAACAACGGGAGTGTTGTCAGAGAGGGTGGAGGGTCTGCCTGCTGTCACACTCAACAAAAGACAAGCTGTCACACACACCAAACAGGTTGTCATACACAACTTATTATTGTTTCACTGACTTAAATTCTTTCTGATCACACTTATAGAGTTGGCCTGCACTCTTTCTGGAGAGTGATGTGTTCCACGAATATAGCACTAGCTGGCTTCATATTGCTCTAACATTTCAAAGCATCTAGTAATGTCAACTCATTACAATCTTACTGTTTTTCCACTTATCATTATTCCAGCTTGTCTCTAAATATGTTCTTACAATTGAAAATTCTCTATGTCTACATTCTGAGATTTCTTTGCCAACATATGTAATGCCTAGATTAAATCTTGAGAAGTAATCCTAGGGTTGAAGTAGTTCCAGGGGGATAGAGAAATGATTTAAGAGAAGGCTTAATTTTAAGTGGGCTTGAGAATGAGGAGTCTGATAGAATCTAGGAGTAAAAACAAAGGTTTTTGTCAGGCTTACGTGCTTCAGAAAGTCACTATAGTATCATAGAAATGGCATGTTTTGGAGACAGCAATTCTGGGTATGAATCAGACGTCTGTTTATTCCATAGTTGTGAGACTATAGAGTAGGGAGCTTTAGTGTCCTTACTGATAATGCAGGGATAATAATAATTATTTCATCAGATTCTCTTGAGAATTAAATGGTAGAACACTGAAAAACACCTAGCATAACATCTATCATAACACAAAACAAACAGAATGAACTATACATTTAAGATGAAGGTAGGTACCCAAAATTTCGCAACAGGTTCACTTTTCCCAATTTAAAAAAGAATAGTCTCGGTTGATGTTCTTCTAAAAAAAGAAAAAAATCATCCCAAACTCCTAAATAATAATTCTATTTAAATATGGACTAAACTTTTGAAAGTAGAAACTGAGACAAATATGTTTATCTCAAAGCTGGTGCGGCATAGGTTGAACCTCTCCCAGACCTGCCCATGGAGCAGGGCAGGAACTGGTATGTTTGTTTTTGGTATGGTACATCAATAATCTCATCCGCAGGGTTCCCAGGAGTTCATTTAGAGTAGGTGTTGCCACTAGTGGTAAACAAAAAACAGATGCTAAAGAAGCGTGAACAGCCCTGGGAAGTCATCAACAGGGCTTTAAAAAGAATACACGGTAAGCCAGGCTAGTGCACCCATTAGAGGTCAGAAAGCCTGTAGAGACATTGGAAGGAACAGCTCTAGTTTTTCTTCCCCACATGTGTATCTTAGTAGACTTATTTATTTGTTTGTTTGTTTATTTATTTAATTTTTAAATTTTTTTTAGTACTAAGACTTTTCAATCAGGCCTTTGTGAGATTTATAAACACCGAACTGGGAAAAGAAGGACTTGTGAACGTGTAGCTGATCAGCACTTTTTCTATGGAAGGGTTACTCCCAGTGGTTCAGCAGTCACATGAAAGGCATTAGAATAACCTTCCATAGCTGTCTTACCAAAGCTTTTCACAGAAGAGCTCGGTTTAATCCTATTTCACGATGGTGACAATAACAACCTGCAGCTGCTGTCCAGGTAGGCAAAGGATTAGGGACTCAGATGTACTTTGGGAGGTGAGTCAATTTCTCAAGCACTTCTGAGTGTCTTCGTGACCAGAGGCATATTGTGGAGCTTTGGAATACAAACGTGCATAAGTCGTGGTTCCTGCCCTTGAATAGCTCATGGTCTAATGTCATATTAGGTGAGACAGACACAGAGATATATGACATGTACTATAAAGTGGTAAATGTAAATAGAGATATGGAAGTATAGAGGCATAGGTAGGCCAATTTGAAGATTCCGTGGAGGCTTTGTGAAGGATACAATGCCTCAACTGACTCACTGGGATAGGAGGAGGTTGCTGGGTGAGGCTAAGTGACAGGGACCATTGAAGGTGGTGGCATTCTAGGCAGGGGCCTGTGTGAAGTCATAGAATTGTATTATCACACTGTGTAGCGGGAGAGTAAAGCCTACCATGGGAATGTGCTAAAAAAGGGACTAGAGAAGCAGGCAGTGGCCAGGTCATAAAAGACTATATGTACTGTTAAATATCTTGGTTTTTATCTTGTAAGAAAAGGAGAATATTGAGGTGTTTTTAAGAAGGGAATGTCATGGTCAACTTTCCATTTTAAATACATCATTGTGATAACAATCTAGAATTTGGATGTGAAGTAGCAAAGGGAGACTAATTAAGAAGCTATTGAAATGGTTTATGCCAAAGATGCTAAGGACCTAAATGAGGAATGAAGTCAAAAGAGTGAAGGGGAATATAGATTCAATCAGATTTGAGGTACAATTGGCAAAAATTAGACTAAATGAACATAGCCATTCAATAAAAGTGTTTTAGAGGAAAGAGTATAACTTAGCAGGTGCAGATGATAAATTCAGTTTTGAACACGTTAGGACTGTAATGTTTAATGAAACTATCCCAAATAATTATATGCAGCAAGCATTTGAATCATGAGAGAGGTCCAGGCTAGAGAGAAAACATTTCAGATCCTCAGTAGACGTATAATAGTCAAACAAAAAGAATTGTATTACCTAAGGAAAACACATTCATTCATTCACTGATTCACTCAACAAACACTTAATGGACACCTGCTCCATGACTGACACTTTTTTAGGCTCTGTAATTGAAGGTGTGAACAAAATAGTCTCTGCTTCTACAGAACTCAAATTCTAATAACCCAGATTGGGAAGAGCACTGGGGTCAGGAAACAGTGTACATGGAGGCAGAGAACATCTCAAGCAGATTAAGAAAAGAACAAGAGGACCAGAAGTGGGCTCTTAGGAGTTAAGGAAAGAAAGAATGCTAAAGAGACAGTCAACAAAGTCAAATATGGCAGACATGTTCACTTAAATAAGACCTAAAGCGTGTTCACTGGGTTTGGAAATGTGGAAGCCAGGCTGACCTGGAGGAAAGCAGTTTTAATGGAGTGTGGGGCATAGATTAGATAACAGGGTCTTTAAGAGCTTGAAGAAAATTCGAGACACTGAATATAAAAGACATTTAAAAGAGATTTGGGTGAGAAGTGAAATATATAGGATGGAGGCTAGAGGGGGAAAGACGTTTAGTGCAGAAATCTTGAAAACTTTATCTTTTGTCCCAATTTTGCATTTCCAGTAGATTCTGTACATCTTTCTCTTGATATTCCACCAACAATACAAACTTAACAACTAACTAAAGCATCAGAAATCCCTATTTTTGTATATGCCTTCACTATTCGTTCATATCCTGGCTTTAAACTTTGCCTCTTTTCCAGAAATTTTATGTTTAATCATTAGCAGGACCTGCCTTTTCTTCACTTTCTTTCTTTTTTTATAATTTTTTAAAAAAGATTTTATTTAGGAGCGCCTGGGTGCTCAGTCGTTAAGCGTCTGCCTTCGGCTCGGGTCATGATCCCGGGGTCCTGGGATGGAGCCCCGCATCGGGCTCCCTGCTCGGCGGGAGGCCTGCTTCTCCCTCTCCCACTCCCCCTGCTTGTGTTCCCTCTCTCGCTGTGTCTCTCTCTGTCAAATAAATAAATAAAATTAAAAAAAAGATTTTATTTATTTATTCGAGAGAGAAAGAGTCCGTGAGGGGGGGGGGGGGGGGGGAGGGGGGGGGAGGAGGGAGAGGAGGAGAAGGGAGGAGGAGGGAGGGGCCGAGGCAGAGGGAGAGGCAGGCTCCCCACTGAGCAGGGAGCCTGATGTGAGACTCGATCCCAGGACTCCGAGATCGTGACCTGAGCCGAAGGCAGGTGCCTAACCGACTGAGCCACCCAGGCGCCCCTTTTCTTCACTTTCTTTTATCCCCTCTCTACTGCAGACCCCTCTCTGCTACAGACCCTTAGTACATGGTTGATTTTGTCAGCCTAACAAAAGTCCTCTCTACTCTTGTGTTTTTGCTTAACAATCCACCCTAGTCATCTCTGACAAAATCATCTTGCTAAAACACATTCCTGTTCATGTTACTCCTGGATCTAAAGGCTTTAAGGGCTTTGCAGTGCCAACCAAGTTAAATGCAAACCCACTAACCTGGTATTCAAATTTCTCCATAATGTGGCTTTAATCAAGCTTCTTGTATATTTATTTTCTCTAAACATGTACCCAGAGATCCAGTCAAATTGGCTTAATCACTGTTTCCTAAGTTTGATATTATTCCCATCTTGGACATGAATTCTCCTCTACTTTGTCCAAATTTTATCTCTCCTTTAAATCCCAGTTCAGTTGTCTCCTTCATCATTTTTTTTTTTGCCAGAATCCCTATCTTGCATTTATCCTTTTAATGACTATCATACTTTATCCATAGTGATGCTCTTTGCATTGTAGATACTTGTAAACTATGTTTACATTCTCGACTATATTTTAAGACCTATGAGAGCAGAGAACATATTTAACATGTTTTTATTATCAGTATCTTGCAGAGGGCACAGTGGTTGTTTAATACATGTTTGGTAAATGTAAGTGAACTCCCAAGGATATAAAAATATAAAATTTTGGAGCTCAAAATGACCTTAGCTATGATAACGTCAAATTCTTTTATTTTACAGATGAAGGAATTGAAGCTAAAAAACGTCCAGTGACTTGCACAAGTCATGTGCCTGGTCAGTGACAAAGCTGTGCTGCAATCCTACCTCTTGATGCTCAGTCCAGTTCTCTCTCCATCTCATGACAGCACCTGTTTGGGAAGCTTGAGCGGAGCCACCATCTTTGTCATCACTGTCCCTGACTCCTCGGTCTCTGGCACCATCATTAGCGTTAAAGGCATAGAGCCTTTCCACGCTCACAAGTTCATGAATCTATAACCTAAGGAAAAACTGGAAAAAGCCTCGAGAAGCCCACCCAACTTACCAGGCGAAAGAGGGAAATGGTGTTCCCGGTGATATTGTAGTGGGCCAGAACCTCAGAATCAGTGCTGATTCCAAATGACACATCGTGGAAATTTTGCACCATGCTATGGATTAGGGACACTGCTGGTATTTCTAAATCCTAAAAAAAAACGAGAAAAAAAAAACAACAACAACCCACAGGGATTATGTTAGAGAGGAAAGACATAGAGAATAGGGAATAGAAATGTGCTCACTCATCTAAAAATATCATAGACTTGATTTATTGTCAGGTGAAAAACCTTTACCCCTAAGAATGCAGGCTAAATTTGCAGTGGGATTGTTGAATTTTCCAGGCGGGGTGGGCTAATAGGTAACTACAAAACTGTAGCTCAGCCTGAAACTCTTGTCTGGCCTTATCATAAAGCTTGTAGTTTATGAGCAGAGAGGGGCCCCCAAATCAGAGAGGCCTGCAGAGTTTGGCTGCACTGTCACTGATCCACCCGAGGAGGCAAAAGTTTTGGGAACAATTTGTGGAGGAAAGAAGAAATGCAAAAATAAGAACTAGGTGCTGTCAAAGAGCCAAAAAGGAAAAAAAAAAAAATAAGAATAAAGGAAATTAAAATGGAAGCTTGGAAGTTTTATGAACAAAGGTTTGTGTGGGATGTGGAAGAACGGTCTTCTTTTCCTGCATTAAGCCTGAGGTATTGCCCGTGAAAGATACTGTTCCTATGTTGTTCCAACGCTAGAACCCAGGCCTGCAGGAGGGAGCAGGGAAGCCACGTCTAAGTTAAGATTCCAGTCCTTCCATAACAAGCTGCCATCATTTTCCCTGCAGTCACAGGACCTTTGCCCAGAGCAGCTCCAGACAATAAACAGGAGGGAGCATGGCCTTTTCTGACATCTTTCTGGGCCGGAGGGGGAGAAGTGCAAAAAGAAAAGAAACTGACTAGCCTTCCCTCTGGGGTCAAGCAGAGGGAGTTGGTGTCTTGCTCCTTGGAAAAGGTGTGTGGAGTTCATTCGAGGCTAAGAACAATTGCTAATCTAGGCTTCCCCCTTTTTGATTCTCCTTAGTGTGGAATTACTCATGGATCAAATGATGGACGGCGTCTGGTGGCTGCTTAAGTTATTGCAAATGCCTCCATTCCCACTTCTGTTGCCTTCCCGAGGGTGGCTGCTGTGGTCTCCACCTCAGATTTCTCCACGCAGAGAAATGGGCTCCCTTGTCTTCCTTCCCCACTTGCATCTCATTGCAGCCATTTCCAGCTGTGTACACAGAATCGCCAGGGTGGTGGAGAGTTGTAACTAATTAATGGAAATGGATAAGAAGGTCTGCAATAAGAGCAGGGGCTTGATCTGTGAGAATAACCAGATGTTACCTTCAAAGAAAGAAAAAATGCTGGAGTGGTGCCCTTTCATGTATGGTTGCTTTCATTAGCCAGGCAGCCAATCTGGAAGATGGCACTAACGCCTTCAATATTCAAAAGGTCATCCTTTCTCAACATTTCAGAACAAACGAAGAGCTAGAAAGATGAGGGACTACCTATTTGGTAAGGCTTTAGACAGAGATTAACCATTGGCTACTGTGTTTCCTGGATGATAGAAGTTGAATTTACTCTGGCGCCTACCTTGGCAGTCCCAATATGGACTCCAAAGCACTCCTAGATGAGGAGCCTCGGAACTCTTGAAGCAAGTATGAGAAAGATATAATTCAGAGACTGGGAATGTTTTGAAATTGAGAGGTCTCGACTGAGAGGCTGAAAGCAGACTTTGTGCCCTTTGACTTCTAGTGCAGTATCATCTGGCCAGCAGGTGACTCTCATGGCAGCTCTGAGCTAAGATGTTCCTGGTTCTTTGGGGGAACAGAAACAGGGTACCTGGACAAACCTGGAAGAAACCTATGACAGCCACCTCAGCAGCAGCAATGAATTCCATGGTCGCTGGGACATCTGTGAGTGACACAGTTTTCTGGGAAGAAGCAGAACCATCTAGAGAGTGACAGAGAGAGAAGGAGAAAATGCTGGGGTATCAAGTGGAAGGTAGGAGTTCTAAATGCTGAGGGCATCTCTACTTTTTCTCTATATACTATGGCTGAAGAGATCACGGTCTCTAGGGGCACTGTCATCATTCCAAGGCCTTATTATTTTACTAACATATGGAGGGTGACTCCACCTTATGGTTTCTCTCTGAAGGGCGACGCTAGACTTCTCTTTTCTCCACTGGGCAACACAGGTCTTTATCCATTTTCCATTTCCTGAAAATGTTCTCTGTTTGGAGGAAAAGTACTTAGAGCATTCCCATGTTCCCTTCCCTTCCCCTAACAACATAGGGTCACCCAAGTGCTTTTTTTTTACCTGATGATTCCTGAACTTCTGCAGCAACTTCTGGGGATAGTCTCCATGTGAAAAGAAATAATAGAAACAGGAGTCTGGATTGGTCAGCTTCCATTGTTCTTTTCCTGCTCCTTCTCCAAGCCCTGGACTTTGTGTTTTGGGAGACCGATTCAGGGCAGCCCGCTCCTGGTAATTGGCTGTGGTGATGTTAGTGTTCTGGGAACTGTGCAGCTGGCTCTATGAAAACCTTCAACTTCTGAGATAAAAGACCAAGTTCCATGACAGGATCTCAGAACATAACCAACCAGAAGAAAGTCGAGGTTGTTCATTTGGATTAAAAAAAAAAAAAAAAAAGGAAATATTCTTTGCAGGTGTTGATCTAAGCACTAGGGATGCAAAAGGTAAGTATGATCTGATCCAGCCTTCCCCAGCTTGGATTGTTAGTGTGAGAGATGGACAAATAGATCATTTAAATATAAAATGGGATGTGATAAAAAATTGAGAAACTCATAGGATACTATGAGAATACAGACTTGAGGACATTTAGGACAGTGGTAGGGTTCAGTGAAGGTTTTCTTCCTGCAGCAGATGCCTAAGCAGAATCCTCTGTAAATAGGATGTCATCAGGCAACAAAGGTGGAAAGAGAGTCTCATGTAAAGAGTGAAACACGGAGATACAAATGTAATGTGTGAGAGAATTATTAGTAATTGAAATTAGGCCAGATTATAAGGGGCATTATACAATAAGTGTAGGGTCTTATTCTCTAGGTGATGGGATTACATTGAAAAATCATAAGCTGGTAAGAGGCAGTGTCTGATTTGGCCCACAGGTGCCCTCAGAAATCCAAGACAGGATTCCCATAGACAGTGAAATATAGAGGTCTCAAGCTCAGGACAAAGTTCCATGTGGTACTACTATAAAGTAAAATAACTCAAGATCTCTATTACTCATATCCTGAATATCCATTGCTCATTGCCCTGGAACAGGGAGACCAAACTCTTCCTGGTGATGTAAATACCTTTCCTACTGTGTCCAGCCCACACGGCCTCTGAGGAAACTAACAAATGTAAACAATTTAGTTATCATATTTGTTCGAAGGAAGAAAGCAGGGAAATGAGGGTCTCAATAATTGTTTTATTTATTTATTTATTTATTTATTTATTTATTTATTTATTTATGTGCTGTTTACAGTCTCCCAGAAAAGAACCTCAACTGGTAGGGAATGTGATTAGGGACCTTCACTGAGCCAGCAGCAACCACAGAAGAATCCAGGGATGGGAATGAGCTACTGGAACCCAAGGCAAAAGGACTGTTAGCGATGGTTTGCCAATTTCCTGGCCTCTAGTTGCTCAAATGGGAAACATAGAAGGAAATATTAAATGACTGGGTATTGAAATGAAGAATTTTGAAGATCTGGCCATGATGGGGGGCCAGAAGAAATGGGCTGGATTAAAGTCTGGGTTTTAAGCATGTCGTGCTAGGGAACACTTTGAGAGACATTGCGGGATAAGATGTGAGGATAACAGAATGTGGGGAGCATTGGGGAAGGAATCCAGCTGTGAACAGAGAGGAGGGACAGGGTGGTGAACATGACTGAGAGGGTACTTCTGGGTGGCAAGGTAGGGAAAGGGATGGGCAGATGCACTCATTCCGTCCACTCCTTCTTGATGGACAGGTTCCACTCCCAGGTAAGGTGGTCGTGCTTGTCATCGTCGGTGAAGAAGGACTTGTTGTGGTAAGTGCCTCGGGCCAGCATGCCCTTGGGAGCCTCCTCAGTTGGAGTCAGGAACTCATACTCCTCTGGCCGAGGCCCATAGCTGCCAACCATAAATGTTGCTTTGTCCACTAAGAAGAAAGACAAGTTCATTAGGGTAAGCTTCTGATAGAGGAAAAGCAAACACAGAAAACTGGAAAATTTGGAGCACAGCCTACAGTGACCAAAACCAAAAGCCATAGTTTCCAAGCCTGGGTAAACATCAGAGTTACCTGGGCATCTTTTTTTTTTTTTTTACCTTTAAAATATATATATTTTTAATTGGAGTGCCTTTTAATAATACAGTTTCACTATTAGAGACTATGGATCAGTAAGCTGCTATGGGCAGTGTCAAGAATCAGTGTTTTTATTTTATTTTATTATTTATTTATTTAAGATTTTATTTATTTATTTGAAAGACTGTGAGCAAGAAAGACCACAAGCAGGGGGAGGGTCAGAGGGAGAGGAAGAAGCAGACTCCTCACTGAGCAGGGAGCCAGATACAGGGGTTTGATCCCAGGACTCTGGGGATCATGACCTGAGCTGAAGGCAGGAGCTTAACCAACTGAGCCACCCAGGCGCCCCAAGAATCAATGCTTTTAAAAAACCTCACAGCCAATGTTATCAGGAAAGTTGGGAAATCAGCACCTTAAATCTATGGGGATCAAGACTTTTTTTTTTAAAGATTTTATTTATTTATTTGACAGAGAGAAACACAGCGAGAGAGGGAACACAAGCAGGGGGAGTTGGAGAGGGAGAATCAGGCTTCCCCGCGGAGCAGGGAGCCCGATGTGGGGCTGGGATCATGACCTGAGCCGAAGGCACACGCTTAAGGACTGAGCCACCCAGGTGCCCCTCAAGACTCTTCTTTTATAGAGATGTAGCAGGTTATACCATTAAAAAAAATCCTTCATTAATTGAGACCCGAGTTCTGGTCTTGGCTCTGCAACCACTTACGTCATATGACATTTCTGGGCCTCTGTTTCTTTCTCTGTATAATGAACTTCATGGATTTTCTATCTACAAACTATTATCCCATGAACATATCCATTGTGGGAGGTAAGGTAACAACAGCTGGTAATCAGAATGAACAGAACTCATGGATGGAAGACTTGGATGGAGAGGGAAGACCAATACTTTGGTTAAAAAAAAAAAAGTGAAGAACTGGGACAAATGTTGAAAATAGCCAACCAAAGTTATTAATAGGTGAATAACTGGGACATATATTAAGAAAAAGAGGGCATTAGAAAGTATAACTAAAGGTAGGCAGGCAGATAGACAGGCAATGTGTAGTTAGCTGCTAAGTGTTATGAATAAGTTTGGAGGAACAACTACAGACAGATCATCGTCCTCTTGCCTAAGTGAGGCAACATAGACTCTAGACCCAAAGGAAAATAGGAAGTTGAAGTATTTTTTTCATGAGACTTGGTCCTGGAAAGACCAGTTAAGATCTTCCAGGTCAACAACCTTCTGTGGGATCCGAGTAATTGAGTGGTCGTCCAAGTCATGCAAATTTGTCAAACAATTTCCCCTCGAATCCTTTGTTTATTAATTTGGGGGAACTGACCTGTGCCTTACTGTTTCCCACCCCTGAAAGAAGACAGCCCCCGAGGCAAAAGGGAACTGTACAAGTATTTCCATCACCTTTCCAATTTTCATTTCTCCCTGCCCATAAGAATGGAAGGAAACTGAAGGCGTTCCCCAAGGCACGTACAGTTTAGGTACAACTTGTCAAGAGCAACGGCACCTCAAATAATGTTGTATTATGTCTCAATCATAGCTTTTCTTAATTCTAGAAAGAATTCCATTTCTTTGTTTTAAAATAAGGGCTGCCCCCTGCTTCCCCATCCCCACCTGCCCACATGCTACTTACAACTCCCATTCTAAAAAAACCACACTTGCCGCTGGATAGAACATTCCAGTCTTGGATTTCTCTGACACTTAAGTTTATACCTCTGAAGTGCTTTTTTTTTTTTTTTTACTCTTGAGAGTATTTTAATAGACTCCATTTTTATTCAATATTATCTTGATTACTCTTCCCCTTTGTGAATAATAAACTTAAATCACAGAAGCCAAATGCTGAAGGTTGGTCGTTGACCCAGTCTAAACTAGATCTCTGAATGTAGGCCTTGCCATTAATGTCTAGGTCAGAGGTCTATGTGTGCTCTTTCCTAGGGAGAGTGTCCACAGCTTTTTGTCAGATTCTTAAGCGAGTCTATGACTAAAATTGTTGATAAGCAGAAGTTCAAGTATCAGTGGGGAGCAGAGTTTGGGACAGTGTGAAGTGTGGGTTCCTTACCTTTCACCCCAGTCCGGTAGGTATGCTGAACGTATTTCAGGCCCGACACAATATCCCTGTTCACCTGTAGGTGGGAAGGATCCAAGCAATTCAGATTAAAAACAGTCATTTTCCCTTATCCTTCACGCTTATCCTACCTAGCTGAGTCTTCTTTGAGTTCTTTGAGGATGAAAGAAGGTTAAGATTTAGTTCAGAATAAGTATTATCATTTAGTGCGGGTGGAAAGGCAGAGATTGGAAAGAGGAGATCACAGGATTCAACATTGTCAACCTGGTTTTAATCATCAAATACTGTGCTGTTTGTTTGGGGGGGGTTGCTGCTTAAGTAAAACATTGTCTCAATGTTCTTCATTACATTTCTCCTTCCTCTAAAGGTCCAAAGAATGGTCTTGAGCTCCCCCTGCCTGACACTATTGGCCAGAAGACAGTCCTTGTCTTAGGAAAGGCTACAAAGGTACCAACGGAAATTGTTATGTGAGGACATGAAAACCCTAACCTCAGAAATCATCCACCTAGCATGAAAAACAAACAACAAGGAGAAAAGCTGTCATGGAAAATCAATCAGGTCTAGAAGAGGGTTGTGCCCGTAATGTCTCTGAGATTGCAGTGTAAAGATGAGGAGTTTTTGCCCCCCAGAAACATCCTTCCTGCATAAAAATAATGGGCGAAATCCACTTGTGTCTGGCAAGCATTGTGGATGTCTCTTCTTTTCAGATGTTGTCTGAGATGTCACCACTTCCCCAAGGCTTTCAAAGAAAGGTCACTTGAAGCGGGATGAAAATATACACAGCCCAAGCACTTTGTTTTTCCATGATTCATTTTGCCTAGGCCTGACCTGGGTTGTCCATTAGTTTTATACAGGGCTCGTGTTTATACAAACAAAGCGAACGTTGCATCAGTAGTTGGACAGCCTGCTGAATTGTTCGCCAAGATGAAGAATGAAAGCATCCTCACATAATTTCACCCCATGGTAATTATGGCTGCCTTTTTGTTTTGGACAGAGTAATTAAACCCATTTATCAGTGCTACGTTTTGCTGTGTGGGTGACGAGGAAGCACAGCAGTGAACACCACCAGCTTAGGTTTTAGACTGTCACTCAGTAAAATCTCTGCTACGGATCTATCAAAAGCAGACACAATGAAAACAGCGTCATTGAAGAAACTGTGCTAAAATGACACCCAAACTTTCTGATTACTCTGCCAGATGTGGCTCATGAAGTAAAAAAAAGTGAATGCCTTTTTCTAGAAGTCTCTAAGCTCATCCTTTGGGCCTCGTGGGAGATGTGGTATGCTGGTAAAAAGTCTGAAAAACGGGAATGGTGAGTGCTGCTCAGCAATAAGGACTTCAAATCAGAGTCCCTTGTTTTTTCTACTGCTCCAAAGAGGTTCATTCTATTTATTTATTTATTTTTTAGAGAGTGGGGAGGGGCTGAGGGAGAGGGAGAGAAGCTTAAGCATGCTCCATGCCCAGCCTGGGGCCAGATGTGGGGCTTGACCTCAGGGCCCTGAGATCCTGACCTGAGCTGAAATCAAGAGTCGGATGCTTAACCAACTGAGCCACCCAGTGCCCTGAGGGTTCATTTAACATAAATATGTTTGAGATGGGTAAGAGAAAAATATGAATATTCATCATATTCTCTTCCTCCATCTGCATGCTTCTCCCCATTGCTCCCCCTCACCCCAGGAGGAAAAAACCTGGATGACATGAGAGCTGTGGACGTCAAAGATACTACATTTCCTTGGGAGGCAGAAGGAAAAGGCGAAGAAACTAAAGGAACCATCCCAGGCCAGGTTTTGGAGAGAGCCATGAAGCTTGGGTGGGGGGTGTGGTGGGCAGAGGGGGGAAAGAGAAGAACACGGAGTGCAATTAAGAGAGAGATAACGCAAGAGGATTTTAGGATCGGTTGCTGGTGTTATAAATGCAAACTTTCTTGGGTATTTTTCAACAGATGTCAGGAAAGATTTAAATTGCTTCTCAGTTATTTCCAGTTTTGAGCTGGTGCTTCTTCTGATGGTAGCTCCATGCTGGGACAGGCTAGCTAAACTTTGTGTGGGTTATATAGAGAGAGTGGTTTTTCTCTTATTTGAGAAAATGCTAAGTCTCTGCAGCAGATGGAACTTGAAAACCCCTTTCTGTGCCCCTGTCCTCCGTCACCCTAATGTGTAACACCGTATAACACCGACCGCTTGCTACATTCTCGTTGGTCTCCCACGCATAGCTGAAGACCATGCCCCAGACCTTTCCTTCTGATCTTATTCCCATCAATATTTACCTGTCCTGTTTCATTTGCTTTCAACCGGCTTACTAAATTGATAAATTAAGGTAGCTGTTTTAATGATTAAAAATTCAGCCAGTGTGTAACGCATTCTAAGCATATTGGGATACAATGCTTTGGATATAATTCTAGGCATATTTGGATGTGATATCAGACTTTCAGGTGCTTCAATAATAAATAATACTATAGGAAACAAGCAAGTGAGCCACAGCTCAGTGCGTATTATAGAGTAGGCATCAACAACTATTTTCAGGCTGGAATTATTTTGAGGCATATTTATATGTGGTACACAGGGATTGTTCCTAGACCCTGAATTCACCCTGCACCAGACGGTAAGAAGAGCCCAGTGTGCAAACACAGAGGGCAGATGGGGTCTTCCTTGGTGGCCCTGAAGGGCCCTGCCGTGCAGAATATGGCTGAGAAGGGCAACCAAAGCAAACATAAGCAACGAAGAGCAAACAGTACATTTCTGACTTACTTGGTTTCAGCCAAGATTATTTTTCTTTTTGCTTTTGGCCAATCATTGGTGTATGTGTCTATTCATTATATGTCAATTTATCTCCTGTTTAGTTTTGCTCTTTCATATTTGCTTGCTCCACAACTATAATTGTAATTTCCAGTTATTTACCAAGGTCCACACTCCCTGGATTTATATAATCATTGAGCAATTAGAACTGAGGCTCTATCTGTTCCATTTTTTACTATTAATTGATTCATTCATGTATCGATTTCTCAATACATATTCACTAAATATCATTTGCAAAGTTTTGTGTAAAATGTTGGAAAGAAGAGATATATAATCTCTCCCTTTCTCAGGGTGCTTGGACTGTACAGGGACGAAATGGCAAATCTGGTACAATATAAAGCAGGGTGTGCTTCATGGTTGGGAGCATCTGGAGTTCACAGAGAGAGGGGTCTTATTGGTTAAGTGATCAACGGAGAGTTCAGGGAGAGGGTCCTGGTAGGGAAAAGGCAGGAAGCAGGGGGGGCCTCAACAGGTAGAGTTCAGAGTTGGGGAGAGACAGTCCAGATCCAGGGGGAAGAAAAAGAAACAAAAACTATGACAACATGATAATGCAAGATGCTTGATTTTTTTTCTTTCTCTGACTATAGAAAGAATGTAGACTTTATAAAAACATACAGGCCAAGATACTTACTTTGAAGTGAATTTTGACTCTGTATTCAACACCTTCCTTTAGCACAAAAGTTTCTTTTTTGAGGGCTTCAAGATCCCCTGTAGAAGTAGATTTAGAGAGAGTTTATTCTCCTCAGAAGGAGAAATACAAAGAGATGAATGGAGTTTAAACTCCAGAGCTGTTTGCTGGGCCCGTCAGAATAACATGGTCCACATGGCCTTCAATTCGAAGAATATTTGAGATCACACACACACACACACACACACACACACACACACACACACACACACTTGAAATGCCTGAAATCTTACAGCTAGATATGAGAAAAATGTGATAGCGCTTTCTCCCCCAAATTTGATGACATCCCTAAAATATACAAGGTATTATCAGCAATGAACTATGTATGACAATGCCTTTTTTTTTTTTTAAGTAGGCTCCATGCCCAAAGTGGGGCTTGAACTCATGACCTCATGATCGAGGGATGCATGCTCTACCACTGAGCCAACCAGCTGCCCTGACAATGTCTGTTTTAACTGTTAATAATAAAAACAAGTTTTAATCAGCCATCCTAGAGGAAAATCTGAATTATATTTCTATTTTCTCTGTTGAAAATGATATTACATAAGTGGCCAAACAAAAAGATGATTAAAGAATGTGTCCCTACCCCTCAAATAAATAAATAAGAAGAATATTATGTAAGAGCACCAGCTATTTGTTTTTGTAGATTTGGTGATGTTTGTGACATTTTCTAGCTTTAAAAAATTTACTTGTTTTGGCTCCCTTTTATCATTCTAGATATATATTCACTTTTGTACTTAATTTTGCATTTGCATTTGTAATCTCATATTAATTTTCTTAAGGAAAGTCACTTAAGTGATAAAAGCTTTGGGCCCCATGAAACCAGCATCTGACTAATTCCTGTACTCTGGTTAGAGAGGTAATCACTCTCTGTTCTTCTCCCAGTGTGGTCCTGTATCATTTGACGTTCAGGGGTAAATGTGTGTGTGTGTGTGTGTGTGTGTTTTGTATAACTCTGGGCATGTGCTTCATATCATATATATATGTATATATACATGCACGCACTATGTGTATATAGTATGTATGTATATTATTTGTATATAATACATATACTATATATTTTGTATATAATTATGTGTATTATATGTATATATAATGTATAGATGTGTATATATACACACTACATGCATACACACATACATACATAGTATGTATGTATGTGTGTATATTATATATATATAATATACGCTATATATTTTGTATACATACTATATATGTGTATTATGTGTGTGTGTGTGTGTGTGTGTGTGTGTGTGTGTGTGTACTGGGATTCACCTCAGTAGCTTCTTGAAAACCAAATTTGGGCATCCCGATGCCGGGAAAGTGAAAGAGACTGAGTTTTCCTTGCGATGTGGTCAGGCCCTTAGATTTCTTTAGTGCTAATTCAGACCTCATCTCACAAACTGACAGTTGTACCTGCTAGCGCTACACTATTTCACACAGGAAGAGGCCTGAGTCCTGGTGAGAAAAAGAAAGAGAGAGAGGGAGAGAGAGATTCTCCTAGAGAAATGCTAGAATGTGGAGGTAGGTGAATTTGTGTCTGATGTAATGGTTTCAGTTGAAGGGGAAGTGTGTCTTCTCAGCCTCGGATTTCCTCCTTCAGACAAATAAGGCCATATAAGGTAAAGAGTGGATATGTACTGTGAGAGAGGAATCACCTAGCTGCTGAGCCTACTGTTCTGGAGTCAGGCTTTGCTCTGTCTCACGAGTTCACCTTTTGAATCTGGGAATAATTTTTTCTCTGAAAATCTGCCTTGGATGCCCCCAACCTCCCAGCTCCTTGGCCCTTCCCTCATTCCTCTCAGATGCACATTTCTCCCATAATACGCACCTTCTCAGTCTCTCTCTATCTCCTGAAGATTTAAGTGTCAGGGAAGGACTTGACCATTGTCACAATAAGAGGAAAGGAAATAACATCTTAATTTGTACGTCTCTAGTGGGGGAAGTCGCTTATACAAGAATGAGAGCTTTAAGCTAAAATAGTACGTATTTAACAATGGCATTCTCAGCACTAATTAAAAGATTTTAGATGGCTTCTTGCCTTCACAGAAGTTCTCTAGTTGATATATGGTCAATATTCTCTGCTGTTCAGATTGTATAAAGATTACATGTTAGAAGCAGACAGCTTGCTTTGTAATATTTCCATCACCAGTCTTTCTTTTTTTAAAGATTTTATTTATTTGAGAGAGAGAGAGAGCATGAAAGGAGGTAGGGTCAGAGGGAGAAGCAGCCTCCCCACTGAGCAGGGAGCCCGATGCAGAACTCAGTCCTGGGACTCCAGGATCATGACCTGAGCCGAAGGCAGACGCTTAACCAACTGAGCCACCCACGTGCCCCCATCATGTCTTTTCACATGAATAGTAATTCCCTTGCTGCTGTGTGGAGATAAAAATCTGAAGTAAATAGGATGATACAAGTAAATAGATCCAATACTTATGACTGCACCATCTTCAATTAAACAGAGACAGAGATTGGGCTTTTCACTGAGTGGGGTAAATACTGTGTATCCTGAGAGCAACGATTTGTGAACTGGTCCCGGCATACACGTGTCTGGGATTCACCTTACTGGCGCTTCCTTTTGCTGGGAGAGGTGACAGAGACTAAGTGTTCTCCGTGATATCACTAGGCCCCTCGGGACAGAACAGATGTGTCCACTTACCAGTGAGGTCCATGGTGATTGGTCCTGGGGCACTTTCACACACCAGGGTAAGCCGGGTGACTGTGACATTGGGGGCTGTCGGGTCTGCAAGATTCAAAAGAGAACGTGAGCCTAGGGCAGAGACACGTGTGTGCAGTGTATGTGTACATTTCAAGTCGGAGAGAGGGAACATAAGAAGAAGAGTGGTATCTCTGGACTGGCAATAGAAAGGCAAGTGGCAGATTCCCCATGTTGGGCTCAATGGCCTTATAAATTAGAGCAGTGCTATTTCTGCTTCAGGCACTTGGAGGTCCACCTTAGTTGTCAACAGCAAACATTTCCTGGGTGGCTCTGGGCAAGTTCCTCTGCTAGATGGGCACTGCCCCTCTCTACCTTAGTCTGCCGTTGCGTCTGTGGAAGATGAAGTATTAGGGAAGGAAGGAGTGAGAAAGAGAAAGAGGAGAAGGAGAGAAAATGTGAGAGCATGGAGAGAATACAGTTCTAAGTGGTAGTCGGGGGTTCTTTCTAATTCCTCCGCATGTGTACTTTTTGCCTATTTCAATGCTGACTTGCACTTTATCTCCAAAGAAGTCTTCATCTTACCGTCCTTAACTTTATGCAGCACATATGGACGGTGCCTCGCTCACTTAGCTCTGACAACACTTGGTCTCTTTCTTCTGCACCTGCCCCCCATCCCGCTCCACACACACACACACACACACACACACACACACACACACACACACACCTGCCACCACAGGGCCGTCCCCCAGGAGTGTCTTCTTGTACTTGATCAGACTTTCGTCATCTTTGTCCATCTCCTGTAGCTCTTTCAGGGACTTCTGGGGTGGAGGCTTGTAATTGAGCTTGCTGTCCAGCTCATCGACATCCTCTTCCAGGTGTGTTTCTGGGTCCTTTTCAGTCATTTTGATCTATTTCAGAGAGAGAGAGAGAGAGAATGATAGTCCATTAACCAAAAGTCAATGGATATGAACAAGTTTGGGGGCTGCTGGTAACACCATCCTTGCCCTCATGGACTTCTGTAATCATCAGTGATTTTCCAGGATATTTTTTCCTAATCTCATCTCATTATTTTTTTATGCAATAAGCAGAGAATGCCTTTGGTCTTTTCTCTGACCTTCCCGAATTTCTCTGTACTGTGGCAAATGTCTCCTATTCACCGAATAAAGCTGACCAGAGAGAAATAGCTCATTTGTGAATAAAGTCCAAGTGAAACAACATAACACAAGCAGTCCCAAATAATGAGCAGATAGCCCCAGTTCAAACAATTCTAGGAATAGCCACAGTCCTCTTAATTCAGCCGCTCCTCGAGTGTCCAAGCTCTTAGCATCGTACAATCCCTGTTGTGATGGTTTCAAAACACAGGGGGTCAAAGAAACCGCTGGCTTCTTCCCATTAATTGAATCTTTCCCTGAACTCCTGCAATACTTCAAAAGTAAGCCGTGCAACATTGTAACACCCGCCTGAGGTGTCTGAATGGCTCCCATCTAGCACTGCTAATAACTGCCTGAGGGCAGCAAGTACCAGGTTCTGTGCTTCTCTTGAATCTCCCATGATAATTGAATAGTTTAGGCATTTTATAAACCCCCCTGGTTTGACTTATTTGGCTCTGTATCTAAAGATCTTCTGTTCTTTTGAAATGACATAAAATAACAAAAGACTCTTTAAATTCCTCCAGACAAAATGGGAAGGATTAGCATGTCTTTATTTTACCTTTACCTTCCATTGATCTCCCTTTTCTGGATCCCATTCCCTTTTAGTATCTTCCTCCTCTTGCCAGATGACTAGTGACGTTATTCTCTAAGGCCTCACCTCGGCATACCTGGGAGTCTGTCTTCTTCCCTCATCAACTACATTTACTTGCTATGTGTTAAAATATGGAGGGGAGATTCTAATAAAATGATCCGCACTTAATTGTTAGTGACTGAATAATAACTTTAAAAAATTATTCGTTTTAGGCCGTGTATAGTCAGAGATTTTCAGAGCAGAAAGGAACCCTAGAGGTGAGATATTCCAATCTGTCACGTAATCATTGAGAAAATTGAAACTCAGAGGTTAAGAGAAATGCCCAAATTTCCATAGCTGGATGAACTTCAGTGTCCTTTAATAAATAGGAAGAAGTCTCTACTGGAAGAATTTCAGGCCCGTGGCTGGCAGCAATGGAGCTATTTGGGGACATATGGGAGGTATTTGGGCAAGGAGATAATTTCCTGATTTCCTACAATTCTCCCCCGAGCGTGTCCTCCCTGCCGGTGGTTAAAGACTACATTGTTCCTAGGTGGCACAACTCTAGACAATATCTAGCACATCTCATCCTGAGTGAGTCTGCAAAGCTCTGTCAAGTCCCCCATGGCGTGAAGCTATCTCTGGCCAAAATCAGCCGTGGTTTTGAGTTTCAGTGTCTCCATCACTGGCATCAGAAAGGAAAATCATTTGGAAGGGAAGCCAAACAAAAACAACTTTAACAGAAAAAGAAGGAAAAAAACAGAATAAAAAGAAATGATATCCCTTGGCTCATTGATCCTCTTCTAACAAAATAAGAAGCCAAACACCATGAGCTTGATCAAGTCTGCAAACAGCATTGCAATGCCCAGGTCCACTTCCTGTGCAGGAAGGAAGCATGCAGGCTTGTTCCTATGGCAACTCTTGCCTCAGCTGAAGACGCAGCACCACTCATTGCTGAGCCTCTCGAGACAGCATAATAAATATCATGACCAGCTCAACTCATATTCCAAACAACACTCAGGAAAAGTGAATGAACTGGTTGGAAAAATAATGAAGGATGCAGTGGGTGGAGATTGTAGGTTGTGGGTAGCTTGAGGACAATCATTAAGGGGCAGATGAGGAGTAACCCAGATGAGATTAGAAGAGAGAGGTTCTCCTCTGGTGACACCCAGGAACCGGTGTGCCTGGGTGACTTGGTCAGTTAAGTGTCTGATTCTTGGTTTTGGCTCAGGTCATGATCTCAGAGTCCTGGGATCGAGCCCTGCATCCGGCTCGAAGCTCAGTGCAGAGTCTCCGTCTCCTTGTCTTTCTCCCTCCTCCTCTGTTCCTCCTCCCACTCTTTCTCTCTCTCAAATAAATAAATAAAATCTTAAAAAAAAAAAACCCAAAACCATACATGTGGACAGATCATCAGGAAGCCTATCTACAGGTGAGAATGTCTTGGCCCTCTTGGACAGGACTCTCTGGGATATATCGCTTGGTTCTAACAAGTCATCTGCTTGAAGTCTGACCATCAGAAGATAACACCACACCTACCCACTACCTAGCTCAAGGTGATTTCCATAACCTGCAGGGAATTGTTATTCTGTACCCTGAGATCTCAATTTTGAAAGGAGAATGAGAGAGAGAGAGAGCAGGGGAGAGAAAAAGACAAAGACATGATCTAGGACAGGATTCAATAACATCTGTGTGATCATTGGCGAGTCAATTTCTCAGTCATCTCGATCTTGATGTTCTTATTAATAAATCTGAGACTAATCAGCTGTCACGCCCTTAGCAAATGGTTCACCCACTGTGGATCTTATTCTCCTTCTCTTGAGGTTTGGGGGGTTGGAGCAGACCACCTCTAGGTGCTTTCCCTTTCTAAGTTCTCCATCTGTAGATTTGTCTTGCCCTGCGGTCATGTGTCAGCTGAGTTACAGGTATTCGATTACCTTATTTCACTTGTGTACAGAAGAGACGTATCCAATCTCTGTTTTATTATCTCAAATTTGTTTGAAGTCCCCAAAGAAACAGCCTTTTTAATTTCACAGTTCATCTCTCGGGAACCTCAGATTCTGCCAAAGCCTCAGCCATCATGGCTTATAGAGTTTGATAATGCTTTCCCAAACTCTATGTGTGTGCATATTTAACCACACCTTGTTAGTTCTCTATCCCCCCATTTTACAGTGGGATATGCCTGCAAAAGGGAGAACTGGCATTTTATGGAAATTCTACAGACTACCTTTGAGTATCATCTAAAGAACACCTGGCTTTATTATTGATGATGATAATTATAATAGTTACCATACATAATGCTAAATGCTGTTGCGAGGATTAGCTCATCAGTCCTCACTACAGCCTAGGGGCGGGCATGGTCATCATTCTCTTCTATAGGTTAGGAAACTGAAGCTCAGACAAGTAGCTTGCCGAAGAGGACCTATTGTGTAAGGGGCAGAATTACTGTCTGGGCCAGCTCGTCTGGCTCACAGGCACTATGCTCTGTTGCTCTAGCTGTCTTTAGTAAGAAGTAAAAATGAAATTATAGAACCCATTAGTTATCTTGGGAATCTATCCGGAGGGTGCACAGGCAGCGGGAAATGTTCTGTTTTGCAAAACTCTGCCAGCTTTAGCGAGGCAGGGAAGCATCACATAAAGAGGGTTTCAGGGCCACTCTGCTGCGTGTCCCCTTGCACAAGTCCCTGACCCTTTCTGCGCTCCAGTTTTGTCCTCGGCAAAATGAAATCATTGCCTTAGAAGGACCTCTGAGGCCTCTTCCTAATTCAATGACTCGAACGCTCCTTAATTTAAAGAAGGCTCTGAAACAAGAAAAGAGGAAGTGGAGGTGGGGTTGGGGGAGACCCAGGCCAGCTGTGTAGAACATTCTGGTTGGCCTTTTCTCACCTTCCTCTGCAACTCCCCCACTGTTCCACAAAAAGCAGAGTTGTTTCATTTGCTTGGAGGTCGTTTTGACGTTGGTTTTTTACACGGTAAAAGTGAAATGGAGAATGAAGAATTACATGTTTAACAAGGTTAGTGTGCACCCCATCAGGCCCAAAGCACATACTGGTTTTGTGTGTGTGTGCGTGCGTGTGCTTACTGCTCATTATCTTTATCTTCTGCTTCACAGATGCTTCCACAGGTGAATTTTCACAGTGAGCCCCTCACACCCTCATGTTTGCTATGCAGCAAAGCAGTGTTAAGCTTGGGGCGTGCTGAGATAGAAACTTAATCCTCTCAGGCTCAGTTAAAATGCCACATGAAATTAGGACGGTTACTCATGGTGTGACTGCCATAGCACAAATTGGTGGTTTTGCTTGCAAATCCAGTGAATTGTCCAAGATACTGAAAGTGAAATACACTTAAGCATTTGCACCAATCTCAGGACAGAGCATCCTTGTCTGGTTCATTGATGCAGTTCCAAAGCAGTGGGGGGCAAGGGAAGGTGAAACTTTTGAGTTCAGATGAAACAGATCACCTGGTTAATTCAAAGAAAGGTGACCTTTAAGGCCTACCAGGACCTGGACTTTGAGTCCGGTGGGCCAGAGATTCAAAATGTGGTTCTTCGTTGCCTTATTGCAGGACCTAACTAAGCAAATGATCAGCCTCGCTCCGCCTGATTTTCCACCAGTAGTGTGGAAATAATGCTCTTCCTTTATGGGGTTGAAGAGTTGGAGAAAACACATGAAAAGCTCTCAGACGATCCTGTCCAATAGTAGATGTTCAATAAACTACCCGTTCTCTTCCTCCGAACCCTGCCCTGCGGGGCTGTCTGTTGTGTGGCACAGCCTCTGTGAAGTGAGGTAGCTGGCTGCTTAGGCACCAAATGCTTTCCCTCGTCTCTGCAGTGTTGACAATGTCCACTCCTTCCATCTTAAAAATAGATTTTGTTTCTTTGAGGAGCACGGAAGACACAAGAAGTTCTCGGAATTGCGAGAACTGTTTATTAACTGAATCAAGCTTAAAATGGGAACGTCACTATTATATTTCTTTAAAAAGCTTCCTCACGAACAATTTAATTTTAGATTCTATTTATTGCTCCCTTTCCTCATTGAAGCCAGAGTTCACTCTGCAAATGATGAGAAATGACAAAAGACAACAGGCACAACCAGTGGAGAGAATTCCCTTTGGCTCTGGAGCAAAATACTGTGGAGACTAAACTCCTGTTCCAAGGTTGCCAGATCATGCCTCTAGATGCACAGGTCATGAATATGAGATAGAAGAGGTGGAGATGACAGAGGGACAGAGAAATACGGAAGTGCCAGAAGCAGGGGGATTTCCGTCAGAGAAGTTGATGCAAGCATTAGTTTTCTCCGTCACCCTGTAATGTCCTCTCCCTGCTGACCAGGATACGGGGAGAATTGGGTCATCCCTGAAGGACGGCCGACATGTCAGAACCAGTCAAGGATTTGGGTCTGCTTTGCTGCCTGCCTGGTGACTGGGCTTATTTGGGGAATCCGAGTTGATCCCTCGGGACACCAGAAGCTGTCTTGGCTCTGTGGTTTCTCAGGGTTCCTTAGCAACATGGAGGGATTGGTGCCTCCCGGGCTCCTCAGGGCAGCTCTCCACCATCTTAGCTCTGTGAAGAACATCTGAAATTGCAAAGCTGGGTGAGGAGAATCAACTCAGCGCCTGAGAGGACAGTGTCTTGTTAAATACAATAAATATTAAAACCAGTCCAGAGAAAGATCAGATGCCCAGAAGCAGAATTCTTTAACACTTGCCTGGGTGAGAGAAACCATACATTCTTTCTCCCCTGCGTAGTCACAGTATACTCTTCTAACTCAGATTCCTAGGCAAAAGGAGAGAGAACTCAGTGGGGCCATTCATGTCTGCTGTCTGCCCTGTGAAGTTACCACACTTGGTATTTCCGTAAATATTTATTTTAAATAATCCTCGACGAAAACTGCATCAAGGAAGCCATTATTAAGCAAAACACTAGACTGCCATAACTTGATACAGTCACAGAAGTTTTAAATTCAGCACGAAAAGAAGCAGAGACACGATCTGTAACCATGGGTGCTGAGATTATCAGCCCCTTTAAGAAAGCTCAGGTGCCTTTGTACTAGCTCTGGCGGTGGACACCAGAGTGTGACATGGCCCAGAGCGATTTGGGAAGTGCCCACCGAAGTGATAAACATTGAAGTTGCAGGAACAATGCGAGAGCCGTCCCTGGGTATGCCAGTGTGGACTTTCATCCAGGGCCTCGGACAGCATAACACTGCCTACAAATAAGGACACCCAGATTGTGGGATTAGAGAAAATTTCCCCCACGGGACATTTCCTAAAATGTCCTTCTAAGGCATTGTAGCTGCTGGTTCTTTTTTTTTTTTTTTTTTTTTTTTTTTTTTGGTGACTGAAAGTTTCTACCACCAGGCTTCACCTATAGAAGGCACTCAACAGATGTTGGTTCTCTCTCCCTATCGGCTTCGTTTCTAGTCCCTGGGGCTTCTCTCTTCCTGCTAATAGAAATTTGTACTATATTTTGCTCCCATAAATTGGCCCAGGCCAATCTTCCCGTCACAATGGCTTCGCTGTGCTGAGCTTCCACTAACAACAGAACCTCAGTGTTGCTCCCAGTCTACTTCCCTAGGGACAAATTCATGCTCTCCCAAGCAAGGAAGGACTAAATCCCAGTCCCTGGAACATGCCCGTCAGCTTTGGTTCAGCTGTAACACAGTCATTCCACACTGTGCATCCTGAATGGAGAAGGAACTCTTCTCTCAGAACTCTGCACATCTCACAAAAGAGTAAGATGATCTTATTACTATGCTTGCCTCCTATCTGGATTTGGGAGGGATGTTTTCTTGTACACTTAACAAAACAAAGCAATGGCAAATATCTGTGATGCCTCCCTGTGGCCAAACCTCCTGGGCAAGCACAGACCTCTCGCTTTCCCTTGCTTGATCATTCCTGCAGGGAGGCTCCAAGAGGCTAATCCTGATTTCAGTGGCTCTCCATGTGAAGGGGTGACTATGGGAAGGGGCTCTCAGGGAGAGCAGTCTGCCTTCCTGGACCTTGCATGGAAGAACAGCCAGGGCTTGATCAGACCCAGGCCACAAGTAACCCTAAGTCTAGAGTTTAATAACAGACTAGGTTTATAACACATGCTGACTGGGGCATCCTCTAAAGGGAAGCATTTCAGATCATGCCTAAAGCACTTCTAAGGGTCGCCAAATTTAGTCCTTGGCATTTTGAAGGCTCTCAAGGCAGGTATCCTAGCAGGGGCTAATTGGATTTTTGTAGAACCTATCTCTTAATAAATTATTTCGTGCCCTCATTGTTTGCTTTTAGTCCTCTCAGATGTAAAGAGCTATTTTTTTAAGCAACAACAGCAATGATCTTTCTGCCCATCTGAATGCAGGAATTTATATATATATATATATATATATATATATATATATATATGCATGTATGCATATACTTAAGATTTTTATTTATTTTTCAGAGAAAGAGAGACAGAGAGAGAGAGAGAGAGAGCACAAGCAGGGAGATCAGCAGGCAGAGGGAGAAGCAGACTCCCCACTGAGCAAGGAGCCCGATGTGAGACTCGATCCCAGGGATCTGAGATCATGACCTGAGCCGAAGGCAGACACTTAACTGACTGAGCCACCCGGGCATTCCTGACTGCAGGAATTTAATAAGTGGTCTTTGCTAGTGGCAAAAATCGATCCCTCTGTGACCGATGAGTAAATAACAATGTGTTCTACCACACCTCCCCCTTGATGGTTAAATCCCGTAGCACATGGTTAAATCCCATAGAGGTTTTCATTATGCATTTCTCTTATACCACCAGAAAAATTCTTTAGGGGAAAACAGTTTAATGTTTGACAGCTTTGAGTCTTTATCTTTTTTCTTTTCAATCAGTCTCTTTACATCTACTTAAAAACAGGAAACCACATATCTCCACCCCCTCAGCAACCCCTCATCTACTAGCATGTTTCACACCAGTTTGGCTCCACAGGCTTTTTGCTTCTCACCTTGGCTGGATGCCCACCCCCACCTTGTAGGAAACCCCTCTGGGCACTCCCCAGGAGTTACACTCATAGCCCTTTTCCCAGACACTCAGGATCTCATGGACTGCCCGGCACACCCCCCCCCTCCCTCCCTGAGCTCTCTCCCCTGAGTCATTGCCAAGATTCCCTGCTCTGACTTCCCCTTCTCTGCAAACGGTTCCTACTGCCTCCTTAGTACTTTCTTATCTGTTTCAAAGATAATCTAAAAAAAAAAACAAAAAAACTGGAGAGGGTCCTCGCCTAGTTGAGATATCGCCTACATTTTCCTGTGCCCACCTACAGCCTCCCCCACCCGGAGGCATTTCAACTTACATTCAGTGGCTCACGGCTCTCTGGGGTGCCTCTGTCTCTCACTCTGACTTCTGAGTACTGGCAGTTAGAACAGGAAGGAAGTTAGTGAGGAAAAAAAAATGTTTTAAACCTACTAGAAGAGGAAACCCTGGGCTGTCTCAAATCCTGTTCCTTTGCGCTGCATATCTCTTGATCAGTCAACTGAACAGTGTTCTTATCAATTAATGGCACAGGTGGGAGCATGACCGCCCGTGTGAGTGTGAACACGGATGTGCACGAGGGTTCGTGCAAGGGCCTCGAGGCCATAGCCTTTGAGTGTAATGGATCACTGTGTGGGTGTGTCTAAAAAATCAAGTCCTTGCAGTGCATAAGCTTACTGAGGCAAGGAACTGAAAACCAGTAGCAATAAATTTGCATCAGCTTTACTTCGTATCACTGACTTCTGCTCCTATGGGGTTTCTGCCATCTTTCTTATCTGCCAGATACCTTGAAAGTTTGCTGGCCGCGAATGCAGAGAGCTAAGGAATTATAAATGTTAACTGCATATACTTGGCCCTAAACTTAGAAGGTGTGCCCTCAAACGGGTTTTTGGAGTTTTGTTGGTTATAATTTCAAACCGTAGCTTTGCACCGCAGCACAATCAAATGTCACTTGTAGTTTTCGCTGATTGTTTTAATTAAAAAAAAAGTGAAGCACTGCTTTCGATTAAACCTAGGAATGAGGACTATAAAATAGCGTGCAATGTCGTTAATTCATAGTCTTGTAACTCAGAGTTTGTGGCGATTTAACAAGTACGAAAGCGGACTTCTTCCCATATTTAAGGAAATGGTTTGTGAAGTAATTTAAATGCGAACAAGTGGCAGATGCCATATTTAAACCCTTTAAGGGAACAGTTTTTAAGCAGTCAAGCCACATTGTTCCATACACTTCCATAGCTGCTGTAGATAAAAAATGCTTATTTATACGAACATTTCAATATTCAGCATTTACATTGTTTCAATATGTGTAGAGCTGACTACTTAAGCAAATATACTTGGAGAAACTGACATTTATTTTGCTGTCATTTAAACGTGCTGCATCTTGTTCCCTTTTTTGTAAACTGATGCCACCAAATACATCTTGTCTTTAGTCACTGGAACTGAAGCAGTCGAGATGATGGTTATTTGGTGGGAGAAAAGAGATTAATCGAGGAAAATATAAAAAGGAAAACAGTATATAATTATGATTAGCAAAAGTTCTGAACAGCAAATACAGACTTAGTCTGCAAATTTCAAAATGATGTAGATAGAAGGTAGCCCTTGAAAGCAACTGGCTGTATTATAAATCGAAGCAAATATTAACCAACATGGAAGAGAGTAAATTTTGTAGCTCAGTACTTGTAAGGGGGGGACACATTTCTTCTCTCAGTAACATTTGTGGAGCACCATTATTTTTCCAGCTACCGTCCTAGGCCCCAGTGAAACAGCAGTAGACAACGGACAAACTCTCTGCTCTCTTGTGGAAATTATGTTCTGGGCGGGGACAGACAATGAAAAAATAACATAGGTAAAAATAAATTACTTAGAACAAGGAGGATTTAAAAATTGGGAATGGTAGATTCAAAGTCCACATGCCACTCCCCATTTCTCATGCTATTAGGGAAAACATCACTAGTCAAACAGGGCTTTTTTTTTTCCCCATCAAGCCCAATGTGTCTCCACAATTTTTCCTAATCCACTGAACTGGGTACGGACATTTTTTTTTTAAAGATTTTATTTATTTATTTGACAGAGAGACACAGCGAGAGAGGGAACACAAGCAGAGGGAGTGAGAGAGGGAGAAGCAGGCTTCCCACGGAGCAGGGAGCCCGATGCGGGGCTCGATCCCAGGACCCCGGGACCATGACCTGAGCCGAAGGCAGACGCTTAACGACTAGGCCACCCAGGCTCCCCTGGGTATGGACATTGGAAGGTAGGGGAGCCAGTTAAAAGTGTCTGCAACATCTCTATGTATGTGTGCAGTGTGTGTGTATTTATTGGGGGAAGAGAGAGCATTCATAACTTTCAGCAAATTCTCAAAGGAGTCCATGACCTCAAAAGTATTAAGAATTGCTCATTTAAAGCCTCTTCTTGATGACATAGCCATGGGAGGACACAGTCAGTTGGAGGACGAATGCCATGTTCTCCTAAAATACCTCCTGACATCACAGTCAGGGCAGGGATCTCACCGAAATTCCCATTTCTCATTTCTCCTCCATCACCGTTCACTGTTCACCTGTTTTTGTCAGCTGGGAAAACAGATGAAGAGACTCTTTGGAGCGGCCTACAAGGGCAGACACTCTGCTTCTAGCCCATGCTGACAAAGATGTGTTATACACCCAGACTCCCTTCCCCGCATCCAAGCTTCTTCAGATGCAGGACAATGCCTGTCATTGCAGTAAGGAGGCACTTACTCCAAGGACCCTAGCCCTGTGTTGCCAAGTGAAGTCAGCAGAACTTGGAAACCTGCATGAGAGTTTCCAGAACAAGGATCAAACCTTTGAAGTAGTTTCCAGTTTTTGTTGGTACAAGCACACAACTGAAAGGGAAATTCTAGACAACTCTTCTGTGGGGCAGTGCCTTCGCCATGAACCTCAAAAAACGTCAAAAGACTGCAGCTGACTGTTAGACTTCCCCTTTTGGCACAGATGTATTTCTTTGAGGCTACAAGTTGAGACAATAAACTCTCAGAGAAGACTTTCAACTCTGAAAGCTGTCCATTCTGAAATGTGTCCACGAGGCACCAATAGCAGGCTTGGGCGGGGGGTGGGCTACAGTTAGACAGATGTCCTGGCTCTGTGTCTTCCCATCAGTGTATCCCCGGGCCATGGCTTCATTTCTCTGAGGCTCAGTTTGCCCATCTGTAAAAGAGGAATGATATCAACCTTCAGCCTTGCTGGAAGGGTTGGAAATAATGTGTGAGAAAGCATCCAGCAGAGTGCTCAATACTCAATAAACGATTGAGGCTAAGAAAATCATCGCCATCATCAATTCCACAGGACATTTTGATGCTTATTATTGCAGGACCACATATGAGATTGACTAGGGGAGAGTCATTTTCATCTAAGTGCTTACAATCAGCCCACACACATCTCAAATATATATATATATCTTATATATTACCTCCTCCTTCTTTTTTTAAGATCTTATTCATTTATTTGACAGAGAGAGAGCGAGCAAGCACAAACGGGGAGTGGCATGCAGAGGGAGAGGGAGAAGGAGAAGCAGGCTCCCTACAGAGCAGGGACCCTGATACGGGGTTCGATCCCAGGATCCTGGGATCATGACCTGAGCCAAATGCAGACGCTTAAACCACTGAGCCACCCAGGTGCGTACCTTGTTCTTCTTTGAAGCTTTCCAGCATTGATCCAGGATAAGTGTGTTATATTTTCTTTCTGAACTAGATCGTTCACTGTTTATACAATATAATTTAGGACTTTAGTAGGCACTGCTTTGTGTTACATGATTATTTTCTGAATAGTAGAGTTATTTCTCCATCCAAATATAAAATGTGTGAGGAAAGGGCTGTGTCTTACGTGCCTTGTATTCCTTGAAGCAGCTAGCACAATACTTGACTGAATCATGCAAGAAATTGAGTAAAGTTTTTTAGTAGATATGTATCTGTCTAAATTAGATAGAAATGCCTACATTCTGCACCCCCACCCCATCTTTTTCCTCTGGTTACTGTGTTGTCTTGGGGAAAAATGAATACGAATATGAGTATAATTGTGTGTCCATAGGGGTCACTGAAACCAATTTTTCTGTTTCTTCCTTTCTTATATATATGTATATATGACATATTGAACTACATTCTGAAGGGGTTCATAGCCTTGACATAAAGGTTCATTTCCAAGTTCAACAAGCCCTTAAGAATTCCCAGCTATATTCCAGGACCTGTGCACAAGGTCAGAGATAAGCCCATTTCTAAGGCACTGTCCTAGATCTCATGTTGCTACCAATGTAATGAGGAAGACAGAAAGAAACAAATTAAATTTTTTGTGTGTGCTTAAGAAATGTATAGGAGGTATTATGAGAGAAGTTAGTAAGGACATCAAGAAAGGCTTCTTGGAGAAAGTGATTACAGCGCTAAGTCTATAAAGGAGAGTAGATGTTGGCTGCTTGACATGGGAAGGGTTGGAAATGGAGAAGGCATTTGAGGAAAGGGAAACCATGAGCAAAGGCATGGCATCCTAAAATGGTGTGATATGTGCAGGGAATTATAAAGAAGCTGCTCAAGGTTGCTGGACTTCAAAGTGAACATTATATAAGCATAATAAATGTGCCTGGAGCGGGGCAGGCACAGGGTCCTCATTACAGCAGACCTCTCAGGCTATGCTAATAAGGAACTTGGTCTTGATCCTGTCAGCGATGGAGAGCCATTGAAAGTAAAGGAGGCACATGAACAGTTTTGTGTTTTACTCTATAGTTTACTCTGGTATCTGTGTTGATGGGTTTGTTGGGAACAAAACTGGTCTGGAGATGGTGTAGGCCTGAACTAAAGCACTCATGGGAGAGATAGACAGAGGTGAGCAGCTGCAAGAAATACTTAGGTGAAGTTGGCATGACTTGGTGATTGGAGGGATGTGAAGGATGAAGGTGAGGAGGAGTGAGGACTTCCAGGTTTCTTGCAAGAATGACAGGGTTCTTGGTGGTATCATCAATTGATATAGAAAATACAAAAGAAAAGAGATGTCTTGGGGGAAGTTATGGCTTGAGTTTGGACATGTTGAGTTTGAAAACAACTGTGCCATTTCTAGGAGGTGATTTTTGACAGAAAGATATATAAGCCTGGATTTCAACTCTAAACTAATGATTCATTCTTCATCAAGCTATAGATAGTAGTTTCAACCAGGTTACCCAAAGTGTGATCTGTGGATCTGCAGATGGGCATCACCCAGGAATTTGTTAAAAATGCAAATTATCAAGCCAACTCCAGACCCATGATATCAGAATCACTAGGGCTGGAGTCAGGAATCTGTTTTAAAACACTCTGCAGTTAAGTTGTGATGTTTGAGAAACATTGGTTTAACCCATATAAATGGATGAGACCACCCTGAGAGAGTATAAAAAGAGAACTTGGCCACATCTAGGAAAATCCTGTTTTATGCAAGCTCTACTTTCTGTATATAACATGCTCACTACTTCTCATCTCCTCTGCTAGCAGCCTAGCCCTACCATCACCATGCTTCTAGAGACTTTTATAACAGCTTCTTTGTATTTTTTCCACTTCCATAATAGCCTCATGCTTTAGTCTCCTCAGAGTAGTCAGAGTAAGAAGCACACTCATGACCAGATCATTCCTTCCATCTGAAACCTCTAAGGATCTTTTACCCATTTATAATAAAATGGAAGCATTTGCCATGGCCTGCAGGTGTTCTCACTGTGGCAACCAACCTCCAAGATGGCCCCAGTGTGTATCAGGCTTGGTCTGTGGGACCAGTAGTGATGCTATGTCAGTTCTGAGGCTGTGTTATAAAAGACATAAGGCCTTCTCTCTTGATCTCTTGGATCAGTTGTTCTGTGGAAAGCCAGGTGCCATGTCATAACGACACTGAGGTGACATACAAGCAACATACGGAGTGGTCTACATTGTGAGAAATGAGGATTTCTGCTAACAGCTGTGTGAGTGAGCTATTTCCTACAGGAAATGAATCCTCCAGCTCCAGATGACTGTAGTCCCAGCAGCCTGACTATCACCTCATGAAAGACAGAGCAGGAACCACCCAACTACACTACTCCTGAATAGACCCTCAGAAACCGTGGGATATAACAGATGTTTACGGTTAGGAGCTGCCAAATTTTGAGGTAATTTTTATGTTATTCAATAACCGGTACACTCATGATCTGGGCCCTTGCACCACTCCAGACTCCTCTCCCTACCCTTTTGTTGTCTCCACTCTAGTCCCCCACTCCCCTGCTAATCCTTACAGGAGAAGTAGGTTCCCATTTCCGGAGGTATTGTCTCTGCAGGAATGCTCTCCTCCCAGAGAGCCATACTTGATTCATTTCCTCATTGTGGTTTTAATTTGTGTTTCCCTAATAGAGGATTATGGCAAAATCTATTTATGGGCTTATTGCCATCTGTATGTTCTCTTCAGTGAAATGTTTATTTGTATTTTTGGTCCATTTTTCTAATTGACATGTTTGCCTTTTGAATTTTGAGTTTTGAGAGTTCTTTGTATATTCTAAAGGCACATCTCTTGTTGGGTGTGTAATTTGCAAACATTTGCTCTCCACTTATAGTTGGTTTTTTTATGCAGGGTTTCACACAGAGCAAAAGTTTAATTTTGATGAGGTCAAATATATCAAATTTCCCTGTTAAGTACTTTTGCTGGCAAGTCTAAGACCTCTTTGCTTAGCCCAAGGCCCTGAAGAGTTTCTCCTCTTTTTTTCCTAAATCTTTATAGATTTATGTTGTACATTTAAGTCTGTGATACACGTGAAGCTAGTTCTCATACAAGCTGTGGTGGTTAGGTGTGGAATTTTAGATGCATAAAGTATGAGATTTAAGATTCACTTTGTTTTGTTTTGTTTTGTTTTTATGATGTTCATGGACAAAATGTCAATGCTCAGCACCATTTGTCCAGGCTTTAGATGTTCATTCTCCAGCACCTTTCGTTGAATAGGCTAATCCCCCCTCCATTTAATTGCTTTTGCACCTTTGTCAAAAGTTAATTGGGCATATTTGTGTGGGTCTACACTTGGCTTCTTTACTTTGTTTCACTGATCTGTGTGTCTCTCACTCTGTCCATACTGCACTGTCTTGACTACCGCAGCTCTACAGTAAGCTTTAACATTAGGAAGAGTGATTCCTTCCCACCCTACTTTTTTCTTTTTCAAAATTTGTTTTGGATATGCATTTTGTAATAAACTTATCTATGTCTACAGAAAACCTTGCTAGAATTTTGATAGGAATTGCAGTAAACATCTATCAATTTAGTGAGAATTGACATCTTTATTATGTTGAGTCTTCTAATCCATAGCATGGTATGTTTTTTCAACTATTTAGGTCTGCTTTGATTTCTTTTAAATTAGATTTTGTAGGGTGCCTGAGTGGCTCACTCAGTTAAGCATCTGCCTTTGGCTCAGGTCATGATCCCAGGGTCCTGGGATCGAGTCCCACATCAGGCTCGTTGTTCAACAGGGAGCCTGCTTCTTCCTTTCCCTCTGCTCCCCCTGCTCGTGCTTGCTCTCTCTCTCTCTCTCTTAAAATCTTTTTTAGGGCGCCTGGGTGGCTCAGTTGGTTGGGCGACTGCCTTCGGCTCAGGTCATGATCCTGGAGTCCCGGGATCGAGTCCCGCATCCGGCTCCCTGCTTGGCGGGGAGTCCGCTTCTCCCTCTGACCCTCCCCCCTCTCATGCTCTCTCTATCTCATTCTCTCTCTCAAGTAAATAAATAAAATCTTTAAAAAAAAAATCTTTTTTAAAAATTAGATTTTTTAGTTTTTAATCATACAAATCTTGTGCATGCTTTGTTAGATTTATACCTAAGTATTTCATTTTCTTTAGAGCAATTATGAATGATGTTACTTTTTAAGTTTCAGTTTCCATTTATTCATTGTTATGTATAAATGCAATTGATTTTTCTGTATTAGTCTAGTATGCTTCAACCTTGCTGAACTCACTTATTAGTTATAGGATAGTTTGAAAATGCAGATTCCTTAGGATTTTTCTATGTAGACAATCATGTCATCTGTTAATAGAAACAGCTTCATTTCTTCATTTCCAAACTATAAGCTTTCTATTTTTTTCATGCCTGATTGCACTGGCCAGAACTTTCAGTACCATGTTGAATAAGAATGATGAGAGCACACATCCTTGAGTCGTTCCTGATCTTAGAGAAAAAGCATTCAGTCTTTCACAATTAAGTATGAGGTTAACTGTCAGGTTTTTTGTTTGTTTGTTTGTTTGTTTGACTGTTTTTTGTTTTTGTTTTTTTTGAAGATGCTCTTTATAAGTTCCCTTGTATTTCTAGTTTGCTGAGAGTTATCATAAACAAGCACTGGGTTTTGCCAAATGCATTTTCTGTGCATTTCTATGTCAATTGATATGATCATATGATTTTTCTTTTTAGGCTGTTGATATAGTACATTATGTTAATTGATTAGGCTTTAAATAGTCTTGCATACATGGAATAAATCTCACTTGATCATGATGTATTATTATTTTTGTGTATTCCTGTATTTGAGTTGCTAATATTTTGTTAAGGATTTTTACATCTAAATTTATGAGACAGATTGGTCAATATTTTTCCTTTTTACTGTCTTTGGTTTTAGTGTTAAAAAATTTTATGAGGGTAAAACTGGCCCAATGAAATGAGTTGAGAACTGTTCCCTCTTCCCTATTTTCTGAAAGGGAGTATTGTATTTTCAATTAATAAGTTATTTTGTTCAAGATTAACAATGTTGTTCTGGAAAATGCATAAATATCATGGGATAGTAGGAGAAGGTGGAGACAGCTTTGTACCTTCCTTCTTCACATTTAGGGTGTTCCTCTCTGGAGTCAGCTGTGTATATTAATCAGAGTGGGAATCTCAGTCTAGAAGAATCCAAATGTAGAGGAAATGTGTCTTTGATGTGTGTCTTCCTACTCAAAGGTATTTTAAGAAACACTAAAGAAGGATTAGAGATTAGCACTTGTCTAAGGAGCTTATAGGACAGCTAAAATTTTAATTACTTTCTAATTACTTAGTACCTGCCCTTTAACTCTCTTTCTGTATGTGATTAATACTTTCCCATCTTTCAGCAAGTATCAAGAACCAAGGATTATAGAACTATGAAACAGAATTTTTAAAAGGCGTTTTATGATATTTCATTTTTAAATTTGTATACAGTAAAACTCATTCTCTGTGTGTTTTGACCAATGCATGGAGTTGTAGATCCACCACTACAATCAAAATACCAAATCCATGACCCTTTAAAATCCTTTGCGTTGTCCCTTTACATGCAGTCGACTTCTCTCAACTCCTGGCCGCTACTGATTAGTTCTCCAACCTCATAGTTTTGTCTTTTCTGAATGTCATTAATGAAATCAGGTACTATTAGAGCATTTCAACTCTGGATTCTTTCACTGAGTAAAATGTGCTTCATATTCATTGATGTCATTACATATACCAATAATTCTTGTTCTTTTCCCGGCAAGGTTTCTGCTGGCTTTATTTCTTATGTCTTTGAAATCTTAGTGTGTCCAGCACAACCAAGGTTCATCCAGAGAAATGTCTTGGTCATCAGTCACCTTGTTTAGAGCCATGTGACTCCATTACCTGGTTGATGAGATCAGAGTTGGACAACTGATCAAAAGTCAGCCCTGATGAGGCTAGCCAATGACCAATTAAGTAACCTGGTAGAATCGTTCTGTCTCACTGAGGCAGTATGTACTTACTGCTGATGATGAGCCAGGCAACTCAAATCCTCTGACTCAGTGGCAGCAGGAGTAGTAGAGGAACAGCTGGAAAAAACAGTCACTCGGAACAGGGAAAAATGGATACAGTCCCTGGAGATACAAACTGACGAGATCTTTAGAACTTCACAGTGTCTTGAACCATGTTTAAGTCTCCACAAGCCCTGCTGAATGTGGTTGAGTTTCCTGTCTTCCGCACATCCCCTTGTATCCCACACTTTCTCTTTTTTTGGTGTTTTTTCTTTCTAGATGTTCAAAAATTTCTTTTTTTCATTATCATTTCCTTTCTTTAAGAACTTCCTTTGTCATTCTTTTAGTGTAGGTCTTCTGGTGATAGATTGCCTTAGTCTTCCTTTATTAGGATGTCTTTATTTCCTTTCATTCCTGAAGGATAAATTCACAGACAGAGGTGACAATTCTATTTTTATCAGGACTTGAAAAATGTTGTGTTACTTTCTTCTGGCCCTGTGGTTTCTGATGAGAAATCCTCCGTCATTCCATTTTTCCACCTCTAGGTAAGGTGGTATATATATATATATATATGTATATATATTTTTTTAACTGATTTCAAAATTTGTTTTGTCTTTAGTTTTGTCATTTGATTATGATGTGCTTTGGCATTGATTTCTTTGGGTTTATCCCACTGGAGTTTGATAGCTTCTTGATTCCATAGGCTTATGTCTTTCATCAAATTTAGGAAATTTTCAGTCACTATTTTTTCAAGTACTTGTTTTAGCCTCATCCTTTTCTTCTCTCCTGGAACTTTGATGACATGAGTGTTAGACCTTTCAATTTCTGAGGTCTCTGAGGTGGTGGTGGTGGTGGTGGTTGTTGTTTTTCTCCTTCTCCTTCTCCTTCCTCTTCCTCTTCCTCTTCCTTTTCTTCTTCTTCTTCTTCTTCTTCTTCTTCTTCTTCTTCTTCTTCTTCCCCTTTTCTTCTCTTCTCCCTCCTCCACCTCCTCTTCTTTTCTATTTATTTTCTCTCTTTTGATAATATGGGGTAATTTCTGTTCTAGTTTCAGGTTCACTGATTCTTTCTTTTGTCTTCTTTCTGTTGTCAAGGCCATCCATTGAATTTTTTATGCTGGTTATTGTATTTTTCAGTTCTAAAATTTTCATTTTATTCTTCCTTAGGGACCTTGTTATTGTTGAATAGTGGTGAAAATTCCCCACTTGGCCTCCTCTGACACCATTCTGGTAGGAAGGAAGAGGGTGCCTCGTTATCACTGGTTGGAGATGAAGGTCTAAGATCCCCGTGTGACCTTCTCTGATATTACCCAGATGGGGGTGGGGTAGGGTTACCTAATTATAGCTGGGCCAGGATGAAAGTCTCATTACTCAACCTGTGCTGATAGGGTTGATATTGGCCTCCCCCCACCCTCACCATGATGTTGGATTTCTTGATGTTAGATTTCTTTCCATGGCATAGGGTGATTTTTGTCTATTTCTGCCTTACTAGATTACATCTTTTCTGGTCATTTGTCTAGAAATAGTAGGCTTTTTGAGAGGATTTTTTTTTTTTATCTGCTTCTGTTTGTGTTTCTGGGTTGCCGCCTCTCTTGCCTCTAGTTCAGGATATACAAAACTAAAAGAGAACTCAAGGAATTTACTGCCACATTGTTCCTAGGGCACTAAATTCCCTATTTGGTTTCTCTTCTTCTCTTGACCTTTTAAAATACTCTTATGTTTGTTCTATATATAATATCTAGGAATTTTAGTTATACTTAGCAGAGGAATGGGGAGAAGTATATTTATTCCATCTTGGTCCAGAACTGGATGGAAAATAAATTTTTAAGTCCTTAAAGCAATTTAAGAATTTTCTAATCATAAATCCTTCAGAGCTAAATTAGAATCACTTTAGAAGAGTTTTTCAAACTATATACTTAGTCATACATCTCACTCCTCACATTCCATTCTTCTGGCTCTCCCTGGGAAGGAGAAGAGTCATGGGACAACACCCTCCGTCTTCCTCCAACATTGAGAATCACCGGTTACAAATCCTGTTACTGATCAATGTGGTTCATCTTTCTCAAGTGTGCTGGGATGGAAAAAATTGAGAAGCTTGGCACATTATGTCATATGACATAAGGAAACTGAGACTTGAAGAGGTGGCAATCTTGTCACATAGCAGAGATGTGGTGCAATCAAGCCTGCACATGGGTCTACAATAGTACTGTGCAAATAAATCACCTTGATACCTTGTTAAAACACAGCTTCTGGTTTAGTAAGTCTGGAGCAGGGCCTGAAGTCCTGCATTTCTAAGAAATGCTCAAGTGGTGCGGATGCTGTTACACTTTGAGTAACAATACTCTAGAATATTCAGCTTATTGCTCTTTTTACTGTCTGTATGAGTTGCAGTCCTTCAACAAAGAAATGGAGAATGGGTGAGGGTTTCACAGATAAGAATCTCAATATCTATGTGCCTGGTGTATAAGAGTAGAGGAAGGTCTGAATGGTAAGGGAGACACAGAGGTAGGAGTGGAAAGACTCATTCAGACACCAAACACTCTGCTGGCTCTGCAACGCATTTGCTGCTTCAAAACTCCTCTAATTTTGGTGAAGACCAAAGGAAAGCTTATCAAAAAAACCCCATAAACTGTTTAGCTGCCCATGTAATCTGCTTGGGGCTGTCAGTTAAGAATCTTTCCCCTCCTGGGAAGGATAAGGACCTTCTTTCTCTATAATCTTATGGAGTGCAATTCTCTAACAAGTAACAATCTAGGGAAGGCACATTACAATTCATGGTAAGGCATGAGAGACACCAACAACACATGCATCTTGGTCTATTCTGCTTTGCTGTAGTATAATAGAAAGATAGCAGAATATGCAAGGTGTTCCCAGATTTGGGCCTTGATCCTGGCTGCATTACTAACTTTATATGCAGCCTTGAATAAACCACTTTATTTCTCTATGATAAATTTTTCAAAAGAGCTTAATGATACTAGCATATGGACTAAGGTCTATATAAAATGATGTACAAATTAATACTAGTGCCTCAGTGTAATCGAAAGACTGAAGCCAAGTATACCAATGAATTGAACTGTAGCCTGAGACTTAAACCCTGAAGCCTTTGATATGGAAGATCCAGCAATCAATTTTCAAATAAATGCCATCAGTTAATAGTTATCAGCTATAAGTTGGGCTCTTTCTCTGTCAAGTATCACTGAGTTTTGTGTCATTTTTGATTTGTGGTTCCATCTTACTGAGGACATATATACAGAACCTATTGGGGACAGATATTTTATACTTTCCAATGTCATTGCTCACACAATCACCATCCCAGTGTCCCCAGTGAAGCAGGGGACACTATGATTCACTCTCCTCTTTCCCATAAGGATTAGGGGAAATCCCGTAAGAATTATGACATGATGTGTTTGTGGTGGGGATTGACTTATGATTGGGGTGTCAGGGAAAGGGATGGAATGGGAGATAGCAAGGACTAATGGTGGGAATGAAGGAAGACAAGTGATATTGAATCACAAACTACAAATATACCCCTGGATATCAACACTTTGTGTGCATTTGTTGTTTCAATACCTATTTATTGACAGGGGAGAGCCCAAGTTGGTTTTGTGAGAGTATTCAATTATCAGAAAACTCCTAAGCCTGTCCCAGGCTCACCCCTTATTCTTCTAACTTCTTTGCACCTGGGTTGGTACTCTAAGCTCATAACAGTGGGATTACGAAGCATGTGGGTATTACAGGGAGATAAATCAGGATGCAAAGATCCTTTAGTCATCTACTTTGAAGAGGGCAACTGGGCAGTTTATGGGAGCAAGATTCAACTCTGTGAGTATTTCTCAACTTCTGGTGTTTAAGTAGGTTGTAATTGCAAGGCTTTGTGGGTGGTGGAAGGTTGATCTGGCTCTAAAATAAAGAAATGGAAGAAAACACACTGAACCGGTGGGCCTGGACTGGGGCCGGGAAAGAAACTACGAGAAAACATGAAGGAAATACATCCAAACTGCCTCATAATGTCATGGAGCCAGCTAATAAGTAAAATTTGATTATTACAAGGTCGCTGCAAAACTCGATTACTAAACTCATTTTGAAAGAACCCTAAACTGACTCCTTTTTTGTGGCTTCCAGTTTTCTGGGAAAGGAGGGATCTGGGGCACTAAATGACCACAGAACAAACAGTTCTTTACTCCCAGGGTGTGCTTGAAAAAGACCAAAATACAAGAGGGGGGACCTGAGAGTGTGAGGCTAAGGAGAAAAAGAGTCGAGAGCAGCTGGAATGAGCCCAGTGCAGTGTGGGTGGCTTAGCCTTCTCCCTCAGAGGTCAAAGTGTTTGTTTGTTCCAGTATGAAGGATACTAGCTGGATTTTTGTTTTTGTCTTTTCATGGCTTTGGTTTGGGTCTTCCTTGGCTTTCCAAATTATTTGATTCTCTCCGCCTCAGCAAGATCCTGGTGACATTTATGGGCCCAACCCCATCAGCGCAGGGAAACCACCCCTGCACCTATCTCCTCCTCACCCCCCTCTCTTAGCCCTTCAACAAGAGAATTGTCTATTTGCCTATATCTTTGCGGAGAAGGAGAGACCTGGAAGTCTGGGGTGATAATAGCAGCATCAGAAATCCTGACTCCGGACCTTCTGAAACTGCTCTTCCTTAGCTGGGATTTATGGATGATCATCCTCGGTAGCTTCCTACACCTGAGCTCTGTTGCCTTGGGTCCAAGGGGACATGAACCCTGGTTCCCTACAAAACCATGCTTTGACATATTACTTTGCTGCATCCACTTCCTTCTGCAGAACAACAGTTCATACTCTTCAAAAGGGGAAGGGTTAACGTTGCTTTAAAAACAGAAAGCCATTCTGTCTCACAAAGGAATGAATTACTTGACACTTTGGGGAGGAAAAATGTGAAACATCTTCTTACAGCTAAAAGCAAGTCTGACACTAGATTGAGGATTATTTAGCCTAGGGATGCCCTTGCAGTTCCTGGGAAAGCATGGGCAGAGTAAGTTTAGCCTCTGGTGATGTGTGTGGTGGACAAGACTAACTTCCAAGGCAGGAAAGGGTCATATTTGTTCTGCTTCTTCCAAAGGTTTTACAGGGAGAACTGGAGGGCACATCCATGACAGAAACACTCTACGAGTTAGTTGATTGTCCTACATACTCAAAAATGAAATATTATACATGAAATGCATAATAAACATAAAATTCTTACCCATAGTGCAAACCCTGAGTATCATATCATGAGGATCCAGGGATTAACGAGGCAACTGTTATATAACCCTTTCTGAAGAGAATCCCTTTACATAATACATCACACCTAGACAGGAACAGGAACTCCATCTGAGCCTAGAGGTGCAACTTCAAAATTATATATGTAAATATGCAAAAGAAATTTACAAGAAAAAAGGGGAAGTATAATCAAGGAAAGATGGAAATCAAGTGTGATTTTTAAGTTCTTTGGGGCTGCTTTTGGGGATGTCAAAGGAATCCAAGGAAAGCTTAAGGCAGAATTTCAAGACCGGGTATAAATTAATAGGGTGTTGAAGGGATACAGAAGATTACCCAGCAAGTGCTGATGACAGTCACCTCTCTGGTACATGACAAGGGCTCTTCAACAGTTGGCCCAGGAGAAAGGGTGTAGGGAGGGCAAGTGAACCTGTGTCCCAATCATAAATTTGTTTGCTTGGCTTCCTTGACTCCTATAAGGTCTGTTACATAGTTACTGGGTTTTTTTGAGCCCTTTGCACCAAACACTTATTTACATTATGCCCTTTACTTTTCCCCATAATTCTAAAAAGAAGGTATATTTAATATTATAGATGGAATGAGGTCCAAACAAGTTATGCAATTTATCCAAGGTCACATAGACAGATTTTGTGGAGCAGGGATTTGAAACTATGTCTATTTGATTCTAAAGCACATAGTCTTTACATTGCATTGCCCCCAAAGGGTAATTTGACTGATTAGTTTACCTTAGGCCCTCATATTATAGACTCTGGACCTAACACAGTGGGATCCTAGATAGAACTGCTAGATTAAAAAAATAGAAGATGCCCAGTAAAATTATAATTTCAGATAAACAACAAATAATTTTTTGTATAAGTATGTACCATGAAATATTTGGGATATACTTATAATAAAAACCCCATTCATTATTTATCTGAAATTCAAATTTAACTGGGTGTCCTGCATTCTTCTTTGTTAAATCTGGTAATCCTAATCCCAGTAAGCTCTCCAGAGGAGAGAAAGGAAAATTTGTGCTTTCTTACTATTTTGAAAGAATTGAGAAGTCCAAAACTCTTGATCTGAGAGAAATTCTCTAATTTTCTTCTGTGGCTTTGTCAGAGCTGGGATGTTTCAGTTACTGATGGTAAACTCTGAGAATAATGCTGCTCTTGGCTGCCCACCAGCAGTTTCCATGGTTCCAACCACACTTAGAAGAGACACAAACTTTGCCAGTTTACCAGGGCAAAAGAGGGTCCACAGCACAAGAACTGGATTCAGTGAACAGATGAGCTGGCAGCCCATTTCCTAAAGCCCCTGAGAGTTTTGTGAGGTGAAGACCAACTGATGCCTTCTCTGTGGTTTGGTGAAGGAGTCACGGGGTCAGGATCTCATGACCCAAAGTTCAAGGTATTAGTTCAACTTCTCCATTTATTTATTCACCCATTCGACAAATAGATACCGCACACCTGCTATATGCCAGACACTGCTCTAGGTTTTGAGGCCACAGAAATGAACAAAAATGGGAAAAAAAGCCCACTGGAGCACAGTCCAGTGGAGAATTAATACAAGATCCCTGGCATGAGCAAGTGATCAAGAGCCCTGGCCAGGTTCACCATCCCGGGTGATTAGTCACAGATTAGTCAATGTGTTTCTGTGGAAGAAGTTGAGAACTAGCAGGAGAAAATGAAAATAGTAATTGAGGAAAAGAAGATAAGGAAAAAATCTTTTAGGCAAGGATAATAATTTTTTTCCTTTAAATTTTTTTATTGTTATGTTAATCCCCATACATTACATCATTAGTGTTTTTGATGTAGTGTTCCATGATTCATTGTTTGTGCATAACACCCAGTGCTCCACGCAGAACGTGCCCTCCCTAATACCCATCACCGGGCTAAACCCATCCCCCCACCCCCCTCCCCTCTAGAACCCTCAGTGTGTTTCTCAGAGTCCACCGTCTTTCATGGGTGGTCTCCCCCTCTGATTTACTCCCTTTCATTCTTCCCCTCCTGCTATCTTCTTCTTCTTTTTTTTTTCTTAACATATATTGCATTATTTGTTTCAGAAGTACAGGTCTGTGATTCAACAGTCTTGCACAATTCACAGCGCTCACCATAGCACATACCCTCCCCAATGTCGATGGCAAGGATAATAATTTAAACTCATTTTGAAAGTAATAAGAAAAAGCCAATGAACTTGAAGTCATACAATATAAAATTTGAGGCATGTTCAATGTGGTGGAGAAAGAGAAAGATGGTTAGCATGGGCCAAAGATGGTCAGGGAGAGCTGAAACTAAGAATATTAGCATAAATCTATAATTTATAGATTATATAAATAAATAAATCTTCCAGGTAGCAGAGCATGGAAGGGTTTGGCTCAGGGTAAGAGATTAAGGCTACTTAGAAGTTCTTTGGGGTTTTTTAGAATCTTCCTTCCCAGGAAAAATGTTATCAATTTTTGTGATAGAAAAAGAGAAAGAAGGGCGCCTGGGTGGCTCAGTTGGTTAAGTGACTGCCTTCGGCTCAGGTCATGATCCTGGAGTCCCGGGATCAAGTCCCGCATCGGGCTCCCTGCTCAGCAAGGAGTTTGCTTCACCCTCTGACCCTCTTCCCTCTCGTGCTCTCTATCTCTCATTCTCTCTCTCTCGAATAAATAAATAAAAAAAAAGAAAAAGAGAAAGAAGAAAGGTCATCCTTTAGCTTAACATATTTACTTTTAAAATTTATCTCGTTAATGCATCTCTATTTGTACTTGAAGAATGACAATGTACATTTCTATAGCTAAAATCAAAGTCTGTGAAAATCATATTGGATAAGTCCATGATTTGGATAGGAGAAAACGTAGAACATTTCAGAGAAATGGGTGGCTAAAGAACCTCATGTCTGGATATGGAGTTAAAGCATAAACGTACTACTTAATCACCTTCCATTGATTTTCCTGTGTGTGTGTGTGTGTGTGTGTGTGTATACTGGGATGTATCACATACTACATGGGGGTTAGGTGTCTCTGGCTCAGAGGTCCCCTGTCCAGATGACTACTTTGTTATTCCCCAGAACTAGGAAAAAATATCTTGATTACATGAGGTTTAAACAAAGTAAGGACTGTAAAGTAAAAAGCCCATAAAATATGAGGAAATAAACATTAAGAGTCAGGTTATTGTTTAGTTGGGTGGAAAAATATATAAAGCTTAAAGAATGTATCAGTGTTGTAAAGACTATAGATAGCATTTAGTCCATTTCTCTCTCTTCACAGATGGTGGAAGTGGTGATCACAGAGGGGCAGTACATATCATAATAAATAAATAAATACATATCAAATAATACATAGGAAGCTAGTGACGATTTATTGAAACAACACATCTACCTAGATTTTTGGTTTGTAAAAATCTGTTATCAGTCTACATCCAACTACATTGAGTGCCTCCATTGATTTATACCATATTTTCTTGAAAATTTCTTTAAAAGTTGGTAAGTTCTTCCCTTTTGTGCACACAAAGTCCTGAGTTTTTCTGGCGTTTCCAGTGAGGGTCTAAGAATCAATGGTCCCTGTACCCTGAGGGGCCTTTTTTTTTTTCCTCTCACCATCTAAGGAACCTGAAAGAGAACCATCAGACACCCACGGACATCAGAATGAGTGACAACGCTACTTTGGTTCCTCCAGCTTCAAACCAGGGTCCCACTACCCCAGGCAAGGGGCCCCCCAAGTTCAAGCAGAGACAGACTCGCCTATTCAAGAGCAAGCCTCCTAAGAAAGGTGTGAAAGGGTAAGACCAAAATGAAAAAGAAGACTTTCTATTTTTTTGAGAAATTAATGCTCCCAATATTAAATAGACTTACAAAGATTTCCACCCCATCCTCTATTTTCCTCTCTACCACAATCTTTGTTGAATCACATTGTTAGCCCTGGAAGGCTTTCTCTCTCACCTCCCAGGTCTGTGGTCACATTTAACATGGCAAATAGAACCTGTCACAGCAACCTTTGACTTGACCTTCCAGAATTTTCTTGACCACTCCTCTTCACTGGTACACATTGTGGTTTAATTTGGAGTACTAAAACACTTTCCATTTCCAGAATACAGAGTTTATTTTTATGGTTTCAAATGTTAAGTCTTCAGTTCTTTATTTTTCTCTTTCTCTTCTTGGCAAAATCCTACTTATTTAACATACTCTCATATGTTAATTTCTCTTTTGAAGCCGTGACTGACTCTCTTAGACAAATGTGATCATGGCTTTCATGTTTGCATTTCGTACATTCAGCTCTCATAACTTATATTGTTTTACATTACATTTGTTTATTTACATCTGTTCTCTGAGATTGAAGTTCCTCAGAGAAAATTACTTTTTTCCTCAATTCCCTATGCTTAATACAATGCCTGGCACATAGTAAATGCTTGATAAATGCTTTTGGGTAGCTAACCAAATGGATGAATTAATCATTTAAATGTCTTTCGTACTGTGTTTTCGTTCCAATTTCTTTTTTTTTTTTTAAGATTTTATTCATTTATTTATTTGACAGCGCAAGAGAGCACAAGCAGGGGGAGCAGCGGAGAGAGAGGGAGAAGTGGACTCCCCGCTGAGCAGGGAGCTTGATGTGAGGCTGGATCCCAGGACCCTGGGATCATGACCTGAGCCGAAGGCAGACACCCAACCGACTGAGTCACCTGGGCGCCCCTCATTCCAATTTCTATTTTTAAAAGTGGAGCTTGACTAAGTTGCCCCAGGAATAGTTCTATTTGGCTCTCAGTTGTCTTAGGCTAAATTTTTAGGAGGGGAAAATCTCTCCACAGGGACACACTGTCTGAAACCAGCCTGAGTGACTTTATCTTTTCCCCAGGTCAATGCAAATAAAAGATATTTCTCAAAGACAAAATCTTAAACCTCTTCTTTCCCCCTTAGTCAGGAAGCTCTCGATATGAGATCCTTTCACTCTGATGTCAGCTAATTTTTCTTTTTTTTCCCATAGGTTTGGAGATGACATTCCAGGCATGGAGGGGCTAGGAACAGGTGAGCCACCCAAGGCCATGGACTTTCACTTGGAATTTTACCACTATCCATACTTTAGGCCTCAAAGGGCCATGAAAAATTACAAGAAATAGCTAAGGCAGCAGATCCTTGAAGACATAGAAGTGTGGGGCTTAGTTTAATCTCCTAAGTAAGTACACATGTGCTCAGAGGCAAAAACTCTAACAGAGATCAAGCTAAGGTCCAAAGATACTAAATCCTCTTGTTCTGTTAAACAACACTTGAGGACATCTAACGGTGAGTTGTAGACTTTCATGGTAGAAAGATTCTCAGGGTTCATTTATCCCAACTTCATCATTTCTTCAGAAGAGAAATCTGAGACAGAGAGGAATGAAGTGACAATCTGAGGCCACAGAGTGAGGTACTGGAAACAAGGGAGGGGCCTGGAGAACTTTTTCACTCTACCAGACAAACCACTCCTTAACCAACTTCTTTTTACATATCCTCTGGCACCCAGAACAGGGCCTACACACTGAATGTATCCAATACAATATTTTTTAGTCAGCTAGTATAATTTGATTTGTTGGATAATGAATGAAAACAACTGGATCTTCCTTTTAAAAACACTGAACTTCGGGGCGCCTGGGTGGCTTAGTTGGTTAAGTGACTGCCTTCCTCTCAGGTCATGATCCTGGAGTCCTGGGATGGAGTCCCACATCGGGCTCCCTGCTCAGTAGGGAGTCTGCTTCTCCCTCTGACCCTCCCCCCTCTCATGTGCTCTCTCTCTCTCTTTCAAATAAATAAATGAAATCTTAAAAAAAAATTAAAAAAAATAAAAACACTGAACTTTATTTTTTAGAGCTGTTTTAGGTTTACAGAAAACTTAAGCAGAAAGTATGGAGCTCCTCCATACGCCTGTACATAGTTTCCCCTATTATTAGCATCTTGCATTAGTGTGGTACATTTGTTACGAATGATGAACCAGTATTAGTAACATTATTATTAACTAGCATTCATAGCTTATATTAGGATTCCCTCTTAGTGTTGTCCAGGTTTTGACAAAGGCACAATGTTGTGTATCCATCATTACAGGTATACACAGAATAGATGCCCTAAAAATCCCATGGGCTCCACATGTTCATCCCTTCTCCCACCCTCCACAAACTCATGACAACCACAAATCTTTTTACTCTCAAAAAGTTTTGCCTTTTCCAGATTGTCATATAGTTAGAATCATACAGTATATAGATTTTCCAGCCTGGCTTCTTTCACTTAGCAATATTTATTCATTTAAGGTTCCTCCATGTCCTATATGGCTTGATAGTTCATTTTTTTTTTACCACAGAATAATATTTCATTCTATGGCTGTATCACAATTTGCTTACCCTATTAAAAGATATTTTGTTGCTTCCAAATTTTCACAATTATGAATAATACTGCTATAAACACCATTGTGCGGGGTTGCGTTTTTTTTTAAAGCTTTTTATTTATTTATTTGAGAGAGAGAGACACAGCAAGAGAGGGAACACAAGCAGGGGGAGTGAGAGAGGGAGAAGCAGACTCCCCGACAAGCAGGGAGCCCGATAGGGGACTCCATCCCAGGACCCTGGGATCATGACCTGAGCCAAAGGCAGACGCTTAACAGACTGAGCCACCCAGGCGCCCCATTGTGCAGGTTGTTGAGTGGACATGTTTTCAACTTATCCAGTACACTTTTGATAAATGGTGTAATCAGTAATCAGTGTCCTTACCAGGCAATTCTCATTGTATTTGCTTTTAACAGTTAAATGCCACTCCTGAGACCTCAAATACATTTTTCAGCTATTTTATAAAGGTCATTTGCTATTCCCCTAAATCAACTGCTTTTGTATTTTGGCCAGATGTACATAAGACCAGCAGATTTGCTTTGGGTTCTGGAGGATATGCTTAACTCTGCCAACATATTTGGAATACTGGAAAGAGCTTTATACTGAGGGGAGATCTGAGATCTTTGACTTGGTTTTAGTCCCAACTCTATAACTCTGATTTTTCTGTAGGTATTTAATCTCTTTGTGTTCCAGTCAGCTTCTCTGTAATTCAGGGATAATAATATTTTATTGCCTGAAGCAAAAAATTGGATTAGCAGATGCCTTGAGATTACTTCTCAATATGTGACTGGATATAGTAGACATTTCAAAATGTAAAGGAACTAAAAAGTGAGTCAGAGAAGAATGCATCTGAATGGGTAGGAAGTAAGAAGGCAGTGGATTTCCAGATCATGGGAATTTAAAATGCTTCTATTTCTCATTTTAAAGCCTTGGCCTGATTAGAATTCCACTTGTGTTCCTTCCATAGTGGTTGTGTTTTGAGGAGACCCAGTTTGATCAGTGACCTGCACCCCCTACCCAAGGCTAGCTCCAGTCAAAAGCCTTGGGTCACCTCTCCAAAGACGTACAGAATGAAACCAATGAAGATGCTTACCTAGGGGGCCTGTTCTGGGGGCATCAGAACCCTGCAAGGGATTAATTAAGCAATCAGTCGAATCCTTCCTGGGCGGCGGGGCCATTGTGGATAACTTCCTGGTTACTGAGACAATGAATAGGAGAGAGGAGTGAGGTGCCTTCTTGAGGCTCTGAGGGGCAGGGGGAGAGGTTGGCTTACAAGTTCTTCTTCCCTCTCTTGCAGATATCACGGTGATTTGTCCCTGGGAGGCATTCAACCACCTGGAATTGCATGAGCTTGCTCAATTTGGGATCATCTGATGCACCAGAGGTTCTGCCATCAACAGCATCTGCTGGAGTTTTGATTACTTTTGCCCTATGATCTGCCAGAGTCTTGAAATTCAGCATGGTTCAGAAGTGGTTTCCTCAGCTTACACAAGTCATTTCCCCTAAATTGCTACAAAGAGTTCTTAGTGTCGGACTCTCTCTTGCCATATAGTTCAGCTTGGAATAGTGGATGCAAATTGACTTTTGTTAGGGCATTTCAAACTTTACCACCTTTTCCTATCAGCTGGTTAGAATTCATTGATAGTTCTCTGAATTTTGTTTATTTGTTAAGTTCTTCAAATCTATTTGTAGTAGACATTCCCTGTAATTAGTAGTAGCTTTTTAAGTTAACATTTATGTCACTCCCTTCCCTTTCTCATTTAATAAAGGAGATACTTATCTTGAATCTAATGATGCAGTTGTGTTAAATGCTATACGCAAATATCTGATGCCCTGTTCTGAGAGCCAGTTAGACAAAGAAGGCACAGTCCTCCAGGAAACAAGCACAGTGCATGTGAAAGAGCATAGGAATAAGAGTCAAGCCTGATTCTGCTTTGTAAGTTAGTAAATTGTGCATGTTCTTGGTCTAAATTTTATTGAACTGGGTTATCCCTGAGGTCCTATGCAGCTTGTACAAATTGGACAGCCTTATGTTGATGGAAGACTGGCGATTTAAACTCAGGAATCTGATAATGTGAGACTTCCTTTTAGTGCCTTGGCTCAGCTAATTGACAAGATTTAGTTCTATAAAGTTTAGACTCATATGCAAAGACAGGTAGTTGAGCCCTCTAAATAAAATGATGGGTTGCTTCACCCCTGAGGTTGTGTCAAATGTAATGTGTACATAGCTATCGTTCCCCAGTACTTTCAAGGCAATTGTGCAATTCAAAGGCTGCCTCTGTCTGACTTGGATGCTTTGGGTACTAGCCATATTAATTTCTTCATTTCAGTTTTGTAATCTGTGGTAAAAAAGTGGAGTAAATTAACTGAAGAGAGAGTTGGGATTATAGAGAGGAAAGAGATCTGGGTTCTAATCCTGGCTCGACCAGTAAATTACTCTGCAATTTAGGACAAAGATTTCTCACTTTGGATCCTCTAGGTTGCCTGAATCAGGTAATGTAAGGTTCATGGCAGTGATAATTCCATGACATTGAGGCCTGCAGAGTCTAAGAATGAGAATTCAAGGAGCTCAGCACTCTAGAAAATGTCTTGTGCCGCAGGCTCTGTACCATTTTGCACAAATGACCTACTGACCTCTGGCCAGAAGACTAGAAGCCCAAGGAAGGCATCTGGATTGGTAGGGGGTAAGGAGACTGTGGATTTCCAGACCATGGGAATTTAAAGCAGTCCTATTTTTTTTTTTTTTTAATTTTAATTCTTGGCCTGACTAGAATTCCATTTCTGTTCCCCCCTTGGTAGAAACAAAAAGGTACAGAAGAAAAAGTAAAGCATAAATTCAAGAGTGGAACCGTGACATGCCAGATGTTAGTGGGGATGTGTGCTTCTCCCTTAGCAGGGACTCCACCCATGGACCTGTTTTCCATCTAGCAGCTCCATTTGATAGCCAGAGCCTCGGGCTGCACTCGTTCATTCCCATATGCCTCTCAGTTACGGAGGTCTGGGTTCTTTTCCAGTTAGGTGTGACTCTGGTCCACATTTGGTTTACTTTGCAAAGGTTTCTCTAGACGTTTTAAGAACACACCCAGAGGACCATACTCAATGGCCAGGCTGGAGAAGGATCTAGAAACCATGCTACATGAAGAATTGTCGAAGGAATTGATAATATTTAGCCTAGAGGGGAAAAACGATAATTGCCAGCAAATATTTGAGAAGTTGTAATGAACCGGATGAAGCAGATCTATTTTATGAAGTATTCTGGCATTTGGCAGTAAGCTGCAACAGATAAATTGAAAGCCATTCAAATCCTAGAATTCTATTCTTTCCATTTCTAATTCTACATCTCCCATTTCTATTATTTCTAATAAGAAACAAGAAAGCCCTTCTTATATAAATAGCAGATAGGAAAGAGAGAAAGTAAATCATGCTTCCAACCAAAGTGTTGGCAGCTGAGGTGATATATTCAGAGTAACTGAGGAAGTTTAAACAAAGGGACTATTTAAAAAGGCTTGGGGTGGGGGTGCCTCGCTGGCTCAGTCGTTAGAACATGCGACCCTTGACCTCGGGGTCTTAGGTTCAAGCCCCACATTGGGTGTAGTGCTTACTTAAAAAAAAAAAAAAGAATAAGGTAAAAAAGGCTTGAGAAGGGTTAAGGCGTATCTATAAAAGGTAGGACAGTAACCTGGGGCTAGCAACAGTGTTGGGGCTACAATGTTTCCAGCCTTACACCTGACGGAATCCCAGTAGGTCTTCTCTGTAAGAAAGGCCCCCACGAGGGCTGTGGAAGGACACAGCCACCCCACAGTGATCCTGTGAGTAATCAAGAGGGGCTGGGGGTGAGGCTTATCAATAACCTAGTGGTATTCTTCTCCCATCCTCTCCTCTCTTGATGCTTCCCATTGGATAAACCTACTTGGAAGTCAGAAGACAAAGGAGCCCACTGATGTGGTCTAAAGTTCACTTCCAACAGCAGGGATCAGGTGGAGAAGGGTGGAGAGTGGATGTGTAGGGGCGAATGGGAACCATCCGGCGGGGCACAGTATGAAAGAACAGAAGCCCTTTGTCCGCCAAAATTGTTAGCTGGAGTTGGGAAATAAGCCTGGGTATGTGTAAAACCTGTGAGGGTAGAGGAAGGACAATGTCAAATAGAAGAACACGAAAGACAAAAGGGAAAAATCGCAAGAGGAAGTTATCGTAGCATTTAAGGGTCTGGAGAATTTCTGGAAACGTTCTGACACTTTCTCAATAATAATAACCACTGAGGATTTCTTGTGAAAAACACAGAATTTGGGCCCCACTCCAAATTTTCTGAGTAAAGGTCTCCAGGGGTGAGATCTCAGAATCTTTTATTTTCAAGAGGGGCTCCAGGGGATTCTTATGATTGTGTCGGTTTGAAAACACTGATGTGGTCCAAGCCTACCTTGTGAACGTTAGGAGTTAGAGAATTCTCGTTGCCACCCAGGTGACTGATATAGCTGGGTCCACGTGCCCCTCATAACGTATGCAACAGATGTGAGAACAGGAGCTAACATTCGGGTGTCCTGACTCTTGGATTGACAGAATAGACATGCCTCATGACTTCAGACCCAACCCAGTTACCTGCTTCTCAAATTGCACAGAATGTCAGAGAGTTTGGAAGGTAAGTGTTAGACTGAAGCAGTTCCAAGAAATATAGGGCCAAACGGGCACCATGACTCCCTGGGTGAACTTCTTGCCATTGTGCCACATGGTGGTCACCCTTGTTCTGTTGCTCCTCTGACTGGAGTAGGGGAGACCAGGGAGGGAAGGAGCTTTGTCTCAGCAAGTGGAGGCAGTGACCTTCACTCATCCTCCACCATTTTCTATTTGTTCACATTATTGGGTCGAAGTTGGGGTTGATGGAGCTGGTGATGTAAGTGCCGACCCCCATTCCAGAGCGAAGTAGCATTACCACCGGAGAAGAAAATAATGTGTAAGGAGAAAATGCTCCTCTGGAGCGCCTTACCATAGGCAAATAAACACAGTTGTTATTAAAGAATTGGAACTGTGCAGTGGACTCTAATTTTTTCCTTTGCCCAATGAGAAAAACAAGAATCACCATACACTGAGGAAAGGAGGGAAAGTATTTTCTCAACAACTAAAGAAGGGAGGGGAAAACACACATAGACAAGGATAATCCGTAAGACTAAGATTTTGCGCAAGAGGAAATCCAATCACTCGAGACTGACCAACACGACAACTAATATTATGACAACTAAGCAAATATGACACTGACTTGTTTTAAAGAGAGAAACAGAAAAGGACTTACATTTTAGAAAAGGCTAGAGGGAAAGACTTAGGTCACAAAAATTGTGTGCTTGTATAAACTAGCGTAGTGTTTTCTGCAACTCTAAATGAGTTATTTGACTCTCTTTTTATTTTTTAAGGGCAGAGTCAGACTGATGAAAACTGGAATTTAAAACAAAAATCATGTAAGACTGATGAATCATAGACCTGTACCCCCGAAACAAATAATACATTATGTGTTAATAAAAAAAAAATAAAGTACAACCACTGGTTAACGACCCTTAAAAACAAAACAAAACAAAACAAAACAAGAATCATAAACTGATGATCCACATCAGTCTCACAATGCCCTTACGGCCAAACAATCAGGAGTCGTGGGTTTGGCTGGCTGTGCTGCGTAGGATCTGCTAGACAGCTTCTTGGGCTCAGTGTTTGAGAATAAAGCAAAGATATTGGACTAAATAACTGTCAAGGTCCCTTGCAGTATAAAATTCTAGAAATCAAGTGATAAATCTGAGCATATTTCAAACATGAACAAACCATTCTCTTTCCGGCCAGAAGTCCCAAGGCACTGAGTTCCCAGCTCTTTTCATGTATAATACTGCCACCTGCTGTAATGAATGAACACCACAAGGACACTTGGAAGATTCTATTGGAAAACTTGTAATCCATGGAGCTACTTCTGAATTTGTTCCCATTCACTGACCAGTTCCAATTGTTGTACACCTTGGGTATTCATGTGTATCAAGCACATGCTTATTCATGCCTAAGATAAACATTTAAAAGAGTATACACAGGAACAAGGTAAGTCTCATTTTTACCCCCTGCCCTCTGTCTCCTGCCCGTTCTCAGGCAATCCCTGTTACTAGTTTGTTGTGAATACTTCCAGAGACAATCCTATGTGCATACATTTTTTTCCTTTGCACGATGATCACCTACTATAGTCACCGTTCCATACCTTGCTTGGTCACCTATCTTATTTTGGGGATTGAGGGACATTTGGGATGTTTTTATTTTATTTTATTTTTTAGATTTTTATTTATTTATTTGAGAGAGACAGAGAGAGAGAGCACAGAGGGAGAGTGAGGAGAAGCAGACTCCCTGCTGAGCAGGGAGCCCAGCGTGGGGTTCGATTCCAGGACCCTGAGATCATGACCTCGAAGATGCTTAACTGACTCAGCCACCCAGGTGCCCTGATTTGGGATGTTTTTAGACTCGTTCATCTTTCTTTAATTGTTTGCACATGTCTGACACTTTTGCACAGGCTTATCTCTAGGGTAAATTCTTAGTAGTAGAATGGATGGAGTTTGAAGGAAAGAGATTGCCAAATTAGCCTCTAAATAATTTGTGATCACAAAGTACACAATTATATACACTTTTCTTAACACTCTCATCCAATAGAATATTCATGCATTTTTATTTTGTCTGAGACTGAGCAGGTTTTCATGTTTAAAAATCACTTTTATGTCTTTATGAATTGTTTTCTTATGTGTTTTGCCTGTTTTCCAATAAGATGGTTGATCTTTGTGCTGAATTGTAAGATATTCATCTCTATTTGACTGTCAATCTATCTATCTATCTATCTGAAAGGAAATATTTGTCTTTTATGTGTAGTAAATTTTCTTTTCCTATTTGGTTTCTTAGTTTTTAATTCTCATTTATATTATTTTTTACCATGTAGATGTTTTAGATTTCATATAGTCATATTTATAAATTTTAATGACTTCTGTGTATTTTTGTTTTACTTAGGTCTCTCACCTTCCAAATTTGAAAAAAAAAACTTTCACATTTTTTCCCAATTTTTCTTTCATTTTTTTTACCTTAAATATTAGATTCATTTGAAAGTTGTTATTGCAGAGAATATTTTTCCCAGGTAAAGAGCCCTAATGGAATTTATTTATTTCACAATCCACGTTCCCACTACTTTATTGAATTGCTATGTTTATCACAGTGCCTCTATTTCTGTTATTTTACATTGATCTGTCCATTTTTATTTATTTTTTATTTATTTTTTAAAGATTTATTTATTTATTTATTTGTCAGAGAGAGAGAGAATAAGCAGGGGAAGTGGCAGGCAGAGGAAGAAGCAGACTCCCCGCTGAACAAGGAGCCTGATACAGGACTCGATCCCAGGAGCCTGGAATCATGACCTGAGCTGAAGGCAGCTGCTTAACGGACTGAGCCACCCAGGCATCCCAATCTGTCTATTTTTAAATAGCTACCAACTTCAGACTATGTTGTAAGATCTGAGAAAACTTTCCTTGTCTCATTATGATTCTTTTGCATACATTTTCTGGATATTATTGTATGTTTATTTTTTCATTTATAATTTGGAATTAGCTTGTCTAGCTCCTTCCACTCCCATCCTGCACATGAATCCCCCTAAGAAATTATCTTGGAATTATTTTTATTGTGGTTAAAAAAAAAACACATGTGAAATTTACCCTCTTAAATTTTTGTGTACAATATTGTTAACTATAAGCACAATGTTGTACAGTAAATCCCTAGAAATGTCTCACCTTGTTTGACTGAAACTATACCTATTAACTAACACTTACCCATTTCCCCTCCAACCCCTGGCAATCACCATTCTATTTAATATAAATGGAATCATGCAGTATTTGTCTTTCTGTGACCGACCTATTTGACTTAGCATAATATCCCCAAATTTCATCCGTGTGGTAGCGTATGACAATATTTCCTTCTTTTTCATGGCTGAATAATATTTCATTGCATGTCTAGGCAACATTTTCTTCATTCATCTATCAATGGACATTTAGCTTGTTTCTACCTCTTAGCTATTTTGAATAATGCTACAAATAAACATGGGGGTGGAAATATCTCTTTGAGATCCTGATTCAAATATTTTGGATATATACCCAGAAGTGGAATTGCTGGATCATGTGATAGGTCCATTTTCTTTTTTTATTTTTTGAGGAACCTCCATACTGTTTTCCGTAAGAGATGCACCATTTTACATTCCCACCAACAGTGCACAAGGCTTCCAATTTTTCTACATCCTTGCCAACACTGATTTTCTGGGGTTTTGTTTGTTTGTTTGTTTGTTTTTTATAGTGGTTATTCTAACAGGTACAAAGTAATCTCATTTGTGGTTTTGATTTGCATTTCCCTCATGGCTAGTGATGTTGTGTATATTTTCATGTACCTCTTGGCCATTTCTATGTCTTCTTTGAAGGAGAAATTTGTATTCAAGTCCTTTGTCCATTTTTAATCAGGTTACTTGGGATTTTTTTTTTTTGGTATTGAATTTTAAGAGTTCATTATTTATTTTGGGTATTAATCCCTTATCAGATATATGGCTTATAAATATTTTCTCCCATTCTGCAGATTGCCTTTTCACTCTGGTGATTATTTCCTGTGCAGAAGCATTTTATTTGATGTAGTCCCACTTGTTTATTTCTGGTTTTTTTTGCCTGTGCTTTAGGTGTTATACCCATGAAATCACTGCCAAGACAAATGCTACGAAAGGTGTCCCCTGTTTCCTTCTAGGAATTTTATGGTTTTAGGTCTTGTTACCCATTTTGAGTTGATTTTTATGTATGGTGTAATATAAGGTCCTCTTTCATACTTTTGCATGTGGTTATACAGTTTCCCCATCACCATTTGTTGAAGAGACTGTCTTCCCCATTGTGAAGCATGGCACCCTTATTGATCATTTGACTGTATATGTATGGGTTTACTTTTGGTCATTCCATTCTGTTCCATTGATCCATATGTCTGTGGTTATGCCAATACCACACTGTTTTGGTAACTATGGCTTTGTAATATGTTTTCAAATCAGGAAGTCTGGGGTCTCCAACTTTGCCATTTTTCAAGACTATTTTGGCTACTTGGGGACCTTTGTGATTCTATATGAATTTTGGGGTTATTTTTTATATTTCTGCCAAACACACTATTGGGATTTTCATAAAGATTGCATTGAATTTATAGGTTGCTTTGCATACTACGTACCTTTTAACAATATTAAGTCTTCTAATGCATGAACATAGGATATTTTTAATTTTTTTTTACGCATTCAGTCACTCTATGCCTTTTAGCTGGAGAATTCAATTCAATTCATTATCGATAAGGAAGGACTTACTATGGCTTTTTCGTTAAATGTTTTCTATCTGTCTTACAGCTTTTTTGCTCCTGTCTTCCTCACTTGCTGCCTTCTGTTATGTTTCACTGATTTTATGCAGTGATATGCTTTGATTTCTTTCTCACTTTCTTCTGGGCATCTTCTATAGGTAATTTTTTTTTCTGGTTAGCATGGTATTTTCATAAAGTATCTTATAGTGATAACAATATATTTTAAGCTGATAACTTCAATGGTGTACAAATACTCTACACTTTTGCTCTTCTTTTCCATGTTATTAATGTCACAAATTACATGTTTTTATATTGTGGATCCTTGAACATATTTTTATAGTTATAGTTTCTTTTTGCTTTTGCCTTTTAACTTCTAAACCAGAATACAAGTTGTTCACATAGGGCACCTGGGTGGCTCAGTCGGTTAAGTGTCTGCCTTTGGCTCAGGTCATGATCCCAGGGTCCTGGGATCCAGTCCCACATGGGGCTCCCTGCTCAGTGGGGAGTCTGCTTCTCCCTCTACCCCTCCCTCCTGCTCATGAGCTCGCTCTCTCTCTCATGCTCTCTCCTCAAATAAATAAAGTCTTTTTTAAAAAAGTGATTAACATACCACTATTACAATGTTCTTTGTCTATATATTTACTATTAGCCATAAGCTCTTATTTTCATATGCTTTTGTGTGGCTGTTTAGTGTCTTTTTGTTCTCACTTGAAGGACTTCCTTTACTATTTCTTGAAACGTATTATGTCTGTTTACCAAATGTTGGACCAAATAAAGTGCTGACCTTGGGTAGAATAAGTTGTTTTTTGAAAATAAGATGACATTGGCCAAAAGAAAAAATATATATATATCTTGTTCTCTTCCAATCCTCCCAACTTGAGGTAATGTTTTTGGCCTGAATGATGTCGTAGTGGAAGGTTGTGAGATGCAAGCAAGAAAGGTAATAATTAGAACTGGAAACAGAAGCAAATAGTATGATTTGGTTATATCAATTCAATAAACTCACTGTTTGACATTTTTGGAGACTTATTATGGATAAGACCAAAAGCTCTGGAGCCACAGAGATAAATGAGTTGCTACTCCAAATGCATCTTCTCATCTGTAAAGCAGAGAAAATTGTATCTATTTCATGGGAGTGTTTTTAAAGAGAGATAAGAGTGTAATGCCAAGCTCATGGTAAATGCTCAGTGATCCCAGTAAGATTATTATTGTCATTGTTAGTATTATTATGAATCTCTTGCTCTCAGGGTGCTTATAGCCTAGCACAGGGACAAAGTTTGATATGAGATCACACTGAAGGGAGTCATCAGCTACATAACAGTACTGGTAGATGTTGTGTCTATGGAGGGGATGAATACTGAAGTTAGGAAGAGTAATAATTTGGGCGAATATGCCATCGCTCTTCATTTCCATCATCTTCCTGATCAATTATTACAACAACCTTCAAATGATCCTTCTGTTCTCACCTCTGCCCCCCAACTCATCCTTTAGATCGCAGCTATAGTGTTTTTCTCAGAATTCAGAATGTAAACTCTGTGAGTACAGTGACCTTAACGTATTATTCTTGGCTGTGTTCTCAGTGTCTGCCATGAAGTCAGACGGACAGTAAGCACTCAATAGGTATTTGTTGAATTAATGAATAAATAATAAACTAAAAGACTCTGGCCCTAACATTCCTATCTTAGCCTGAAAGCATCCTCCTTCATGTTGACTTTGTATTCATGAGAGGTCACATGCAAAACTGGCAAAATTCTATGCTGACCTAGATGTCTGTAGGATCAGCATTGTAAATTCAGCTGAAACTTCTACATACACTCCCTCTCTTCCTAAAAATCAAGAAACCTCTTGAGAAATTTCAGTTAAAGACCATATCTACTAGCACCTTGCTTGCAAATCCTTCACTGGCTTAGCAGAATTCTATTGATCTATGTTTTTAAGGATCGCCATAGAGTAAATGAATGTTTTGTTTCCTATTAGAAACCACAAGGTTTTAGAGCATGTCAGCTTTTGTTTTTAGCTCTATTATGTAACATTCTATCTAGAGGTAGAGAGAAGGGCATTTGGTATAATTAATTGTGGGGTTAACTCACAAAGTTTCTGGTTTTGTCCTTTATGTATCTATTGCTCAACATTTTTATGAATACTCTTGAACACTCTTAGGAAAACACTGTGGTGGCCAATTTTGTCTCCCACCTAAGTGTCTGATATGTCCAATTGCCGTGATGCTGAATTATTCTCATTTTTAATTATGTGGTCCTACAGATCTGCCTTTTGAAGTGGGAGGTCTCATTTTACATATAACATCCAGAGACAGGGAGTAACATCCTCTAGAATCACAGAAAAGCTAAGAGTGAGTTATGAATGAGGACCTGGGAGATGACTAATTCCTGGCTTAACGCTTTAGCTCCCATTATGGATTTTCCCATGTTCTTCATAGCAGACATGGACAGAGCAAATATATATGTTTGTACACACACCTTTATATTTAGGTACTATATAAGCACATGTATATATACTGTATCTATAGTACGCATGTGTGTGTGTGTGTTTTCAGATGAGGCAGTAGAAAAATTGCCATACACGTGAAAGAAAAAATGGATATTTATATAACATTCCCTATGTGTCTGATGATTTAGATTACCCCCTTTTAGTCCTGAGAATAACAATGCTATATGTGCATTGTTAATAGCATTTTACACTATGGGAGGGTAGGTCTAGCAAGGTTAAAATAACAGAACTGTGATTACAATGCTGGTCTTAGAACACAAACTCATTACACCTACTATTTGCACAGGATGAAAAGGGACTTAGGCTACATTGAACATTCAAGTATAAATGATCAGTTCCACGGAAATGCAAAAAAGTAGTTTGGAGGTGTTCTGGAAATAGGATATATATGGCCTCAGTTAGAACATACTCAGTTATGTGGGGTGCCTGGGTGACTCAGTTAGTTGAGCGACCGACTCTTGATTTTGGCTGAGGTCTTGATCTCAGGGTCCTGGGGTTGAGGCCCATTTCAGGCTCTGGGCTCAGCAGGGAGTCTGCTTGAGATTCTTTCCCTCTGCCCCTCCCCGCTTGTGCTCTCTCTCTGTATTCCCCATCAAAAGATATATGAAAGTCTTAATTCCCAGTACCTGGGAAATAGGGTTTTTGTAGATGTAATCAAAATGAGATAATACTGAAGTAGGGTGGGCCTGTAACCCAATATTACCACCGTCCTTATAAGAAAAGGGAATTTTGGACGCAGACACCAGCACCCAGAGAAGAGAGCTGTGTGAAGATAAAGGTGGGGATTGAAGGTAGGCTACCATAAGCCAAGAAACACCTGGTACTATCAGAAGCAGGATTAGGAAGCAAAGAAAGATCCTTCTGTAGAGGCTTTGGAGGGAGAATGGCTTAGCCAGCACCTTCCTTTCAGATACTAGGCTTCAGAACTATGACAGCAAGCCCTAACTGCCTTTGTTATGGACCTACATGAGGAAATTAATACACTCTATTAGGTCTTGAAAGGGATACAAAATCTAATTATTTATTCAGTTACCATTTTTTAAAGATTTATTTATTTATTTGAGAGAGAGAGAAAGAGAGAGTGCGTGAGCGGGGGGAGGGGCAGAGAGAGAGGGAGAGAGGGAATCTCAAGCAGACTCCACACTGAGCGCAGAGCCCAAGGCAGGGCTCCATCCCAGGACCCTGAGATCATGATCTGAGCCGAAATCAAGAGTCAGACGCCTAACTGACTGTGCCACCCAGGCACCCCATCATTTCTCAAAGTTTTTGAGCACCAATTTGTGCCAGGTACTCTTGCATAGGCGTAATACATGCTGCAGACATAATAAAGAACAAAGCCAGACATGATCCTTGCGTTTGTGACACTTACACACTAGTTAGGGAGAAATATAATAGAGATGACATATAGAAAAACAAAATTTCAGCTGTGGTTAGGTTTATAATTATCTGTGTTACATAAAACTATAAGTGTATACAATGGGGAAATAACCAGGTAAGGTGGTCAGGACAGACATTCTGGAAGAAATGACAACTGAAGTGAGATCCAGAGGAAAAACTCATCATCTGGATGATAGGGTAATGAAGATGTGGTTAAATATACGAGGCAGAGGGTAGAGTGCATTCAAAGGCCCAAGGAGGAATGAGCCTGGCAGGTTCAAGGAATTGAGCAAAGACCGTAAAAATAGGAGTGTAGGGAGGATGCAGGAGAAACACATTACAAGACGAGACTGGAGAGACAGAGGGAGTCAGACAATGTGCCTTGTATGCCGTGCCAAGAATTAGTTAGATCTTTACTCATCCAACCTGAGAGAATGTTAGAGAAAGCCAAGGTATACAAGTTTAGTCCAAAGAAAAGAGCTAGTGGCTGGTGTCTATACAAGACTGTGTCCTGGGTTCTTCCCACTCAGACTATCCAGTGTGCTGAGACCCAGGGCAGAGAGGCTGTAATCAGAGACTGTGTCACTAAAATCTGGGAGAAGCAGCGAGAAGACAATGGAGCATATTCAAAGCCTGGGTGGCTGTCACTTCAGTGGTTCAGAGTGTTCTAGGAACACCATACAAGAGCAACACCAGCAACATCCGCTTCTTTGGGAGCCAGCATTGCCCCCAAAGAGCCTGAGCAAGAAAAAGAGAAAATGGCAAAGAAATCATAATGGTTGGGGCACCTGGGTGGCTCAGCCAATTAAGCATCTGCCTTCACAGCTGGGGTCATGATCCCAGGGTCCTGGGATCCAGCCCCGCATCTGGCTCCTCGCTCAGCTGGGGGTCTGCTTCTCCCTCTCCCTCTGCCGCTCCACCTGCTCATGCTCTCTCTCAAATAAATAGAATCTTTTTGAAAAAAGAAAATGAAATCATGATGATCGGTTTTACGTATCAACGGGGCAAGGCTATAGTGCCTCGTTATTCAATCAAACACTAGCTAATAGGCTAGGTAGATATTCTGCAGTTGAGATTAACGTCTATAATCAATCAGTTAAAATAAAGGAGATCATCCTCCCGAAACTGGGTGAGACTGGATGCAATGAGTTGCAAAGCCTTGAGAGCAGAACTGATGTTTCCCTGAAGAAAAATTTGGCCTGTGGAGGACAGCACCAGCTTCTGCTTGAGAGTCCCCAGCCTGCGTTAAGATTTCAGGCTTGCCTAGCCAGCGCCCACAACCACATACATCAGTTTCTTAATAAAAACGTCTTAACGTTGATATCCTACTCATTCCGCTTCTCTGGCCGAACGCTGACCGATGCGGAAGTGAAGGTGCTGAGAGGTTTGGCTGAGAAAGCACCTGCCAGGGATCTCAGAAATAACTGGAGGGGTTAGGGTGGTGAGCAGCCGATTGAATTCCCCACAGTGGGAGTGGAAGTCCACACCGGAGAAACACGGTTTGGGGATTATTTTGAAACTATGTTAATGCTCAGGCTGTTAATGACCTGCGGTAATGTAGTTCCACGCTATTGGAGAGGTTTAGCGACGGCGGAAGGTTGTGGGGAGTAGGCCTGTCTCTGAACGGTATTTATGGCCTGATTGAGGTTTTCCTCAAAATATTTCTCTTAGTTCTTTGTGCTTTGTAATTTCTACCAGCAAGACTAGGAGAATTAAAAAGAAGAAAGCAGACTATTTCTAGAACTGGACTTAGATTGCCATCTTGTGGATATTTAGCTCCATGGTCTAGTGCCGACAAATACATAAATGGGCACAAACATTCTTAGGAAATGTTAAAACTGGAACAGACTTTACATCATTCACCGCATGCCCTCATTTTACAAAAGGACAACTTGAGGCGCAGAGCATGAAATGACGGGCCACTCATAATATTTTCATTTGGCCAATTTGATGAGCCATTTTGATACATCAGCTGCGTGTTCCGCCCGAGCTCATGAGGAGGTAAAATCAAGTTAGAGGCACAGTTTGGTCAGAGATGAGATCTGGGGTGTGAATAAAGATAGGATGAGGTTCAGAACTGGATGAGACTGAGGGATGGCTATTAGCGCATTATTTTATTACAAAATTACTGTTATAAAATCAGTGTAAAAATACATATTTAATAAAATAAAAGAACTTATTATAAATAGCAAAATGCCCATTATACCCTTTCTGTTCTCCACTTTCTAAGGGCAACTCTATCTGCTTCTATTTTTTTTATCTTCTCATGGTTACCAGCATAACTTCCAATTATAAGCTTATATCTTTATTTAAACAATATTTACAGAGTCCTTGCTATAAAAGATGAGATACTAACTTATATCATTGGCTACTTGCCCTATGCATTCTCATTTCCTAAATTCAATGCTCACTGTTTTTAGATATTCTATTCATTATCACTATACTTTTATTGATGCAGTTCAAGTGACATTTCTTCCTCTATCAGCTTTCGTCATTATCTTGAATCTTTGCTTATTTAGGATGAGACGCTGAGTGTCTTCATCCCTTTCTCCAACTTTCTTCCCTCTTTTCCTCATTCTGTCAGTCACAACTTTTCTTTTACATTCTCAGGATTTTTAGTATGAACATTCTGTTCACTAGCCCTACATGAACCTTCTATATTTTTCCTATTAATTGATTCTAAAAGCAAAAGTAATCAACAGCAGTTGCATTATTATGACTATATAGTTTTTTTCCCCTCCAAAGTAGGGCCAAATAGTATGCTTAGTAAATATTTCTTCTCTGTTCATTCACTGTCTACATTTCTGGTCTGCTCAGTGGAACATCTTTCCAGCATCAAGGTCAAGGAAATCTTGGGCCACCTGGGTGGCTTGTCTGTTTAGGTGTCTCCCTCTTGATCTCAGCTCAGGTCTTGATCTCAGGGTCCTGAGTTCAAGCCCCATGTTGGGGCTCAGCCCTGGGTGTGGAGCCTACTTAAAAAAAAAAAAAAAAAGAGGAATCTCTCCCTTAAACGTTATCCATTACTTAAAGTCTTGTAAAGTCTTTGTTTTGTTTATTTCTCTCTTGTTTTTCCAATTATCTTTTGTTTTGTTTTTTGGCAAAAAAACTATATGTCTTTGTCATACTCTCATAGTTTATCTAGCTTCATGATCATTTTGTATAATGTACCAAGTCCTCCGACTCTTCAGGAGAGACTTCCCTACCAGATGTCTGATCTCCTGGCCCCTCTGGACTGGCTGTTTTCCAAGCTTGTAGTACAGCTGTATTGTCCCAGACAACAGATAAAATTCCAGATCAAATTTGTGTTTTTCTTCCTGGAAACATTTGTGATTGTATTTTATCATTGGTGCTCTAAAATTTACAAGGATTTTTCATTCAGTCTACTCAGCAATCAAGAATGAACTCTTTCTCTGTTGAAAATGTCTTTCTTAATCTGGGGGATTTTTTCCCCCTGCCATTTCTTTGATAATATTCTTTCCCCCATTTTCTCTGCTCTCTCTCTCTCTCTCTGAAATTCTAAGTCAAGAGATGGTTTTTCTGTTCCTCATCTGTTTTCTCTCATATTATATTTCTGCTTAGTGTTTTGCTTACATTTTTTGATATTTCTGTCTTTTATTTTTCCTATCATTTTATTGTGTGTGTGTGTGTGTGTGTGTGTGTGTGTGTGTGTGTGTGTGTTTTCTCTCCTATTTTCAACCTCTTTACTGGTCTCTGCTTTCTCCTTTTTCTCCGCATCCTGTTCATGGAGGTCCAGTCTTTTTGTACACCAGAGTTCTCTTTTATCTCCTGTTGTGATTTTGTTGTTGTTGTTTTTGATCTTTTTTTGTTCTCTGTGCTGCTGGGTTTTTTTTTTTCCCTCACATATCTGGTCACCTTTGGTTTGTTTCTTCATATTTAAGAATGCCGGATGGAAATTGGTCAAAGCACCTCTCCTGTTATATTTCCAATATTGGCTTTCAGACAGCGGCTCCACTGAGTGGAAATTCTGAGAGGCAGCTCTGTTGACAAAGGCGGAGCTTATGGAATGGCAAGCTTAGTTTTACAATGAGAAGATGTGGGGGTGGCTGTCAGGTGTGCTTTCTCCAAAAGTCAGAGGGAGGAGAGGTTACTGTGGGTGCCAACATCACACTAGAAGTCTTAGCTCCCCAGACGGCTTACAGATGTTAGTCATGAGGGAGGTGGAGAGATACCTCTTCTCTGCTCATACTTTCAGTAAACCTGTCTGTTTCTATGCTCCTGACCAATCCCTCACCCTGCACCCCTCTGAGATTCTGGTTGGCAGATGGTGGCACCCCCATCCCCCAACCCAGTTCCTTTCATGGAACATTCCAGGGTATGACTTCTTTTTGCTATAGTCCATCAATAAACTACCACTTGTGTTTTGTCTTCTAGCGATTTACTTAAATCTCTCATCTATTGGTTATTCTTGCCTCTATCCCTGATGTTTTCTTGACTTTGTTTGTGTTTCTGAAATATTTCAGTCTGTTCTGGGAAATATGGGATATAAAGGCATGTGTTCTTGAATAATTGATTCCCTTTGATTTTGTTTATTTATCTATCTATCTATCTATCTATCAGACAGAGAGAGAATAAGCAGGGGGAGCGGCAGGCACAGGGAGAAACAGGCTCCCCCACTGAGCAGGGAGCCCGATGAGGGACTCCATCCGAGGACCCTGGGATCAGGACCTGAGCCGAAGGCAGATGCTTAACCGACTGAGCCACCCAGGTATCCCTGATTCCCTCTTCATAATAAAGTGTTCTGTTTCACTAGTGCTAATGTGTACTTTTCTGATTCTTAATAAAATACTCTTCCCTCCATTTGTTTATGATGCTGGTTTCATGACACAGAAATTATTTCACATCTGTTTTGTTGAGTAGGGATTTCCAAAGGAACCTGGAGATAGTTTCTGTTCTTTCCAGTTAATAAACCAAGGACAAGCTGAGGACCTCTGTGTGTTCTGAAACAGGATATGCACTTTGGTACATAAAAATATAGCAGATTGTTGCTGCCTTCTGGGAATATAAGTGATAGTGGCAGGGACAAAGCTATTCAGGAAAACAGGAATCAATAAAAGAAATTATGTAATTAAATCCCAAATTGTATGAAATAAGCCAATTGTCTTTTAAACTCTTGCAGCAAGAGTGAGAGCCATGAGGACTGGAGACCGCATGAATGGCTCCCTAGAGGAGCTAGAAGCTGAGCCGCCATGAGTGGGACCATAGTCAGAGAGAAGGTGGGCAGATGGGAATGGTCAAGGCACAGTCAGAGCACCCAGTGAAGGCCACCCTATTATGGCCTAATGAATGAGACAAAACCCAATCGAATGTGTGGAATCACCTCTTTAGTCAATAAACACTAATTAAGCATCTCCTTTGTGCGAGCAAGGTATCGTGTTGGGCACTGGGTGGGTAGAGCCGGTCCAGCAATCCTTGTCCCTTTCCGCTTATATAAATAGATACAGTTGATAGGAGCGTGAACACATATGTAAAGACAGTTCCCATTTTAGGTCTCTCAGTCTCTTCATTTGTAAAACAAAGACGTAAGAATCTCTAAGCCTCCTTTCAATGATTGTAATTTGTCATTCAAGAATCACACTTAGAAGCACTTGAAGTTGTTGGCTCATTCTAGTTCAGATCAAGGAGCTTTCAAATCGCCGCGGATGCATGGCAACAACAGATCATCAATATTCATTAGTTTTTGAAAGATAAATATTAGTGGATAGAAATATAATGATTAAAATTTTCACCACTGTAATTCGTTTTGTAATGTTGTAACAAGGTATTAAAGCACTTACTGTTAAGACAGTTTTATTGTGAAAATACAGAGGGACTGTGAATTTGGACAGGGTGAAACTTACTGTTTGCCGATCAAACAGATGCCAAGGCCACTGGGAAATGGAAAAGGAGGGAAATCACACCCAGTTTAATGACGTTCTCTGCAGGGAGAAGGAGCTTAATTAGGGACTTCAGTATTCCAGAGAAACGGAGAAGTACATTTCTAAGTCTATTTTTTTTTTTCATTTTCCAGCAGGGTAGGTTAATTCTTAGTGTGTGTCTAGGAGGAAAATTGTCTGAAGACTGTAGAGAACACGGGGAAAATATACCTTGGTTTCTAACAACCACCCCACTCTTTCAGATCCAAGGTGCCCTGAATATATTTACAGTCCCCATCCCCACAATGTGCTTATCAGAGAAACTATATTTCGGAATCAGGTAACTTTAACATCTGATATTTACTGATTAGCTGAAAGTAATAGGAAATCTGTTGGTTTAAACCTTGTTTTAAAAAACCTTCACTTTTTTTTAATCATGAAAAAGGAGATTGAAGGGGTGTAGATGCTAGGGACAATTCAATTGCTCAAAGATGTCAGGGTTCTAAAACAGGTCATAGCCGGATGCCTCTGGATTTTCAGGTCCTTTTTTTTTCATAACTACAAGATGTTTCAGCACTGGTCATCACATCCATGTTCAAGATAGGATGAAGGAAATAGAAGAGGCAAAAATAGCCAGAGAGTACAATACCTATTCTGGTCCCTACCCCAGCAGACCTCTGCTTATAGATCCGAACTGTATCACACTGTTACCTCTAAGCAAAGGAGGCCATAAAGACTTCCAGCCACTATACAAAGAGACCATAAGGATGGAGAGGTTGGGAATGGCTTTTGGGGAGCCAATCGCCAATGTCTGCCAGATAATTTCATAAATCAGCCACATACTTTGAACAAATCAATGCTTCATATTACAGATTTCCCCCCACAACTATTTGCCAAGATCATCTATTGATTGATATTCCTTTCTTTCTCCATTCAACAAATATATTACTTTGAGTCAGGCACTAGGCACAATGTTCAGTAAATAAGACATAGTCTCTTCCCTCGGGGATCTTCCAGACAAGACAGATAAACTAGAACAAAGGGAGAACACCTAAATCAACTTGAAATTGGAAGGGACTGGGAGGAGGTGTTGTGTGCCAGGCACTGTCTTAAGTTTGGGAAATACAAAGACCAAAAATACTCTCAGTCCAGTGGAAGGAGACAGATAAGTGGGATAAGGGGGTTCTTGTCACCTTAGTTCTTCCATTATTCAGGCCTGTGGGACGAAGGAATCATTGCTTTACTTATCTATTTTATTTTATTATTTTATTTTATTTTATTTTATATTTTATTACTTTTACTTGTTAGAGAGAGTGAGAGAGAAAATGAGTGGGGTGGGGGAGGGACAGAGGGGGAGGGAGAGAGAGAATCTTAGGGAGGCTCCACATCTAGCATGGAGCCTGATGCAGGGCTCGATCCCACAACCCTAAGATCACAACCTGAGCCAAAATCAAGAGTTGGACGTTTAACTGATCAAGCCACCCAGACACCTCTTCTTATCCATTTTAAAACAGGAATCTCAGATGTTTTGTAGATCTAGCATCTTGTGCACCCCATGCTTAGGCCCTTAGAAACAATATTCTTTCTAAGCTCTACGGGCTTTCCTTAGGTTTTCTGGTAAACACACACACACACACACACACACAGATTTGATTAATATTCTCCATATTTTAATAGTCATGGTGCCTAGAAGAAGCAAAACTAGACATCTCTAACATTTATTTTGCCCAGAGTAAAAATATAATGGAGCTAGAATAACCATCTTATGATATTTTTATGTAGGCAACTCACTGTACACTAAGCTACCAACAGGTGATTTGCCACTGAAGCTTTAAAGAAAGGACAAGTTCCTGAAATATTTCTGGGTTTTAATTATTTTGCATAAGCTGTGCCCATAGCTTTTCACTAAATCTCTTTGAGAGGAATATTTCAGGCACCACGGTGTATGTGTGGGGCACAAAAACATCCTCCGAGAGAGTGTCCTGCCATCCAACCACCTCGGTGTGCGGGCTTGAGCTGTGTCTGTCTTTGGCTTTTTCCAGGAAGCAGCAAAGCTTAGGTCTTGTTGTTTTATCAGGGGCGTGTTGTCAGCCAGAATGCTTAATACGAGCTACTGACAGTTGGAATGATGGCTTATGAGAAACAGAAAGTTAATGTAACATGACAATCCAGGTGAACTGGAAAAGTTAGTTATTTTTAAAAAAAATATTCCATGTGTTCATCACATTACATAAAAGAAGTGGATTTAAGACCCCTTCTCCCCATGGTCATAGCACTACTGGCCATTGGTCATGTGTTTGTTTGCTGTTCGTCTACCCCATTAGAACATAAGCTTCACAAGGACAGGAATTTGTCCATCTTATTCACTGTTATAACCACCCCAGCACCTAGAAAAATGCCTGGAAATGGACATCAATAAATAATTCTTGGTTGAATAAATACATGAAGAAGTGAATGGGATGATTATTTGTGTGCATGGATGGCTGGAAAGATCAACATGGCATGAGCAGGGGCTTCCCTACTCTAGATATAGCAATGTTGCTCTTTGTTTTTTTTTAAAGATTTTATTTATACATTTGTCAGAGAAAGAGAGAGAGAGAGCACAAGCAGGGGGAGTAGCAGAGGCAGAGGGAGAAGCAGGCTTCCCACTGAGCAGGGAGCCCAATGTGGAACTCAGTCCCAGGACCCTAGGATCATGACCTGAGCCGAAGTAGACGCTTAACTGACTGAGCCACCCAGGTGCCCCACAAGGCTGTTCTTTGTTTGCAAACTTCAGGTGCCCATTGAAGCACCTGCTGTGATTTGTGACTGCCTCAGTTTACTTGAAAAGGTTGCTAAGAAGATACTGTGCTGATTCATGAAGCTAGTCTCTATTCCAAACCCAGCTTTCTATCCTCAGCTTTGTGACTCTGGGCTGAGAGGCTAGGAAACATAGTTTGGGCTACTTGGAGGAGGAGGCCCTGGGGGCATGCCGTGAGGTAGAAGGAGAAGTTCCTTTTCCTGTTTGTGTCAACAACACACCCAACAGCAGCTGCTTTCTCTTGGCAGCAGTGACTGTTCCATTCTCTTCTCCAGTTCATTCTATGCTCTGCCTCCTCCTGCAGAGCTGTCAGCACCAGCCGGTGCCTTCTCTGCAGAGGTCTGGTGAGCTCCAAGGGCCCCTTCTCTATCCCTATGTTCTTCCTTCTACTGCACCTTCCCTATGGTGGTTCCTGCTTCTGGAAGTTCTCTCTGTATTCACTACCTCAGGATCTCCTTTTTGCATTTTCCACCCTCTAACATTTATTTAGGAAATTCCTCAATTGATTATAATTAATTTATACTATTTCTGTCTGTTAATTAGTATGCTTTCCAGTTTCCTAAACTGGACTCTAATGGACAAAAAGTCTCATTATGTTCTTTATCCTAAAGCTATATGTGTTTCTATATTCAAATTCTATATTTTATTTGTTTTTAAAAGATTTTATTTATTTGAGAGAGAGAGAGAGCGAGAGCACTCACATGGGGGCAGGGGGTGGGGAGGGTGGTTGAGGAGCAGAGGGGGAAGGAGAGGGACAAGCAGACTCTGTGCTGAGCGTGGAGCCTGACGCAGCTGATCCCAGGACCCCAAGATCACGACCTGAGCCCAAATCAAGAGTCGGCCACTTAACCAACTGAGCCACCCAGGCGCCCTGACAAATTCCATATTTTAAAGCTCTAACAATTAACCACAAACTTGCAGAACTTTTTAAAAATTCAACTGAATTGTAATTGCAGGATTTCTTATAATTTAAAAATATTTTTCCGACGATGGCTATTTAACTACATAAAATACATGGAGGCATGTACAGAATATAAATACCATCATTCCACTTATCCATTTTAACACATTTCAGTTGGATCAATGTATTTTTTACTCTTAAAAGCATCTCTTTTTAAAAGTACAACATAAAAAAAAAAACAACTATGAATGGTCCATGAATTCTGAGATCATCATCTCTTCCTGTGATGTTGGAAGTGAGAACTTCCTATGGGTTTATAATCTTATCCCCAGACAGGTAAAAAAAAATTTTTCAGATTGAATAATTTGAGTAATTTTCAGGAGGGCCTAATTTCAACAGACCACTTGCTTGTTCCTGCTAGAGTCTATTCATGGCAAGAAGGATGCAGATACACAGAATTGGAGAAGGTAGTTTTAGGAAACTGCTGGGATCAGAGTCAGGGTAGCCTCCAAACAGCTCAATAGAACTCCTGGGATGGGGCCAGAGTAGGGACAGAAATTGCCATCTGCAATGGCTGAAATTCTGTGTCATCTCACAATTATGTCCACCGTAGGCTTTGTGCCTCAGAATTGTGACCTAATTGTGACGAACCCCTTGACTTCGCTAATAACAGCATTTCCCTGTATTCTGCAAAAGGTGAAAATGTGATGCCGTGGGAAGATTCCAGCCATCAGTAGAGAGTGGAGTGTGGCTTGACCTGTGGAGAGGGCATAAAAGCATTCCTCTCTCTCTCTCACCAATTTCTATGGTTTCCATGGGCTGAGTGCCTCTTAGATGCAAAGCGTTACTGTAGGCACTTTTCACACATTTTCTCTCTTGGTTCTCCACAAACCTGTGTTGTAAATGTTATGATGGCAGAATTTATCATGATTCTTGAGCCCAGAATTTAATCCCCCACAACTAGAAAGTGGTGGAGCTAGTCCTTGGTCAAGTCTAAGTCTGAAATCTGACGTTTTGCCTTTTTATTTCCCCTCCTTCTCTTGTAACAGATAATGTGCACTCGTGCATCAACTTGCAGGGGCATTTTTCCTATATTCCATTAAGGAAGACCACAGAGGACTTATGTCTCTCACAACTTCTTTCTTATTTGCATTATTTTTCCATTTCAAAAACAAATATCATGCCATTTCTTATATTTTTTTCAATAAATCTTATGGCATCAATATTGATTCCTAAGGATGTCCCTCAGAGTTTCAGATTTGAAGCTATTGATCACTCAAAAATTCCTCCTTTAATTTTAATGTCACGTTGGTCCTTAGAACTTCAAGTTTCACATTTGTTCTGTGAGTAGTTTTCCAGCAGAAGATGGCCCCCTCCTTTACTGTTTTTCTAAAATTGTGTCATTTGGGGGTATTTTCTTCAGCAAGCGTTGAAAGAATATTTACTATATGTTTAGCGCTAGAGTGCAAGTCTTACTGCAAAATGACCTAAAATCGGTAATATTGAATAGCCCAATTTATAAATAAGAGACACTGGGGCTTAGAAGGTAATTGCTCGATGTCACCAACTAGACTAGAAGATAGTGCGGCAGTGCTTCAAACGCAAATCTATCCGAAGCCCAAAGCCTGGTCCCTGAAGAACTAAAATCTATCAGCCCTCCATGTCCACTGCATCATACCATTGCCCAAAATTTGACTCAGAGCAGTGGTCTACAGAGTGCATACCTGATGCCCGGGTGGCCCTGTTTGTTCACTCTGGAGCCAATGGTACCATGCGATGCCCACAGAACAAAGATCTAACTCTGCTGTCACTGCCTGTTCCTGTCACCCCAACTTGAGGAGTGACAGACGTGAAGTGATATTTTTCACTGTTTCATTCCAGCACTTGGCATAGTGAGGAGTACGCAATTGGGATTTAACAAATATTTATTAAATAAATGGATGAATGATCCTAGGCTTGCCAAACATATGCTCAACTTCTCCTTCTGTGCCTATATCCACCTGGGAGAATTTCCATCTGCTTCAGCCACCATCAGATCTCCATAAATAAACATGTAGTCTTTGTCAAGTTGGTAATGGATATTTGTTGTTGACAGAGCTGATTAAGGGATGTGGAGAAATTACTTCTCTGATTATCTACAGGAGCAGTGAGAAATGGTCTCGAGTGTACAATTTTTATAACAATACATTTTACTGAGATTACATTGGCTGTGTTTTTTTTTTTTTTTGGTGGCAAGTGGCATAAACCCAAGTGACACTAGCTTAGCAAAGAGTATATTTATAACTTTTAATGTATTGCTGGGAAATGGAGTGTTGACACTGGCTTCAGACCCTGATGGACCACAGAGCTGTATAATCTTATTTAGGTTTCTCCTCGCCTGCCCCTTCCTTTCTCTTTATTTCATGGCTCTGATTCTGACTTCATTCTACAAAAAAGCTCTCCCCATTCGGCCAAAGAGGAAAACCAGGAGAGGAGGACCATAATTCAAAAGTTCTTAGAGTGCTTCCAAAAGAATCAGTGTCACCCGGAAGCTGGTTGGAAATGCAACTTTTCGGGCCCTGTCCCAGACCCCACTGACTGCAAAACTCTGAGAACAGGGACCAGGAGTCCGTTGCTTTAACAAGCCCTCTGAGCCATTGTGATACACACTCAAATTTGAGAATCACTGGAGTAAAGGTTGGAAACAGTCATGAGATAAATGGGCGCCACCCAGTAACCTTTCGTGTACAGAAGTGGAAGAACATGGAGATGGCCCCGAAGGCGAGATGTATGCCTGGAATCCATCTGCAGTACAAGTCACTCACTTGAGAAGAGCTTAGTTAATCCACCTTAATTACATCTTTGTCCCTATGTGGAAGAGTTTTCAAAAAGAGAAGGATTTGGTGAAACTTTATTAATGGATGATATTTCAGTAAATTCCATCTTTAAGACTTACAGAGGAGCTGGAGGACAATGGGGTCTCTGCTCCACCCAAGAAAGGCATTCAGGGTCAAAATCCCAGACTTCCACAAGAACTTTGGGAACTCTGTAGCTTCCGGTTTTATTTTTTGTTAAAAAAATTTTTTAAGCACCGTTCTTTTACTGTGTGGTAATTAGTAATAAAATCATTGGATGGAAAAGGGCTGTTTGTTAATTTGGGGAGATAGCACAAAGAGGAAAAGGTCAAGGAGAATTGTGATTCCCCTCTGAAGCTGGCCTTGAGGAAAAGGGATCCATGTAGATGAAAACAGAAGCCCCAGCTCAGAGGAGGAGAGGAAAACTACCCAAATTCATTGTGCTTCCAAGAATAGAGGTCCCCCAGGGACTACAGAGGATTGCTAGGGGCCTCAGTTCCCTTAGAACTAGTAACATGTCACTTTGGAGTGCTGTGTTCTGTACCGTTGGCCCCCCTTATCTGCAGGGGACTCATGCCAAGACCCCCAGTGGGTGCCTGAAAACATAGATAGCACTGAACCTTATACACTAGGTTTTCTCCTAGACATACACAGCTATGCTAGAGCTTCATGTATAACTGAGGCACAGTTAAGAGATAAACAACAATAACAAATAAATAGAACAAGTATAATAATATACTAATAAAAATGATATGAATGTGAGCTCTCTCTCTTTTCAAAATATCTAACTGTACTCACCATTCTTGTAATGCCACGTGCTTACGTGACAAGATGAAGTAAGGTGAGTGATACAGGCAGTGGGAGCAGGCTTAGGCTACTCTTGACCCTCAGATGGAGGATAATCTGCAATCTGACCATGACTGACTGCAGTTAACTGAAATTCTGGAAAGCAAAATCATGGATAAGGAGCGACTAATGTATTATCTTTCTTTTTGGACTCTTAATTGTTTTTATTCTCGTTTGGTCCTTTAATTTTTTTTTTTTTTTAGAAGAGATTTTCCCTCCTTTTAGGTCTAATTAGAATCGTCCTGGTTGGGGCCGTCGTAGAGAGAAGGTTGTCAGAATGCCTCTTCAGGACAGTAAACTTGGTGGCAGCTGCTTGGCAGTTTCCTAAGTTAAAATTAAGATAACAAGAGCTAAGAGAGAGCTAAATAATAATTCTAAATAATGTAATAATGCAAAATTGAATAATCCTAATAATTACTCTAAATAAAATAGTTCTAAATAATAACAGTAGTAATATATAATGGCAAACACTTATTGATCTTTTATGGTCTGCCAGGTCCTTCAGTTGTATTAACTCAGTTAATGTTCCCAGCTACTATCCATTTTACAAATGAAAAAAAAAAAAAAAGAAAACCTGATACAGCTTGTCCAACTCAGTTTTTTTTTAAGGATTTATTTATTTGAGAGAGAGACAAAGAGAGAAAGAGAGAGCACATGTGCGCGTGCGCGTGAGTGGGGGCAGGGGCAGAGGGACAAGCAGACTCCCAGCTGAATGGGGAGCGCTGTGGGGGGCTCGTGGGGTGGGGCTCTTGGGGGCTCGATCCCAGGACCCTGAGATCAGGACCTGAGCCCAAGGCAGACAGTCAACTGACTGAGCCATCCAGGTGCCCCCCAACCCAGTTTTGTTATATAAACCCATGAAGTTCTGTCCTCAGAGCTTATGCAGTTAATCATTACATAATGGTACCTCTCGAGAGAAAGTGAATTTTATCAAAGTATGCAGATGTCTGCTAACATTTAATACTCCTTTAGTGTCGAGAAGGCCATTGCACACAGTATTCCTTAGGAGCCCCACTGTATGAGGATGGGATCCTACTACCATCCTGTCCTCATCATGACACTGTCCTGACAGCTAAGACATCAGAGTGGACATTAACCCCTTCTTGAGAAGCATTCCGATCTATGGACCCTATATAGAGTTCAGTAGTGCTACCTGTAATTGATAGTGTTCTTGAACTTTTTTCTGTGAAGGTTAAAGGCCCTTTCCCATCTGAATTGTTTTTATGGGAAAGCTAACTTGAAGTTAACTTGGGAAGAAACATGAAACTGTGGCCGAGTGGGAGGCTGAGGGACTTGGAACCTGACTTCTTTACAAAGCAACTGACATTCACGTGTTTGGTTTTATTGTAATTTGTCACAGTTCTCAGACTGCTCAGAATGTTCAATTGCACTTTAATTTCACTGCTGGCTTAGCTGATGAATTCAGTTGTTCTTATCTGAGCAGTAGTGGAGTCTAGCAAGATCTTACATCACTCTACAGGAATCAATTTATAAACTTTGTTTACTTCAAGATTCTGGTTGGCACATAAATTTAACAGCTACAGAATTACAGATAGCATTACAAAAAAGCTATTAGCTATTTTCTTAGAGATAATATTTATACACGAAATATAATTACTGCCTGAATGTACACTGTTTCCAGAGCTGAAAGTAACAAAGCCAAAGCAATAAAGAATTTACTATTAGTTCTCCTGGGAGAAGAAGGCCACCAGCAGAATGGGATAGAGGCTGGGTTGAGGCGTGGGGCTGGGAAGGGGAAAGCAGAAAGAAGAGAAGGGGCTCAAGAGAGAAACTAGGCTCTTCCAGACTGTTAGTATGTTCCAGGCTGTTCTAAGAGAGCAGAGACTGGTGCCCAGAAAGAGCTAAAGCCTTCTGCCGTCACTACAAGATTTGTTCAAGTATTTTTCCAACCTGACAGAAATTTTCTCATGGAAAAGCTTTGCTCACAGATGTTTTCCAAAAAGATGCTCTCTTTTCCTTTCCCAGATAACTGGATTTAAAAAAGAATTAATGAATTCAACCCCAACAAGCTAGATAATATATAGTCTTTGTCCTTGAAGTTTAAATTCAGTTCAGCAAATATTTATTGAGCAACTACTATGTGCAAGATACATTTCTAGGTGTTTCGAGAGATATCAAGATGAATAAGATATGATTCCTATCCTCAAGAAGCTTAAGGTTTAGAAGCCATTTAATACTGCGATTACCAATATTAGGTGTTCGGTGCCAGGCATTGTTCTTAGTGCTTTAGACATATGAACTCATATTATCTTCACGATAACTCCGCAAGAATATGCCATCCTTATTTAATAGATGAGAAAACCGAGGTAGAGCACTGTTACAACTTGTCCAATGTTCCACAGCAAAAAAGTTAAGTTGAAACTTGGGATATCAGGAGATGACGTATTTGCCTTAAAGTCATACAGTAAATCAATGTCAGAGCCTAGGTTATAATTCAAATGGAGTCTCCTGACTCTCGGCACAAGGCTCCTTTTGTTAAACTCTGAAGTCTTTTTGTTTTTTTCCTTAATAATGAATGGGACTAGAAGGGATTTCCACAGTCCATCCAAGACTCCTGCTTTCTTATTCTGAGAAAGCAATCTACTTTAACTCCAACTTTGTTTTTCTAAAGAGCCTCGAAAAGTATTCACTAAGGGTTTTATGAAACTTTAAGCAAAGAACTGTTTGTACAAATACCATTTTGAAAGAGTTTTCTGGCTAGAACTAATATAAACGTACATTGACTGTTGACTTTAGGAAGGCCTTCATGTGAATATCAGTTTTTGAAGTTTATTTATTTTGAAAAATCGCTCATTTATCTAAAAATGTATGTTTTGGCTTAGCATATCACAAAGTTCATTCAATGTTTTTATTGGGAAAATTGGCTTTATTTACATAAAATAAGCAAGCTAATTTTCCTAAATGATTTTTAGGACATGGGCAGGGCTGACCATTATCAACCTGGACCCTTAGATGAAAGTGAACAGCAGGCGGTCCCACCTCAACATCATGTTTTTGACCTGTCACCTCCATCTTGTCTGCTTTCTCTTCAGCTCCTAGATTGCTGTATTGGTCCTTGAGCCACTTGGGATGTCTCGCTCCTATGCTTTTGGCAGCCCCTGAAACTTCACTATTTTTTATTTCATTCTTTCAGATTTTATGCTTTTTTCATGAGTTCAAGGAGATAACTGCATGGATAAACCAGTTAGCGACCATGGGCGTATTCATTTCCTAAGGTTGCCATAACAAAGTGCCAAAAAATGTGTGGCTTAAAACAGAAGAAATTTATTCCCTCACCGTCTGGAGGCCAAAAGTCCAAAGTCAGGGTGTTGGCAGGGTTGTGCTCCCTCTGAAAGCCGTGGGAAGGAAAACTTTCTTCTTTCTTCAGAGCTTCTGGTGGGTCCTGGCAATCCTCCGTGTTCCTTGGCTTGTAGCTGCATCACTCCAGTCTCTGTTCTTTATGTCTCTGTCTCTGAATCTTCCTCTCTTTCTTCCTTCTGTCTCTCTCTCTCTTTCTTTCTTTTCTTTCTTCTTTTTTTTTTTTTTTGAGAGAGAGACAGAGAGTGTGCATGTGCAAGCACGTGGGAGCTGGTGGGGAGAAGCAGAAGGAGAGGGAGAAGGAGAATCTTAAGCAGACTCCACCCTAGTACAGAGCCAGTGCAGGGCTCCAAGGGGCTCAAGCTCATGACCCTGAGATCTTGACCTGCTGGAGTCAAGAGTGGGACGCTTAACCAACTGAGCCACCCAGGTACCCCTCCTGCTCCCTTCTCTTATAGAGACGCCAGTCACTGGATCTGGGGCTCACTCTAATCCAGGATGACCTCCTCTTAACTAATTACTTTTCTTTATTGCCCTATTTCCAAATAAGGGTGCATTCTGAGGCCCCAGATGGACATGAATGGTGGAGGGCACTATTCAACCCAGTGCAATGGGTTCAAAAGAGAAGGTAAGAGGAAAGGTCTACTTGTTCAAACAAATATTGGTTTATTTTGAGAGGAATTGTAAGGTTTTATCTGCCCAGAATTACTTCTTCTACTATTTTGTCATAGTTTCAGTTTCTAATTATGGCTGATTGGAAATGTCCAATGACCTTCTTGGGTTGGATATCATCTCAAAAAGCCATGGTAACAAGTGCCCATGTTACTCAGAAGAGAAGGGTTAGCTTTGGTCAGATTAATTCATCCACTTCACTAATTATCTTCCAAAGAGCAACAGAATTAGGTATGTCTTGAAAGGAAATGATTGTTAAAAAACAAGCAAGCAAGCAAGCAAGCAAGCAAATAGAGCATAGTGTCTTTAGTGTCAGACAAAGCATTTAATTCTCGGTACTGCCATGTACCAGTTTCTTAATCATGGGCAACTCTCTTAGCAGCAATCTCTTGGACAATTAAATTTGCATCCAGCGTTAGTTATTATTAAGATCAAAGAAAGACACAGTAGGGGCACCTGGCTGGCTCTGTTGGAAGAGCAGGAGACTCTTGATGTTGGGGTCACGAGTTTGAGCCACACGTTGGGTATTAGAGGTTAATAAAAAAATAAATAAACAAAAAAAGGCATAGTAAGTATTCAAAAATAATAGCTCGTATGTTTTGAATAATAATTTCAAAAGGAAATGGGGTTGCTATATAAGAAAATGCCTTCTAAAATGCATTTTACCTTTTTATATTTTTGAGGAAGTTAATCCTATATTTCACACCCAAGAAAGGGACAGTCAGCTACCGTAGAATGCTAAAACAAAAGATTTAGTATTTACTGAGGTGATCAAACCTCTGAACTCCTCATCCTTTATAAGCTGTGGTTCAGTTTACCCACAACTCATGTCTGGCAGGGTGCCAGTTTGCGCTTGCTAACTGCCAGGGCCCAAACCCAAGCCTTCTCCAACATGGCACAAATTCCATCTTTATTGCAATAATTCTTTTGTGTAGGTAGGGCAATTCTGAAGACTAAAAGTAGGTGAGAGGATGCCTCTTACAAAGAGAAGGTAACGTGGGGTAGTTGGAGTATTTCTGAGTACCCAGCTAGCTCTTTCAGACAGGATTCTGGCTGCATACATGAATCTTGGGGGGGGGGTTGTTTATTTATTTTACCACCAACTGGAAACCAACTTCTTGCTCACTGCCTCTCAGTTTCTCCCATCAGTCCCTGGTTTGCAAAAGAGAGAGCCTAGGTCATCACTGGACTTGCTCTGGCTTAGGCCTGGGCCTAATAAAATCTATTAATACAGAGATGCCTCTGATGAGTAATCAATGAACACCCAGTTTTGCTCCCTAGATTTCATGTGTCTGATCTGTTTCAGGCTCATGGTGGCTTTCTGGTCTCTCCTGATCCCCACTGCATATGGCCACCACCACCACCACCACCACCACCCCCTATCTGGCCCCACAGGCGGTCACCCTGCTGGAGCCTGTGGTAGAGTTCAGGCAGAGCTGTCTTTTTAACAAATGCTCACTAGGGAGCAGCACATTGAAAGGTTTAAAACCATGTGTATCCTTTCACAGAGTGGATTCATTTAACTCTCTAAACAGTTATTTATTATAAAGGGAAAAATGTGTATTTTGACATGAAATGCTTTTTAAAAATTTTTTTATTATTATTATTTTAAGCTTTTATTTATTTATTTGACAGAGAGAGAGACAGTGAGAAAGGGAACACAAGCAGGGGGAGTGGGAGAGGGAGAAGCAGGCTCCCCGCTGAGCAGAGAGCCCGATGTGGGGCTTGATCCCAGGACCCTGGGATCATGTCCTGAGCTGAAGGCAGGCGCTTAATGACTGAGCCACCCAGGCGCCTCGTGACATGAAATTCTTATCTGAGTATTTTTATTAGAGTTTCAGGACAAAAACAGATAATAATACTTTCCTGACACTCACTGGTTATAGACATTTAACTAGGCTCTGTGGGAAGGCAAAATAATATGGTGTTTGCTTCAAGGAGGTCAAAACACATATTTTTCTCACCCTAAATGACCCCCCATCCTTCTACTTTCAGGGGAAAAAAATCAAGGAAAATGTTCTATCACATAGTTCTTTCCATTTCCTTCATTCCATCCTTCTTTGAAATACCTACCACTAGCAACAGCAAAGGATTTTCTAAGCAAAACAAAAATTTGTCCTTGCCGAAGGAAAAATAAGGGTCAACCATTGGAAGAGACTCCAATAGAGAACTGAAACTAATGCAGCCCTAAATCCCTCTTTTCTTAGCATGATCCTGTACTTTGAATCTTGAAATGGAAGAACAAGGGGAAATTGTGTTTTCTATGTACTACACTAGCCAATGTCGCAGACAGAATCTTATGAATCTTATTTATTTTTATTTTTATTTTATTTAGTATTTTTAAGGGGGGGGGCAGAGGAAGAGAGAGAATGTCAAGCTGACTCCCTGCTGAGTGTGGAGCTGAACATGGGGATTGATTTCATGACCTGAGATCATGACCTGAACCAAAATCAAGAGTCAGACACTCAACCGACTGAGCCACCCAGGCGCCCCACAGACAGAATCTTATTTAAGAAAAAGAACTTCTATCACCTTTAAATACCTAAAAATAAATTCCTACTTTCTCTTATAGTGACACACACATGCACATATGTAGTGCAGGCATGTAGCTTTTCTCAAAATTGATTGTGGAAAGGGGAAACATTGATAGAGCTCAAGCCCATTTATCTTAGTAGACAAATTAGCCTGTAACTAATGGGTTACCATTAATTGGGAGGAAAGTTCAAAATAAATGCAGTTTTCCACGTGTAGTAGCAACTAGAACTTATGTCCTTATGTAGCTGTAATCCTATAGCACACATGGAAGGAAAAGAAGTGATGTAAGCGTATTAATGTTCTGGTAACAGAAAGAAGCAATAAGATAAAAATCGAGGGCGTCTGCCCCTGAGGCTGGAAAGTGGTCAAGCAGAGAGCAAGAAAAGTGTCAAATGTCAGACTGGGGTCCAGAAAGCAGATAACCAAGAGAGGACCCTGGATTCATTCAAATGGAAAGGGAGAAATTCTTGGGATTGAGAGGATCAGACCTGGAAAGTAAAACGTTTAAGAAAAATGTTCTTTCAAAACATGTGTTAGAATTAAATGATGATCACTCACTCAGATATTGTAAATACATGTCATGAACATGAAAGTGGAGGGACAGTGGGGTCAAAGGATATCTCTGTCCTTTGAGCTAGTTCCACGTGAGGCTAGAGAGGAGGAACCAAGAAGAATAGAGTTGATGTCAGAGAAGGACGAAAGGAAGCTTTAGCTGAGAGCAAATTGTTCTTTGTCCTTGAGATGAAATGGAATTTTGCACTGTTGGTTAGAAACATGAATGGCACAGGTCCCAGAATGATTTTTTTTTAAATGTCTTATTCTACAGTTAGAATGGAATTAGATGACCAAGTGCTCTGATAGATCCAGTAGGAGCAGAGTGTGGATCTCACACTCAAATTCTCACACCAGCAATGTGTTCCTCACCATGGGATACTACATTAAAAATAGTTTTTGTCTTTTGATCCTCAAGGCTCAAGGCTGTCGCCCATCACATAATCATCTCATGTGGTTCCTGGGGACACATATTCCAAGCTCACCTTCAGAACCAGGAGGCCCAGTGTGTGGCAGACTTATAACAAATCTTCAGTGTCTCTGAGACAGAGACTTCCCAGGTCATTGACTTTTCTTCTTTCCCTTCACGACAAGTTTCTGCTATGTTGCCATGGAGCAAACCTGCAAACTTAATGTGGCCTTATGGTGTCAAGAGTTATCAGTAAACATAGTCCAAGTAGGTTACTGGTTTATGACCTGACTGAAAACACCACCATACCCATCCACCACCCCCACCTCCTCTACTGAAACCAATTATTTTCTCCCACCACCACGGTGATAAAAAGGCTTAACATTGGCTAGTTCTTTTGGGTAAATGTTTGTAATAGACATCATGGGAGAGGTGTGTCATTGCTCTAAGCCAAGGCCTTGCAACCTTGGCGTTTGGGGCACTATTAACATTTGGCTAGGTAATTCTTTTTCTTGGGGGATATCCTGTGTATTGTAGGATGTTTAGCAGCACTTGGTCTCTACCAGTTAGATGCCAGTAGCATAAAAATATCTCCAGACACTGCTAGGCTCCCCTGTGGGGCAAAATCACCCTGGTTGAACTATTATCTCTCATTAGTTCCATGTGACTTGGCTCCAAGAGCCTAGCAGAGCATTGAGAGAACGAGAGGTTTCTGGAGCTCAGGAAAACCAGAAGTTCAGGACGCTGTAGGAAGTGGCTACACAGAGTAAATGTGAACTGGCTATTATGAGGCAGAGGAAACTTCCAAAGAACCACAGCAGACTGGGTGAAGGGAAGACAAGGATGAAGGGAAGAAAGAAAGACAACTGAAAGGAAGATGGACTATTGAGAACGATGTGAATTTCCCTATGGGGCTTACACAGATAACCAGAAGGCAAAAACCACAATGGACAGTTAGAAAATCTAGGATCGGGTCTCCACTCTGCTCACCTCTTGGTCTTTAGATCATGGCTTTACTCTTAGTTTCCTTATCTTTAAAATGTGGCTCTGTTTCTGGACCTGATTATCCCAGATTGTTGTGTTAAGGTAATACGTGAGAATGTATCTTGTAGTTGTGTTTCTTATAAAAGTGTCAAGAATTATTAGTTTTGTACAGCTGTGCCTCACATGTAAGTTGGAAGGCTGAGAGGACGTAACTGAAAACTGTGGAGGACCTGAGGGTAAAGGGAGTCAAATCCATCCTAGGGGAGAATCATGTAGGTTAGCAAAAACTGAGGCCATGCTTCATAACCTAACCCCGGATTCCTGGCTCAGGAGCAGTTATGAGGGGCATCCAAGAGTGAACAGTTATATATGAGTAGATTGCAGAGTAAAATTCAACTGTTAGCATCTTCCACATAAAGGAATTTCTGTTAATCTCAATGTGCATGTATAGGTCTTCCCAAAAAGGAAATCTTAAATCTTAGTAATAATATCATGATATATCTATACTGCTTATGTTCCATGGTGGAAAGAATACTTGCCCGGTGAAAACTTAGAAAGATATTTTCAGTAACTCTGTACACAGAACAATCACGGATTTTTCCCCCCACTTATATCCTGTATGGAGAGCTGATAAAATCTTCCTTAAAGCATGTATATATATATATATATTTTAAGATTAGAATTGGTTAATAACAGGAGAACAAGTGAAAACACCAGGTTGAAAACACCTTTTGGAACTTCCTAAAATGTTCTGTTAAAGATCAGCTCAAGTTTTAAGACAAGATTTAGTACTTATTTGCTCAACCCTAGTAAAAATAACTAAACATGTTTGTCCTCAGCAGTGTAGACTTTTGTACCAGGCCAAAAGGAAAAACAACATCAGCTAAGATTAACTCAGTTCTTACTGGAATATACCATGTGTGGCAGAATTGAGAAATGTAGATATAAGCACAGTGACTAGATTATCCCCGTCTTCTCTTTATGTAGAAAGTTAGACATCATTTCAAATTTTTATTTTCATTTTCAAACTTTGTGTCAACGAAGCTATAAATAAAAATATGTGGAAATGTGTTTTTCTATATCTGAAATGCTGCTGGAGACTACAGTCATACTAAGTTGGAAGCTGAGAGCTCAATTATAGTAAAATCTAGTTGTGTGGGAGGTAGCGGCTGAGATGCCAGACTCAGCCAACAACTCCTTTGTTTCTGGTCTGTAGGGATGGATTCTAACCCTCCTGTTTTATACTTCTGCCTCTTTTCATTTTCCCAAACCAGAAAGCTTAACCTGTGTGCGCATTGTTACTGCAGCCATCTCATGGGAGGGTGATTAATAAGTAACCACAGTTTAATGATACAAGGAATAAAATGGCTAGTTACAAGAACACAAAGGTGACCTGAAGAATGTTATAAGGCTATAAGAAAAAAAAGTGCTTTAAACTGGCATTAGATATCTCCTACATGCCTGTCAAATTCTAGGATTTCAATAGATGCATCCCCAGATCAGTACAGGGAGTAGAGTATTGTAGCTTTTAATGGTGAGGTTTATTGAAAAGTGCAGTAGGCATCCTCAAAATTAGAGGGTTCCCTATCACTGAATGATTTCTAGTAAGAAGAAGGCTCTCTTCCATGTTAAGGATATCCACAAATGGATGGACAAAACTTCATGATTCCAACTTAACTAGAAATAGTATGACTTATGTGTGTTGTTAGATTCTTGAGCTTTTGCAAGAAAAACACTGAAACTGTGTTTAAAAGAAACAGGTCCATTTTATATAGTACACATGGATGAATCTTGAAGACGATAAGCCAGTGGCAAAAAGACAAATACTGTATGATTCCTGGAAACTAATTGAGGTATCTAAAGTAGCCAAATTCATAGAAACAGAGCATATAATGGTGGTTGCCAGCAGCTAGAGGGAGGGAGATATAGGCAGTTTTTGTTCAGTGGGTAGAGTTTCAGGTTTGCAAGATGAAAAAGTTCAGATCTAGTGCACAACAATGTGAATATACTTAATAATATAATAGGGGATAGTACTATATGGTTAAAAATGGTTAAGATGGTAAGTTTTTTTTTTAAAGATTTTATTTATTTATTTGACAGAGAGAGAGAGCGAGAGCACAAGCCGGGGGAGCGGCAGGCAGAGGGAGAGGGAGAAGCATGCTTCCCACTGAGCAGAGAGCCCAATGTGGGTCTCAATCCCAGGACCCTGAGATCGTGACCTGAGCCAAAGACAGATGTTTAACCCACTGAGCCACCATGTGCCCCAAGATGGTAAGTTTTATGTTACTTTTTTTACAACTAAAAATTTTAAAATATTTAAAACTTATTTTAAGCTCTTTTGCAAGGAACAAGACTTTGCTATAAAAGACTGGCAAGAATAATTGAGTAGGAGCAGAGAATCCAGAGAGAGTCCCTGAATGTGGTTGTGTTAGTCCATCAGATAAGCTTTCAGATCAGAGTGAGAATCACTAAATTTTAAGTACAGTTGAGGAGAAAGAGCAATGATTCTCTGCTATCTGTTATGTGACCTAGAAAAAGATTTATCATGCAATCATTCAGTAAATATTTACTAGACAATGAGGAGAACAAATCATTACGCTAGGTGGTAGGGATTCAGCAATGAATAGGACTGACTTACATTTCACACCTCAGTCTATTGCAAGTCCCCTCTTGCTGAGATTGTCAATGACCTTCTGATAACTAAATCCATTAGAAGCATGTTTTACAGAGCCTCCTTGATTAGTTCCTCCTTCTTAAAACTTTTTTTTTTTCTGTTGGCTTCATGACATCACCCTTACCTGGTTCTTTTTCCACTAGAGCTGCTTCCTTTGCCTGCTCCATAAATATTGGTATTATTCAGGGTTTGATTCTAGACCCCCCTCTTTCTTCTCAGTGCATACACCCTAGGAAATATCATCAATTAAGTAATGACCCCAAATCTTATCTCCAGCTCAAATATCTTTTTCTGGGTTCCAAAGTATGACATCTTACATGCTACTAGATAGTTCTACCTGAAAATCCCAAACTCAATATACAATTAAACTCAACTCTTTTCTGATGTCCTTCTCTTCTGACACATTCTGTATCAGAAAATGACATCACTATTAATTTAATTTCTCAAGGCAGAAAAGGGGAGTCATTCTATAATTCTTCCTCTATCAATCCTCACCTAGAATTGCCCAAGATGGTCTATTAATTTCATCTCTTTAAAATTTTGAAGTATGACTCATCTTCTTCCTCATTCTACTATCACCACTTGAGTTCTCATTTGAATGATCTCATTTTAATTATTTCAACAGATTCATTAGTTTCCACCCATGTAGCCTTGACTTTCCTTAATTCATCCAATATATTGCCATCAGAGTACCTCAGAACATGTTGGGAAGGAATACTTTCCTCTGCCCTTCAAGGTCCTTCTAGCTCGAGTTCTATACTTTGAGATCCTTTGAGAGGATTAAGAATCAAATTGACGAATAGTAAAACTTACGAGTCTCAGAGACAAAGAGAAAATCCTGAAAGCAGCTCGGGAGAAGAGATCTGTAACCTACAATGGTAAAAACATTAGATTGGCAACCGACCTATCCACAGAGACCTGGCAGGCCAGAAAGGACTGGCATGATATCTTCAGAGCACTAAATGAGAAAAATATGCAGCCAAGAATACTATGTCCAGCTAGGCTGTCATTGAAAATAGAAGGAGAGATAAAAAGCTTCCAGAACAAACAAAAACTAAAGGAATTGGCAAACACGAAACCAGCCCTCCAAGAAATATTGAAAGGGGTCCTCTAAGCAAAGAGAGAGCCTAAAAGCAGCATAGATCAGAAAGGAACACAGACACAGTCACCTTACAGGCAATACAATGGCACTAAATTCATACCTTTCAATAGTTACCCTGAATGTGAATGGGCTAAATGCCCCAATCAAAAGACACAGGCTATCAGATTGGATTAAAAAACAAGACCCATCAATATGCTGTCTGCAAGAGACTTCTTTTAGACCCAAAGACACCCCCAGGTTGAAAGTGAGGGGGTGGAAAACAATTTACCATGCTAATGGACACCAAAAGAAAGCTGGAGTAGCAATCCTTATATCAGACAAATTAGATTTAAACCAAAGACTGTAATAAGAGATGAAGAAGGACACTATATCCTACTTAAAGGGTCTATCCAACAAGAAGATCTAACAATTGAAGTATCTATGCCCCTAACATGGGAGCAGCCAGGTATATAAGGCAATTAATAACAAAAACAAAGAAACACATTGACAACAATACAATAATCGTGGGGGACCTTAACACCCCCCTGACTGAAATGGACAGATCATCTAAACAAAAGATCAACAGGGAAATGAAGACTTTAAATGAAACACTGGACCAAATGGACTTCACAGACATATTCAGAACATTCCATCCCAAAGCAACAGAATACATATTCCTCTCTAGTGCCCATGGAACATTCTCCAGAATAGATCACATCCTAGGTCACAAATCAGGTCTCAACCGGTACCAAAAGACTGGGGTCATTACCTGCATATTTTCAGACCACAATGCTTTGAAACTACAACTCAATCACAAGAGGAAAGTCGGAAAGAACTCAAATACATGGAAGTGAAAGAGCATCCTACTAAAGAATGAATGGGTCAACCACGAAATTAAAGAAGAACTAAAAAAATTCATGGAAACCAATGAAAATGAAAACACAATTGTTCAAAATCTTTGGGATACAGCAAAGACAGTCCTGAGAGGAAAGTATATAGCAATACAAGCCTTTCTCAAGAAATAAGAAAGGTCTCAAATATACAACCTAACCCTACACCTAAAGGAGCTAGAGAAAAAACAACAAATAAAGCCTAAACCCAGCAGGGGAAGAGAAATAATAAAGATCAGAGCAGAAATCAATGAACTAGAAACCAAAAGAACAGTAGAACAGATCAACGAAACTAGGAGCTGGTTCTTTGAAAGAATTAACAAGATTGATAAACCCCTGGCCAGACTTATCAAAAAGAAAAGAGAAATGACCCAAATCAACAAAATCATGAATGAAAGAGGAGAGATCACAACCAACACCAAAGAAATACAACAATTATAAAAACATATTATGAGCAACTCTATGCCAGCAAATTAGATAACCTGGAAGAAATGGGTGCATTCCTAGAGATGTATCAACTACCAAAATTGAACCAGGGAGAAATTGAAAACCTGAACAGACCTATAACCACTAAGGAAATTGAAGCAGTCATCAAAAATCTCCCAAAAAACAAAAGCCCAGGGCCAGACGGCTTCCCAGGGGAATTCTATCAGACATTTAAAGAAGAATTAATACCTATTCTCCTGAAACTGTTCCAAAAAATAGAAATGGAAGGAAACCTTCCAAACTCCTTTTATGAGGCCACCATTACCTTGATTCCAAAACCAGACAAAGACCTCATCAAAAAGGAGAATTACAGACCAATATCCATGATGAACATGGATGCAAAAATTCTCACCAAAATACTAGCCAACAGGATCCAACAGTACATTAAAAGAATTATTCACCATGACCAAGTGGGATTTATCCCTGGGCTGCAAGGTTGGTTCAACATCCGCAAATCAATCAACGTGATACAATACATTAACAAAAGAAAGAACAAGAATCATATGATCCTCTCAATAGGTGCAGAAAAAGCATTTGACAAAGTACAGCATCCTTTCTTGATCAAAACTCTTCAGAGTATAGGGATAGAGGGTACATACCTCAATATCATAAAAGCCATCTATGAAAAACCTACAGCGACTATCGTTCTCAATGTGGAAAAGCTGAGAGCTTTCCCCCTAAGGTCAGGAACGCGGCAGGGATGTCCACTCTCACCACTGCTATTCAACATAGTATTAGAAGTCCTAGCCACAGCAATCAGACAACAAAAAGAAATCAAAGGCATCC
>NW_027397089.1:18369267-18426114 GCF_003265705.2 Callorhinus ursinus | reverse complement strand
GACGGGGGTGGGGGGATGGGTTAGCCTGGTGATGGGTATTAAAGAGGGCACATTCTGCGTGGAGCACTGGGTGTTATGCACAAACAATGATTCATGGAACACTACATCAAAAACTAATGATGTAATGTATGGGGATTAACATAACAATAAAAAAATAAAAAATAAAGAATCAAATTAACGAGAGAGATTAACAGGGGAAAATTATATTTAATTTCAAATGTATGGGGAATCCACACAGACATGAAATTCCAAAGACAGGCAATATGAGGTATATATGCCATCCTGAACTAAGGAGAAGAGGGTAAGAAATCTGGGACTTCAAAAAGAAGGAATGCAATTTACAGGAAAATGAAAAAGAGTAAATGTTTGGTAAGCAAATGTCTGTTAGGCCACTCAGAAACAATGGAACATAGAGGACTTTGATCAAACAGCCCTTGCTACGTGCCCCCCCCCCCCCCCGTCTACCTCACACAGTTCATATTGTAATGTAGCTATCTACGGTGATAGCTGTCTTCCTGGAGCAGGTTCTCTATCTGAAAATTTTTTAGGCAGTTGAGGGGAAGGTAAAGAGCTTTTCCTGAATCTGCTGAGTTTTGATTACTTTTAACTCACAAATGATCTTCATGCTGAAATTGCACGCCTTGGGGCAGCCTGCCCTTGGCCCCTACACACACATCTAATTATGTTGTTTTGCTGTACAAAATTCCTTAGTGGTTCCCTATTACCTGTAAGATAAAAACCTTTACACTTTTTCAGTATCTTTTGGGTTCTCTCCTAGCCCTCTTCTCAAGCGCCTTCTCTGATTTATAGTATCTTTGTATCCTATCCTTCAGCAAAATTGCTCTTTGAGACTACCATGCTTGCTTTTACTTCTGTGCCATTGCATATTATTGTGTGGTGAACTTTTTTATAAGACAACGTACTTTTCTTAGCCATACGGAGTCTTAGTTGGAGGTAGCTCATAACAATTGTTTTATTATTTCACTGATTTTAACTGTACACAAGTATATGGGAACTCTCTACTTTCTGCTCAATTTTCCCATTAACCTAAAACTCCCTCTAAAGAAAGAAATAAAGTCAATTATATATTTAAAAAGTACTTGCCTGTTAGTTTATTTACCATCTATGTCTGCTTTATTATGCACCTGATGGTACTGAGCACAAAAACCTTAAGAAACTGAGGTAAAGATGATATTAGTACAACCCAGGCAGACACTTTCTCATGTCATTAACTGTTAGTGCCAAGCATTACAGGGGAAGAACTGGTGATTCTTAAGATATTCATGAAAATTTTGTCTTTCTATGGAGTGGGATAGATTCTCAAGCGAGCCAGTACTTCTATGCCACTGGAAGCAAATGGATAATCTGCCATTTAAAGAAAGAAAAATTATTAGTCAACAGCTACACAGCTTCTAAGAAGAAAATCCAAAATGATCATAGCATTACTTTTGAAAAAAAAATAGTATTAATGCTACTGATGATGCTGATAATGATAACAGCGGTGAACATTTGTTGAAAGCCTACTATGTGTTAGGAACTAAACATGTGGCTCAAGAAGTAGGTACCATCATAATTGGTCCCATTTTTCAGAGGAAGGCTTACAAGGTTAAATCTCTTATTGAAGGCTACACAGCTATAAAATAAGAGTATAATGTAAAAGCTTCTTTGGTATTATAGCTACTCCTGACTCTAAGAGAATGTAGAAACAGAGAATTTAGAATTGGGAGAAGGCTTTTGAGGCCTCACTTTTTAGAGCCTGACCCACTAAACATGTCTCATTTCTTGACTCTTAAGCTTTCCTTCATTTCAAGAGATCTCACCACATTAGCCATGGAATGTGAGAGAGATCTTTGTCACAGTTATTTAAAACCCGGATTATATGAGAGCTTTAGCTTCATCATCTCTACATTAAAGCCACAGCAGGGGAAAGCTACATGAAAAATGAATATCTGATAAGTATTCTCTGCCTTGGGCAACATCTTCTCTTTGCATTTAAAAAAGAGGGAAAATAGCATATCCCTGTTATGACTGTGGGAGGGGAAAAAAATCATAAAACTCAGATGGCTTTGTTAGAGATTCACACAAAACAACAAAGTGAACAGACAACTGCTTTTTACAGAACCAAAGCTCCTTTGCTGGCTTAGGCTGAAATGACGTTGGAGCAGGATTTGTGAAAAGGGAATTGGATATCTTGGTGTTCCTAACAAGTTAGAACCCAACCAGACTGACACTGCTAACAAAAGCCATTTGGTGCTGGTGGCAGGCAGAGAAAGCCTTGAAGGAGAAGGTTAAATGGATGACTCAGAGCCTCTCTCTTTCCTGTAGCCAGTCACACCAGGGCAGTGGAATTTCAGAGAGAATTCTCCCTGTGAAAACCAAGGTACAAATGTTCTTTTTTTTTTTTAAAGATTTTACTTATTTATTTGAGACAGAGAGAATGAGAGAGAGAGAGAGAGAGAGAGAGAGAGCGCACATGAGAGGGGGGAGTGTCAGAGGGAGAAGCAGACTCCCCGCCGAGCAGGGAGCCCGATGCGGGACTCGATCCAGGGACTCCAGGATCATGACCTGAGCCGAAGGCAGTCGCCCAACCAACTGAGCCACCCAGGCGCCCTACAAATGTTCTGACTTCACATTTCACCATGCTTTATTCTTTCCCAGCTACTTTCACATTTTATTTTTATGATGATTTTGTGATGGCATTAGGGCAAGGACTGTTATCCTTATTAATCCAAGAAAAAAAGGAAAAAAGACCCAGCAAGCTTCTTTGTTTTGGCTGAATTCAGGGAATTAATAATTCAGGAGTGAGAATTGCACTAGAACAAGGAATGCTTGGACAGGTACTGTACCCATTGCTCATAATTCAAAGCAAATAGAAGAAAAGAATGGGACCTCAGATCTCATGTACTTTCAGGGTCCAGGTAAGTGCAGAAATGAGAAGTGCAGAAACCAGAGGAGAAAGGAGACCATCTCAAGCCCATCAACATTCACTCCTAGAATTGTGAAGTTAAGTGTCTTATTTGGGGTTTTTCAAAAACACCCAAATAGAAGGATTTCAATGCAAGAAGTTTGATTGGGAGGTGGTGTTTTCAAGAAAAAAACAGCGAGAGGGTGGGAAATCGAGAAAGGCAAGGGAAGCCAGCCAATAAAGGATACATGATCAAAGCCAATTACCATTGTTTGCTACTGGATCTTAATTCTAACTGGCGAACTCCCTGGGACTTGATGAAGAAAATGCACTTCATGGTTAGCTCATCCCCTAAGAGGTGAGTATTAGGGGATGCTGCAGAGATTGTGTAAAGGGGAAACTGATTCCTCAGCACTTGTAGCCAGGTTTATGCAGGTTCTAGCCTGTAGAGAAAACCTGCAGCCAGTTGAAAACTGGTTGGTTTTCACTCCAGTGATACAATCATAAGGGGTGTGGGTGAGTGCTGACAATCTGCATCCGCAGGATCTCCAGCAAAGGTCAAGAGTGGGAGAGAAGTACTCAGAGAGTAGGCATATAAAATTCTCATTCTTGGATGGAGAAGAATAGTATGGTAATTGGTTGAGTTTTCTCGGCATCAGAGGTCATGTCAGAAGACTTTTAAAATTTTTTAATTAACCTTTGTTGAAAGGTTTGTTGAAATTAACCACTCTCCTCCCTTTTTCTTAACCCCTGGCAACCACTGATCTGTTCTCTCTCTCTCTACAATTTTGCCATTTTAAGAATGTTATACAAATGTAATCATATAGTATGAACCTTTTGGAATTGATCTTTTGTAATCAGCATAATTCTCTGGAAATTTATTCAAATTGCATGTGTCTATAGTTCATTCCTTTTCATTTCTAAGTAGTATGGTACAAATGTAACACAGTTTGTTTAACCATTCAGCTGTTGAAAGACAGTAAAATTTTGCTAGTTTCTTGCCATTATGAATAAAGCTGCCGTGACCATTTGTACATAGGTTTATGTGTGAACAGAAGTTTTAACTTCCTTGAGAAAAATGTCCAGGAGACAACTGTTGGGCTCTGAGGTAGTTTCATGTTTAGTTTTTTTCCCTTAATTGCCAGATGGTTTTCCAGAGCGGCTTTATCACTTTCTATCCACATCAGCAAAATTTAAGTGCTCGAGTTTCTTCACAATCCTCACCAGCATTTGGTGTTGTCACCATTTTTCACTGTAACTATTCTGATAGGTGTGTAGGGATAGCTCATTGTGATTTTAATGTTTATTTCACTGATTGCTAATGATGTAGAACATATTTACATATGCTTCTGAATATAGGGGCTTTGTCAGGTATGTGATTTAACAAATATATTTCCAGTCTATAATTTGTCTTTTCTGTCTTTTAACAGGATATTTTGCAGGTCAAAGTTCTCAATTTTGATTAGATCTGAATTTATCAACTTTTTCCTCTTATGAATTATGCTTTGGTGTCAAGTCTAAGAACCCTTTGGCTAGTCCTAAGTCCCAAATGTTTTATCCCATGTTCTTTTCTAAAAATTTTATAATTTTTACATGAAGTCCATAACCCATCCTTGTATAAGTTAAATTTTGCGTGAGTTAATTTTTATATAATGTGTGAGATATAGGTCAAGTTTCTTTTTTTTTTTGCCAATGAATACTCAATTGTTCCAGTTCTGTTTATTGAAAAAACAATCTTTTCTCCATTGAATTGTTTTTGTTCTTTTGTCAAATATTAATTGGACATATTTGTGTAGGTCAGTTTCTGGGTTCTGTATTCTATTCTAGTGATCTTTGCATCCTTCTGTTACTACTATACTTTTTTGATTATTTCACCTATGTAAGAAATCTGAACATTAGGAAAGGTGATTCCTCTACTTTATTTTTAATTTTCAGAATTATTCAGAAATTTAATTTTTAATTTCAGAATTATTCTGAATAAATATTCAGAATTTATTCAGAAAAATAAAGGCCTAGAATGTCTTCCCTTTCCATATAAATTTTAGAATAAGTTTGTCTAGGTCTACATGAAATTGAAATTTTGATAGGCATTTTGATAAACAGATAAGTTTGGGGAGAATTGATATATTTGCTATGTGGCATTTTCCAATCCACAATCATTGTATATTCTCTCCGTGTGTTTAAGCCTGATTTTTTCCCCCAGGGTTTTATAATTTTTACAGATTCACTATGTTTTGTCACATTTATATCTATTTCACTTTCTTTTGAGCAATTATAAATGGTACTACATGCTTTATTCCAGTTTCTACTTGTTCATTGTCAGTATATAGAAAAAAATTGATTGTGTGCTGATCATGGATCCTGTCACCCTACCAAACTGTCTTAAGAGGTTTGTTTAGTAGATTCCTTGGAATTTTCTATACATACATGATATCATTTGCAAATAAATGTTGTTTTCTTTCCTTCCAATTTGTATGTTTTTTTGTTTCTTTTTCATGCCTAATTATTATATTGGCTAAAATTTCCAGGTCTGTGTTGAATAAAAGTTGTGAGAATGGATATCCTTAGCCTTATTTCTGATCATATGGGGAAGCATTCTTTCACTATTAAACATTGTTAGCTGTAAGTTAGTTGTAGATGCTCTTTATGAGGTTAGGAAAGTCCTCCTCTACTCCTGGTGTACTGGGATTTTTTTATTTTGAATGGAAGTTGAATTATGTTGAATATTTTTTCTGTGTTAATTGATATCATATGATTTTTTTCTTCTTTAGTGGTTGTTGTGTGAATTAGGTTGGCTAAATTTTGAATAATGAACCAGCATATATATGTGGAATAAATGCTACTTGGTTGTGATGTAGTATTTCTTTTATACAATGTTTGATTTGATTGCTAAAATTTTTGTTGAGGTACCAGAATTCTGCTTCTCATTAGGATCAGAGAGTCTCAGATATTTGGAATCTATGACAAACAGATTTTATGTTTTTCTACCAGGCCCAGACAGTCTTACTTCTATGAGGAAATGTGATTTTTGAGATACTGGAAAGAGTCTTAGCATACATTTCTCTTGCTTGCTGACAACTAAAAAATTTTAAGAGGAAACAAATTATTTAATTCTACAATTAGAAATAAACAGCTTAAAATGCAAAACACCCATGGGAAGAATACATCTGCAGGGAAAAGCAGTGATACAGACAACCTCTGATTTTGGTTATTGTGAATGGCAACATGAAGAAATATCTGGCATTTGCCACTTCTCCTAGCCACCCATTATCCCTGCATTTCTTATGTCCTACTTTTTATTAACACACACCACATCAAAGCCCCATCGCCAAGCCAAGCCTCCAAATGTTTAAAATCACAGAAACATGTTTTTTAAATTTGAACATGGTTGTGTAACATCAATAAAACATATAGATCTGAATTGTTCTGGAAGAAGTGGGATGGCCGGGGAGGAGACTCAAGCCCAACCCATTTCCCTCTGCCAACAGTTTAAAAATCAGTCTCCAAACCCATTTTCTCCTGAAAAATATGTAAGATGGTTGGTTGAGGGGCAAAGAAATATTCAAGTAAGACAATTTCTTTCTTGTTAAAATTACATAGTTTGAAAAATCTGGACTCTGAGAAACAAACTGAGGGTTCTAGAGGGGAGGGGTGAGGGGATGGATTAGCCTGGTGATGGGTATTAAGGAGGGCACGTATTGAATGGAGCACTGGGTGTTATATGCAAACAATGGATCATGGAACACTACATCAAAAACTACTGATGTACTGTATGGTGACTAACATAACATAATAATAAAAAAAAAACCTGGACATGGAAGGCTAATCACAATCACTGTTATGTCACTCTTTCGAAAGACCTTTAAAACCAAAATAAAATAGAATATTGAGCAGGACTGAAGAAGAAGAATGTGTGTGCAGACATTATGTTGATGTCACTGTGATGAAAGACATCCGAGTTTTGACTGTAGACAGGAAATTCTCTCTGTGAGCTTCCAGACTCCCTTTCCACACCTTTGCTGCCATCCTTCTGCACCAGTGTGAATCCAGTGATTTGGGGGTCACCACAGTGATTGTGGGGGTAGATTTTGAGGAATTCTTGGAGCTCAAGGGGCACCTGGCTGGCTCAGTCAGTAGAGTTTGCAACTCTTGATCTCAGGGTTGTGAGTTCAAGCCCCATGTTGGGCTCCATGCTCAGAGGGGAGTCTGCTGGAGATTCTCTCTCTCTCTCTCACTCCCTCTCAAAAATATGGATTTACCTAGTTGTCACTGGGTAAATACATATAATGTATATAATACAAAACCTAGAAGGGACAATCCAACAATAGAAGTTGTGGTAGGGTGGTGAGGTTATGGGATTTTATTTCCCAATGAATTTTGAAAATAATATTCAAATTTAGAGTTTGGAGCTTAGTAAATTGTATACTTTATAGTTTTAGTAGGAAACAGAGAAGACTTATTGTGGAGGTGGGGTCTTCTGCCCACATCCTTATACTCCTGCCCTGCTGAAGGGCAATCACAATTGGGGCTCAACTAAGTGTAAAAGGAAAATTTTAATATAGGCCCCATGATTGTAAAAGATGTAAGAAAGAAGAGTTCTTGTATAGTGGAAAGATTCCTATATTTTGAGGCCAGGTGTTTATGTTCAATCCCTGGTCTGAGAATAACTAACAAAGTGATTTTGAATAAATCACTTCATATCTCTAGCTACAATTTTGTTTTCTGTTGAACAAAATATTTACCTCAAAAGGATACACTCTTAGGTGCTTCGGAGTTGCTTTGGCATCTCTCATGTTAGAGGACAGCAGTTTCCTGTATGCAACCAAACAGCTATGTACACTTGGTGGAATTAATCTTTGTGCACTACTGATGAAAACATGTTCTACAGTGGTTCCTGAATTTGACCAAGTTTTGGAAGTTTTAAAAACAGATTTAGACCCACCCCAAACTAAGTGAATCAGAATTTCCATGGGCAAGATCCAAGACTAAATGATTTCAAAAGTGTTTTACTGTGATTTTGATGATTGCCCAGATTTGGGGAAACCAGTGTTTTTCAAACTTTAAAGTGCATGTGATTTACTCAGGCCTTAGCTAAAACAGAGATTCTAATTCAGTAGACCTGGGGAGGGGACTGAGGCTCTGCATTTCCCAGGAGATACTCTTTAGGTAGCAAGGGTTGAACGTCCTTTGGGTCTTCCTCTCTTTGAGAGGGCATGTCACACATTGTCAAGGAGGTTCTCTCTAGGAAAGGGAAAGATGATTTCAATTCAGAGACTCCTTAGTTTGTGAGTATTTCAAATGGCAAAGAACCACATAAATTATTCCTGGCAGGACTAAAAAATAAATGGTTGAATGTGTAATTAAAATATCAACTCTGAGAAGGTATTAAAAGGAAGAAGGCAGTTGATTTTTAAATATCATGCCTTGTTTTTATGAGATATTTTTGGGAGGTAAGCGTGGGAGCTACGGTTTGTTTTACATATCCATGCATAGGGCAACTTGAGTATTATCTTAGAACAATTTAGAATTACTTCAGACAATGATCCAGGTAATAAACTTATTTTTTATTTGGAAGATTCCCTCAACAATGAAAACTTATTAGGAAATTCCATTTTAATTATTCAAATTCAGACTCCTCATAAATATTGAAATGGGACTAGGAAACATTTTAAAAAATCCAAACAAACATCTAATTTTTTAAAATAAGGAAACATCAAAAGCAATCTCATTTTGATGATTTTATCAGGATCTAGGTTCTCATCCTCAACTTTGTATCTTCAGACATTGTATTATAAAAAATTAACTGTAGGGGCCCCTGGGTGGCTCAGTTGGTTAAGCGTCTGCCTTCAGCTCAGGTCGTGATCCCAGGGTCCTGGGATGGAACCCTGCATCTGGCTCCGTGCTCCATGGGAAGCCTGCTTCTCCCTCTCCCACTCCCCCTGCTTGTGTTCCCTTTCTGGCTGTGTCTTTCTCTGTCAAATAAATAAATAAAATCTTAAAAAAAAAAAACCCACACACCATCTGTCCATTTAAAAAAATATATCAACATTTTTTTTTTTATGATTTATTTATTTATTTGACAGAGAGAGACACAGCGAGAGAGGGAACACAAGCAGGGGGAGTGGGAGAGGGAGAAGCAGGCTTCACACCAAGCGGGGAGCCCAATGCGGGGCTCAATCCCAGGACCCTGGGATCATGACCTGAGCCAAAGGCAGACGCTTAATGACTGAGCCACCCAGGTGCCCCAAAAATATCAACATTCTTAATTTACACTAAACAACAAGGCAGTCAGATACAACAGTTATTTCCTTGTTCTGATCGATATATTTTTTTCTATAGGCAAACTAATGATGTTACCAGGAGGCATGGTTTCAGAACAGAGGGATTAATTATATGATTGAAATGCTTACTATTATCAAATTCTGATAATCTGACTATTCAGTCTCCACCACTGAATTGCCCCAACCCCAATGAGTGGGTACTGTTACCAATTAGGTCTCTGGCCATAATCTACCAAAATGGTGCATTCTTGCTGAGTACTAGTCCAATCCGCAAGGTGGATGGGACATTTGAGTCAGTCTTACAGGACATTCTCATCTCTGGAAAGTGAATAATAAAGTCAGTGCTTTTATTGCTGACCACCACAGCCTCTCTTCCTAAAAACCCACTGAATAGTATTTTTCTCTTTTTTTAGGAGAGTAGAATTGATCACATTCCTCAGTTTCAGGCTAATTATGGTCAGCATTCCAAGACTTCATGTTTATTTTGTGATGCTTATTATTTTTTCCTTTACCAGCCCCCAAGCTCAATTCCATTTCCTTATCCCCTCAGTAGGCATCCGCTTTAGTATTTGTAATATATGTTCTTCCAATCCACCTTCCATACATGTTTTAATCCTTGAAAAATGCGAGGTGTGATTTTGCCCGTTTAATATACATATAAATTTAATGCTGTAAAATAAAAGTTACAATTGCATTCTTTTTCCTATGTTTTTCATGCAACATTATGTTCTTGATGACCAACAAAGTTAAGAAGCCCAGTTATGGCTTCTGACTGCTACAATAATAGTTTCATCCTATGTATATATCAAATGTTACTTGGCCATTCCACTAATGGTGATTGTGTTAGATATTTCCAACTCTGCTACCATTAGCAATACTATATGAACATTCTGGTGCCCTCAATCTTTTGATTGAGCTTTCTAGCTCATTAAAAACATATATACCTAAGTTTTATATTGGGTTTTCAGTATTTTTTCTGGCTCATTTTAGGAGTTTCTTATATATTCCCTTGTCAGTTTTAAAAATCACAAATACTTTCCCCAGTCTGTCTTCTATCCAATTGCTTTGTCTAAGATGTCCTTAATTGAAGAGAAATTTCAGTTTTGATGTAGTCAAATGTATATATTTATTTCTTAACATCCTAAAAGTACAAACCGTAGAGGAAAAACAAATATGTACATATGACCACATCATTATCAGTTATCTCTCAGATATATATATATAATAAGTTACATGTATACAGAAGTCCATTTATGAATTTTCTACTTGTTTTACTGGTCTATTTATTTTTTCTTGCTCTAGCACCACACAATTTAAGTATTTGTCTTTGTAATGTTGCTTGAGCATAAATAACCTTTGCTCTTCTTTTTTTCAAAATGTATTAGCTATGCAGGGATTTCTATTCACTACTATTAATTTTTGAATTAATTTATTAAGGTCCCTACTTTCAAAACTTCCTGAGATTTTGAGTTAGAATTTCATGGAGTGTATAATTCATCAATTATTTTAGAGACGAAGGGCTGTTAACCCATACACACATACAGACATACGTAGTCCTTTAGATCCTCTAACAGAATATTAAAATTTTCTCTATAAATGTCTTATGCTTTCTTTGTTAATTACTAGGAACGTTGCAAATTTTGTGAAATATCATTTTATATTGTTGATTATTACTGGACTAGAGGAATAGTATTAATTCTTATATATGGCTCTTCTATTAAGTAAATTTTTTTAACTTCTTACAGTTCTTATAGTTTATACTGTAATTTTCTTGGGGTTTCACTGTAAATGAAATCATTAATAAATAATATCTACCTGTTATTACAGTTTTTCTTTTTTGCCTTTTTTCACTAGGAAGACATATAATGAATGCTTTTTTGAGGAATTGCTTGTAATGGCAAAAATTCTTGTCAGGTTCCTAAACTTATATAAAGTTTGTCTAAAATTTTTATATATATTTAAATAAAATAATAAAATATAAATATATTTAAAATATATATTTAAAGATGATTGGGAGAAAGTAAAAGATTAATGAAGTTCTAGTCTCTTCTAAAAAACAGCAGGCTTTTTAAAAAAATCTTTTGACATTTTCCTTTTTTAAATCTATCATGTGGTGAATTACTTTGAGAGATTTTGTTTTGATATTTAACCTCCTCATATTCCTGAGTTATAACCCTACATTACCATCATGCATTAAAAAGGAAAAGAAACGTTGAAGTAGAAAGGGACTGATCCTAATATTACTTCTTTTTTCCTGGAAGTTTGAAAATGTTCACAATAAAAATTTAAAATTTAAACTTTAAAAATTTAAATAACAAACCTGTTCAATTCTATAACTTAATATTTTATTTAGGACTTTTACATCTATGTGATTTTTCTTAAATATGTTAATATCATTAGTTATTTCTTTTTCATGGCAGGGTGCTTCATTCTCTGAAAGGTAATTTTGTTTATTTCATCTCTAATATATTATAAGTTTACTTTATTTTTTAAGGCTCAGAGGGCTATTTTATTTCCCTGAGTGCAAACCATTACCATTTCACATGTGTTCTCAAAATCCTATGAAAATTGCACTACATAAACCCTCTTTTTGCTTCTGCTTCAGTGCTGAGGCTGTGAGATTTAGGGAGATATGATAAAGAAAATAAAATATTTTTGTTTTGATTTTTAGTCTTCCCAATCTCTTTTCCATAAACCAGACAGACATTCTAGCTTCTGGTATTGGCACAATAGTTTGGTGAAATGAACTCTTCTAAGATGACAGTTGTAAAATCTGTATACTACATAAAACACAACTATTTGAAGGCACTGGAAAGTGATCAAATGCAGGTTGAGGGGAATCAGCCCTTCAAAGAAGGAAAATACAAAAGTAAGACTTGCAAATTTTAGAGCCATTTCCTGAGCACATTTCTTGCAAGACTTGGGGTAGCAGACAGCCATAGTTCATTAAAAATATGTGAACCAGACCTCCAATTCAAAAGCTTAGAGGAAGAACATCAACATTAACTTTGCAAAAGCAGAAGGGAGTGATTAATGAAAGTAAAAAAAAAAAGTTAGAAAACAAAAATTACAGAATAAAAAATATCTTATTTATGAAATTATCAACAAAATGGAAAGCGTTTTTCTAGTCCAGTTTAAAAAAAGTAGGCATAGATACACAAATACAATAATAAATTGACAAAATAGAATAAATAACAAAGCTAAATAATTTTAAATTATCATGTAACTATTCTATATATCTTTTACAAATAGATGTGTAAACTTAATGAAATGAATGTCTCTAGGAAAATAGACTTTATTAAAAATGCAGTTGATATAGCAGGTCCAAACAGACCAATTTCCATTGAAATAATACAGAAAGTTGTGTAATAGCTTCCCTACACAAAATCACTGACCCAGATGATTTCATAGAGAAGGTCTACTAAACTTCTGAAAATCTAGATAGCCCCAGTGCTGTTTATGCTATTCTAGTACATAGGAAAAAAATGTCCAAATTCTTTCATAATGTAAATATAATACTAAGGCCAGTATCAGATGAAAAGTTCAAAAAGAATAATTTTGCTTATGGGAATATATATATATATATATGCTGATGCAAAATAATCAATTATAAAGTCACAAAGCACACAGAATTCAATATACATTACCTTTGGATTCAATGAAATTTATTTCAGCAATGCAAGGTTGGTTTAATATTATGGGTTCCACTAATCTAAACTGTACATTGATATTCCTAGGGGAAGAATTATATGGTAATCTCCAAAGATTCTGAAAATGCCTTTGACAAAAATCGGTACCTATTCCTGATTAAAATAAAATCAATGATGTAAGAATAAACAATATAGCATGCACATCCTGATGGCAGCATTTTATTTAGCAGGAAAGCATTAAACACCTAACATATTCTTCTTAAAGTCAGAAACAAAACAGAATTTCCTATATCATTGCTACTATTTAACATTGCACCAGAAGTATTACTAAAAAAATTAGACTGTTAAAGAATACAGAATAAAGAATATAAAAATATCTATCTGTCCTTTGTATATACAGACAATAACTAGATAATATAATCAAATAGAAGAATCCATTTGCAATCAAAATAAGGAAAGTAAACTATCTCTTTATGAAGAAAGTTTTAAAACACTAGTGAAAAATATAAAAGTTGACTTAAACAAATATACCAAGTTCCTGTTTAAAATTTAATATCACTTAATACCAGCTCTTTCTAATTTGTGTATTTAATGTAGCTCAAATAACCATGTCATCAAATTTTTATTTTCTTGAGCCACACAAATTGATTAAAAATTTCATATGGAAAAGTAAATAAACAATACCTAAAAACTACTCTGAGGGAGACTAGTTCTGTTATATGTTAAAACATAATATAAAGCCTCTATAATTAAGGGAGTGTGATATTATTGAATAAATAGGAAAGCTAAAGGAATTAGGGTAAAGAAATTTTAAAAAATAGACCATGAATATAGTAATTCTGTATATGATAAATTTGGAAACTCAAATTCATGGATGGAAAGACAGACTTTTTTTAAAAAAAGATTTTATTTATTTGAGAGCAGCAAGAGAGTGAGCATGAGCAGGGAGCAGGGGGGAGGGGCACAGGGAGAAGGAGAGGGAGAAGCAGACTCCCCACTCAGCAGGGAGCCCAATGCAGGGCTCAATCCCAGGACCCTGGGATCATGACCTGAGCCCAAGGTGGACGCTTAACTGACTCAGGCGCCCTGGAAGGACAGACTTTTTTGAATAAAAGTTTTGGAGTAACTGGTTAGCCATTTGGAAAAAGGCAAAATTCTATACAGATTATACACTACAAACTAAGAAATATTCCAAAAAGATTAGCACCATAAGTACGGAATTGTACAATGTCTAGAAGAAATCATGTGTGAATTCTATTTTTCACCAAGGTACGGGGAAAAACTTCCTAATCATGAGTTAAAATTCTGAAGCAATAAATGTTGATACATTTGGTCATATTAAAACAGAAACAAACTTCTTCATGGCAAAAAACAAAAAAGACAAATGACACACTGGGGAAAAACAGTTGACTAATAATCCTAATATGTAACAACCTCCTAAAAATCAATAAGAAAAAAAAAACTTGTTTAAAAATGCAATTTTCAGAAAAGAACGGCAATGACCCTGATGAATGATGAATATGAAAAAGTGTTGCTCCATCTTTCTCATAGTCAGAGAAATGCAAATTAAAACCACAATGACATACTGTTTCTTACCATCAGTTTCACAGCATATTCTGTTGGTGTGGCTGTAGGAAGGCAGGCACTCTCACACTTTGTTAGTGAAAATGCAAAATGGGGCAGCTCTTATAGAGGAGAATTTGACCACAGAGGTGGAATTCCCACTAAAATTTCTCCTTTGACTTAGGAATCTCACTTTTGGAAATCTATCACAAATTTAAATTTGCAAAAATAAAAAGTGACATATATACAAGATTATTCATTGTGGCATTATTTGTAATAGTGAAAGACCAAAACAATTTGCATCATTACTAATAGGCAACTGGTTGAATAACCATAACACAATCACACCATGAAATACCAAGCAGTGGTAAAAAGGAATAAAGGTGTAAAAGGGACCTCTATACATTATAATCATCTCCAAAATATATTGTTAAGTGAAAAAACCTCAAAGTACAGAAGAATATGTATAGAATGTTAGCTTTTTGTATAAGAAAGAGAGACAGAGGGAAAAGATATATATAATTTGCAAAACATACATGTTTGCAAAAGGAAACAATGAAGGGAAACGTAGGGCTAATGCAAGAATTCTTTGAGATCCCTCATTGAGTTTTGAACTTGGAACTATATAAATATTTTACATAATAAAATAATTAAGTAATGAAGAAAAACAATCCTTTGGTATCGTTGAAAATTGAAAACAACAGAAACAAATGAATATAACCCTATATTAATTTGGTGGAAAAATGTTACAAAGAAGAGGTCTTTTTTTCTGCTTGACCTTAGAACACAGTACTGTGACTATAAATCCTCAGTTATATATAACTTAAGGACTAAATACTGAAAGAAATCTTAAACTTTATTGAGTTTTTAAAAATATTTTTATTGAAATTTAATGAACAATGTTTTTATTGTTCCAAAAAACTACATTATTCATTGGAAAGTGTTATGTGTTTATTGTAGAATAAAGCACAGAATTGTATTAATATCCTTAGGAGATATTCAGATAACTAGCATTTTATATATGCAGGGAGAGCGTGAAGGGGACCAGCTGCCAAGAGGCATTGCAATACGGGGGAATGCCAATGTTCCAGGCAGAAGTTATCACCGGAAACCAGGCCAACGCTGGTCTCAACAGACCAGATAATTGGAGGCAAGAAGATAATGTTGGCAAGCTTATTATGAGGCTTGTTCCTTGTTTGATTGTTTCAGGATAAAATGAAATCAACAAACAGTCATGTATTCAATTTATAATTGAAGCAAGTTACAATTGTTTCTGGAATTCATTCAATGAAACAAAAACATTATGATTGCTATCCCCTTCTAATAATTTCTTGTATACTGAAATACATGATGAATTTACTTCTCAACCCTGCACTCAGATTCAAAAATTAGAATTCTGTTAGCCTTTTCTTCTGTTTTGTTTTTCCAATTCTTTTATTTGTCTTCTTTTCAAGTCTCCTGATACAAACTTTAATTACAGGGCACAGAAAAATACCGTATAAATATCAGTAAAGCTTCAAGGATAGATACAAGAATTCAATAAAGGGCAAGAATTGTGCACATTAAATGGGAGTCAGAGGAGTCACATGGACTGATGGAGCATGGAATCAGCCTGGCTAAAGGCAGTGGCTCAGGTAACACTGGCATTTTCAGCAAAGCCAAGTTGTCTATGAAGCCGGTGTAATGCTCTGTCTTGTATCCAGAGGTGGGAATGGTCTTTTATTCCCCCTCCTTTAAATAGGAATACAGAAGTCTGAGGAAGACATTTTTTGCTTGTGAAAAGTCCTTGTCAAGCTCAGCAGGATTTGTCAGTTGGCTTGGCATATGGGAGCTACTCCCTTCAAATCTGGAGCTCTGCCTCTAGCTCAAACATGACATACTATCTTTCCATTTGCTCAAATCCAGAAACATCTTCCTCCACGGAGCATTCACCTACCCATCTTGATCTCTTTTTCTTGCCCCCCCACCAATGCTTTTCAACTTCAAGGTACTGTGAAGCCCAAGCAAGTAAAGCTTCCTGGAAGTGTATAGGGTTTTCCAGATAGCTTTTATTTCTTTGCCTCATGGAAGTGGAAAAGTGTGTACAGATTTCCCAGGGTTAAGAATTAGAAGAATTACACATAGAAGAAAAGAAGAAATGGGGGAGAGGTGGAAGCCAAGTAATCAGTCTGTCCTTATTTTGTTTGGAATTAAGATGTACGCTATGTGAAATATTTGTGGGTGTGGTCTTAACCATCAGACCCTCAGTGCTCCACTTCTGGTGTATTTAGGTGACCAATGTGATGTGGCTTGACAAAAACAAAAATTAGGGTCCCGGGTGGCTCAGTCAGTTAAGTGTCTGCCTTCGGCTCAGGTCGTGATCCTGGGATTTGGTGATCCTGGGATCGAGACCTGTGTAGGGCTTGGTGCTCAGTAGGGAGTCTGCTTCTCCCTCTTCCTCTATCCCTCGCCAGCACTCTTTCTCTCTCTCTCAAATAAATAAAATCTTTAAAAAATTAAAAAAACTAGGGTCCCTCGGTTTGGTATGTGTAATATTGTACATTAACTTTCAATTTTCATTTTAGTCCCCGTACATGATTTAGAAATTCAAGTAGATCCAAGGGCTCATACTACACACACACACCCACACAGAGCAGTCACATGACCCATTATCTTGTCCCGAGTCCTACTCCCCAGGGAAAGTTATTTTTCAACATTTTTAGCTACCGCTCCTAGAATTTACTTTCATATTTCTGAGTAGTATGCTTATTGGCTACTTCTTGATTTATTTCACGTTAGGATATTGTGTAATGGCTTCCTACTTGGGAAGATGATTTAGTCCCTTTATATTATACCCCGCTCTCATGCACCTCCATTTCACCATCATTCCAGTGTATTTTTGGACACATTTTGGTTAAATCAGTATTGGGTTTAGATTATTAGAACAATGCACATATTGTTCACTGAGGCACTTGGTGTATTATGATTACATTTTTTCTTGTATAACTTTTAATTTCTCCTGGAGTTAACAACTGGCTTGTTTTTCATTTGTTTGGTTTTTTAATGTATCTAGAAACTGCAGAAGGTGAGGGAGAGCATTGAACCTCACTGCGCCTCTGAGGGCATAGGCTTTGGAAGCATCACCAGCAACTTCATTTCGAGAATTGGCTGAGAGCAGTTCTCCAGCTGGCATGTATGTGAGGTCAATGGGGAAACCACTCCTAGGAGACAGGATTCATAGGCAACATATGGCCGAGGGCTGGAATGCCTTGGGATCTTACTGGGAGACAGAAATAGATAAAAAGCCTGCAAAGAAAGAAGGGCAGTAAGTGTTTCTTTGAGACGTTGCAGGTTAAAAATGAGAGGAGCTTTACTTATAAGAAGCACCACGTGGTTGCATGAGAAATAATTTACACAAATTCCCATGCCTAGAGTGCTAAGTACAGAGAGCTCAAAGGGAAAATACTAATTAAGACTTTTTAAATATGTGGGATCAAGGGGAAAAAGAAGGCTCACAGAGGCTGGAATGTCTCAAATGCTTTGCACAATAAAGCAGTGCATATGATAGATATTTTTTTCCTTCGGATAGGGGAAGCATATTATGGCAATTACCTCTCACTGGGAGATTTCTTGGAAATGAGCTTCACCTCACAGATTGCAAGCTTCAGACTACTGTTCAGAGAATGAATGGCATCCTGATCCACTGAAGGCAAGATATATTTTTCTCTTTTACCTCTTATACTTCCTGTCTACCCTTCTTTCCAAGATAAGACCAAGCTTTTGCCTTGGTACACTTTCGTAAGAATGGGTAGTCTTGAGTTCTGGAATAATTTTGTTCCTAGGAATTTGGCCATGGCCATGGCCATTTTTTTTATAAGTTTAATGGAGATGAGGCCCTGTGATATAATAGCCTATATCATTTTCAGTAGGACTGGAAAAAGAGGTACACACAAATTCTAGAATAGAAATAACAGTTTGGGAGGCACCAGCAGGGCACAGCACAGGATGCAGCAGTTGATGAAGAAACCCAGATTAAATGAGTGTCCTCTGAGTTGAGCTAAAGAGAGAACAGATTTTGAACTTTGATTTTTTAGTGCATAAGAATATTCCATCTAAAAATTTAATTCTCTCTGACTTCATACTTGGAAGATCTATATATTATTAATTTTCAGCACATTGTATCATTTGGAGATAATACTGATGCTGTCATTTGGGTATCACTTATAATCTTGCATGAGTTATATTGGATTAAAATACTGAGCATAATTTGGAAATGAGAAATAGAATAAAGCTGACTTTTGTATAGACAGCGTAACTTTGAGTTAGTTTATGATCTGTTCTGACCCATATCAAAGCATTCTGGGGGTGACCACTGAGTGGCCATTTCATGAATTTCAGGAGAATGTATCAGGGCATTGAATGTAGTGTGGCATAGTCCTGTGAAGGACAGCTTCAAGGGCCATTCACACTCCTGGTTGAGAGATGCTTGGCTGTACGGTCTGGGGGCTATGATAGAACAAAAATTTGTGGAATCTTAATGACACTGCATGACACTACATTGCTATTTTGGCCCAGAAAGGAGGATATTTGAATTTTCCATCACACTTGGGAAATAGGAGAGTGTTAACCTCTACCTCACATCCTTGTTCTCCTGTTCAGATGGAGGATGAATAATGAGAGTCTGTGCATTTATTGGGTCATGGCTTTTTACTAGTTTATAGAGTACTTTGCTTTAAAACTAGGAAAAAGGCACCACTCGGCCAAAAAAGCAGTTGACTTATTTTGTTCTTCTAGTCCCCTTGAGGAAAAAAAAGATAGAGGCTTTACCTGGAAGAGCCAACTAAGTCTCTGCTTTCTCTATTCCAGCTTCTTAGCCTGGATCAGTAAATCAAGCCAGCCCTGCATATTTTTGATGTTTTCAGTTTGGGGTTAGGGGAAAAATGGCCTTTCCTATTGTTAGTCAGTCTTGCCAAAGGACACTGCACTTTAGTAGAGAAATGAGCACCTGACTGAACATAAATAAAGCTGACATTTTGAGTTCCATTAGCTACAGTATCATTGTACCAATTCTTTCTTACGGGGAAGGTGAGTCTTAACCATTCTTTTCATTGCAAAGCTAGAAAAGTAACGAGTCATTGTACCTGTGGTTGCCACCCATATGACCATATCTGCAGGCACTTTGCTGGGCACAGCTGAAGAGCTTATGGTAAAGTAGGGCTTGATCCTCAACTACAATAACCTGGGGCATTTTTAAAAAAATTATGATGCTCAGTCTTGCTATCCAGAAATTTGATTTAATTGGACTGACTTGGGGGTCCTAGCATCAATGTTTCTACAAAGTTCTTGGAATTTGTAACATGCAGGAGAGTTGAGACCTAAATTAAATTAGAAGCTGAACAAGTGCTCTTTCTTCACCTGAAACAGGCAAGGAACACGACTTCTCAGTAATAAGAATGCTATTTTAATTAAGGCTTCTTTTTTCTTTTCCCATTCCCTCACCCTAGTGTCCTCACCGAAGAATTGGCATTACTGATTTATAGACTCTAAGTGTTCCAGGAGCTGTAAAGGGCATAGACCCAGGTGTTTAATCCTTACCATAATAGTTGTATTTTAGTCTTATTAAAGAATCAAAAGCTAAAGGTAAAATCACTTCCCAAGCCCATCCTGGTAAGTTTGACAAGAAAAATAGGATTAGGACACTGGTCAGTTTGAATTACTCCATTATTTTATTTTCAGACTTACTGGTACATAGTTTTTAAAGTTTATATTTCAGTGTTGTATCTTCATGGAAATTATTGTTATTTGCAGCTGTTTTAAGGAAGGGGCGTGTGTAAAGATGACTCTACTTCACTATCTTTAGTTAAGTCAAGGGTGTAATTTCACCATAATTATTACTGATAGATCCCCAAGTGCCAGAGGTGTGATAGGTTGGTAATTAAAAGGGCAATGGTTTTGGAGCCAGACAACACTGCTTCAAGTCTTAGCCCTGCTATCTGTGTAACCTTGAGAAGTTTACTTAATGCGTCCATGCCTCAATTTCTCCATCTTGAAAGTGGGGATACTTTCTGCTTTGTTCTGAAATTTAAATATATTCATACAAATTAAATGTTGAGAACATAATCATAATTAACCAAATATCAGCTATTATTTTGGTGTTGATGAGTATTTGATGAGTAATATCTGAACTGGTAATATCTGAAAGTTCTGTGTTGATACATTGACAACCTTCATCAGAGTAGAAGACCCAATAAGATAGGTCAATTCTAGACCCCTATTAAAAGGAATTGTTCATTGAAAGACTTATAAGGAGTTTTAACTTTTTTGAGCATTTGCTCTAAATCTGCCACTGATATCATGTTATGTATTCCCGTAACTCTAGGATGTATTATTTCCTGACTGTACACTGAAGGAAAAATTTTTTTCACAATATAATGTTTAAATATTTAGGGAAAGGTCACTTACATAGTTTCTTTTTCACATGATGTTTAAGTGTTAATGCTATTAAGTGGCACTGGGTTATTGGTTTTAGGTACTGATTTTAGATGTTGTGTACTAAGGTTTTCCACTGATCTACCTATGCTCCCATCTTTTGCCTTACCCCCATTTCTCATTTTTAATCTCCTCAGGCAATAGCTGTTATAGCCTAGTAGCTTAAATAATGTTTCCTTGGCTTAATGTATTGAAAGTTACCCAAATATTTTTACTTTATGGTAGAACGCAAACCAAACCTAATTTGACTGCAGGTGTGAAAACTCATGGGCTTTGGCAGAATTAACAAATTCTTGCTGCCTGTGGAATGAGCTGAATATTTGTGACTCTGCCCCTTGGGGAGGATTGTGGCTTAAGAAACTCAAAACCTGTAAATGGCCACATGCCAATGCTTTGAGGTAGAGTCTTTGAAAGTCTCCACAGAACCTATGTTGGCCAGCTTCATGACTCCAATGGCTGCCTGCAAAATCAGCAAAGAAGTGGCTAATAGGTTGTGTTAGTTACAAGTACTATAGCTTCCTTGTTGTGCTGGTTTAAAAAGTAAATACGTGAGTTTGAAAACTGTAACATAGAATGATGTGAATTCCCTTTGAGTGTACTATTGTGAGAGAGAATATTTTAAATGTATCTTGGCAAGAGTACCAATGTGTTCCTGTGATTTGTAAAATTATTCTAATCTACTTTGTTGTACCAATAGTCATTACCTGGGGTTCTAGCTATTAACTTACAATCAATGTTTATATCTCCTGTCACCTTTTAAAATATTTCATAGTAATTATAAAAATATAAAATCATGCATGCTGAGTATCTCTTATTTATAAACTTATATCAGAGTTTGAATCAGTAAGAATATTGGGCCATTATAAACTTACTCTTTAGATAACACGGTAACGTATAAAATACAGACAATATACAGGGCAGTATAAATATTCAATGTCACAATTGTCAAAGATAAGACATATGGTCAGATAAGTCTTTGAGAGAAAGGAATGGCTTGAAGGAAAAGCCTTGAAGAAGATGTTATAGGTTTGGCAAGATTATTGTCATATGGGAATGACAGGTACAAAAGTACTGCCACAGGAATGTTAGGTATGATCACAAACAATAAGTAGATATGTCAGCTGGAGGAAAGATTTGTATTCAATTTCAGATCCCTTTTAAGAAAAATCCATTGATAAACGTCATTGCCCTTTTGATGTAATCTTATTCATTAACACAAAAGTCATTTTGAAAATGCTTCTTTAGTGTACTTTAAGAGCATACCTCTTCTAATTTTTGTTGCCAAATGTTTATAGTACTAGTTACTACTGATTTCTGGAATTGTCCTTTTCTGGTAATGGTAGAAGGCAGAGGACCATATTTTCACTAGTCACTGTTTGCTTCCATCAACCTACTTTTGTGTGTTTTTCTAATGATACTGAAGAGCTCATTCTGTATTTCCCATGGTGCTGCTTACTTCCCTTTGCTGATAAACTATAGTTCTTTTGTAATACATCACATATAGCATCTTGTTCCTTAGATCTTTTTACCCCTAATAACTACATAGAGGTAGATGGATAGAGGGATATAGGAAGAACTTAAAATAATCCTTAGATTTCTAAGGATGAAACTTGCTTCCTGCTCTCTCAAAGAAAAAGTAGCAGACTTGATCAGTTCAGCCCTCTTCAGCCCAAAGCATCAGTAGGATATGGCTAAGGCTATGAATTCTGGAACCAGGTTGCCTTAGTTTGAATCCTGACTCCACCATTTTCTGCAAAGCTAACTTGGCCAAAATATTTAGTTTCTCAGGGCATAATAAATGATAATAAATATCCACTTTCTTGGATTAGTCTGATAGATTTAAATAATTAATACATGCCTTCTTAAAAAGTGTTAGGCACAAGTAGGAACACAAACTTATGTAATTATAGTTCAGGTTACATTTTTGTTTTTCTAATATTTTTTCTACTACTGAAACTTGCTCCTACACAGTCTAAATATAATTATAAAACTTTAAATGAACCTTGACATGCTTTTACATATTTGCTTATTTTTTTAAAAATCCACCCTATTCTATTCTCCTATTCATGGAACTGGGGTAGTTCCACATTCCTCTGGATAAACTGTGCCCTTATCTTCAGCTATCACGGAAAACATATATTCTACTGGTCACAAAGACTTGCTTTGCTGCAAGACTTTCAGTGTTCTGCCTTGCTTCCCCATTGGCTGAGGAAAGAGGAAAAACAAAGAAGGATTATCTCCCCTGCCTCTAAATTTCCTTCATTTCTCCCCACCCCACCCCTGCCCCACCACACACACAGACACGTTGGCACTGATTTATCTTCAGGAGAATATAATAAGAAAACATGAATAAGGACTTTTAGTCTTTCACATTTGAACTTTTGGACACAACTTTAAACAAATTTGGCATATGTTAGCCATATGTTTAAATGTCAGCCAAGTAGTTAGATGTCTAATATTCAAACATAAGCTGCAAAGTTTAGGATTGCAGTAGAAATTTTCCTTTTTGTTCGGGGCTGGGCTCACCCTGTTATGTTTTTATGTTGTATGATTTGAAGGGCACCAACAACCTTTTCCCTCTGTCCAAAAAGTATTCCCTTTTGGCCTCTGGTTCTAAATGCCTCTTCCCTTACTAGTTATTTTTGAGGAAAATGACAACTTGCATGCAAAAGCAAATTAGATTGCTTTCTGTGCAGGCAGGATTAGGAAGCATGTAAACAGCTAGTATATTTGAACCTTTCAGTTGAGTAAGAGAAAAGATGGAGAAAGAAGGCACGAGCCCTGAATTAATGTTTGCCCATATGATTCTTTTGCTTAAAGGCTTTCTGTTTTCACTTATTTCTAAACTTCTTTGAAGGAGTATAGACCTGCCTATGTTATTGGGCAAGTAATAGTTGGTTGCCTTTTAGTAAATGGAGCCACAAAGATTGCTGAGGACAAGTATTAGCTAGAACCAGAAACTATTCTAATATAAGCAAGGACAGGATTTTTCCTCTGAGAAATGATCTAACACTTAGTGTCCATGATGTTGAAAAAAAAAAATATCCACCTAATGGAAAACAAGGCTGGAGTAACTACTCACTCTTTAAGCTTAAATTATCTCTTTTGTTTCTTCAAAAGTGATGTGTTTGTTTCTGTCTTGTTGTTGCCAAATAAAAGCGATATAGAAGGAAATTAGCGAAGTATCTGCAAACCCCTTGGGGTTCTATCTCATATCCAGCTATGAGAGACTGACTAACTAAATGTCATTATTCAAAACATTTAATTTCCATTTAATCTCACTTGTGCCAATCATTAAGAATGGCCACTGAATACAATTTTTCTTATTTCAACTTAGCATTTGGAAAGCATCTGTATTTTGGTATACCTGTTAGTCTACAACATATTCACCAGTCTTATGTCTATAGTAACCATTTTTTTGGGATTTTAGGACTCTTTTTTAATCTTAAGCTGAGGTTGCCTTGATTAAAAAGATAAGACAATGTACATTTTGAATCATTATGTTCAAATGCAGGTAGAAGAGCTTTTTAGTCACCTGGCTACATGTGATCCTTCAGTCACATGGAAAAATACTACCATACATAGGTAACCAAATCCATTAGGGTTGGTTAAGCTAAGGTGTCATAAGTTACCTTGGTTTTGTGACAATGAATTGTTTATGATGTGGAAAAGGGTAGGCTATAAACACCATAGGAGAAAAAATTGAATTCAGTTGTGGATATGGTAAAAAAAACAACAAACCATGAGTCTTGAAATTTGGCTGACTTAGGTTCAAATCTTGCTTGTGCCCTTAGTAGTTATATCGTTCTAGGCAAGTTACTTAAAGTTTGAATGCCTATTTCTTTTTTTTTAAATGGAGATAAAAAATATTCCTTGAGAACTAGTGTAAGGAGGGAAGAAAATGAATCATGTGAAATGTAGGCAGGTTGTAGACCATCAGTAAATAATAGATATAAAATTAAGGTTATAGAGTTCTAAATTTTCTTTAATCTACTTACTATCACCATCATGATAATTCTAAATGTCCCCTACTTTTATCATTTCACCCAATGAAATAGGTCTCAAAAATTTGTAACAAACATAATAATGGTTGATTCCCTATGAATGGGTCTTAATTAGCCCAAATGGCAAGGCAATAACTCTCAATAGTTTCCATGGGTGTTATGAACCTCTTCATGCCATTAGGATGGTTGCAACTTTGTTTTGTTTTGTCTTGGAGGAAGAACCCATACCTGTATTTCCTTATTGACTGAACACATAGCTATGCCTTATCATTATTCTGAAAATGTGTAAAAGCAGACTCAAACTATTTATGTCAGCCTTTTTTGTTTGTAAGCTGTGCTACATTGCTAATAAAAGGATATTTAATATTCAAATGGAATTCTCCAGAATCCCTTGCTCTGTAAGACACTCACTGGAGGTATTGTCCCATTGACTTTGGGTATCTTCTAAGAGTTTATCTTATTTTAACTTAATAAGTTGGCTGACATTTCTGTTGGATCTTTACTCAATGGTTCTTGGCTTCCTAAATTCATAGGATATCTCATGACTGGCACTGCCACCCTTTTGGAAAACAAGATTTAAGCATCAGTTAAATGCATGGAAATACAAATAATGTACCTTTTTGTAGGGTTTATCAACTGCATTTACATTAGAAATATTTACTGTAAGAAGAAAGCAAGCAAAGGTCAGGGAGGGGGAACTACTTCCTCCATAATTCCACTCTCCATTTTGAAATAGATTCTGTCTCCACCACTGCCTATGTCCATTCGAAATTATTCAATATGTTTGTCAGGATTGGAATGAAAAAGGAAAGGAGTCTTCATTAAAATAAAGTTTACTAAATTAACGTGAGTGATGAAACTATTTTACAAACTTAGTTTAGATCCCACAGAGCCAACTTTGGGAGAATTTGTTAAGACATCTTAGCATGGTGTGGGGCTTGTTTCTTGCATTTAAATACTAAGTTGATATTCCAATTAAGGTTCAGAGCTGAGTGGAAGTAACTACTTCTACTTCAAAGTAATGGACTATCTTCTCTGAGCTGTAGATTTAAACCATTCATTTTCTAAGTTTAAACAATTTTTAAAAATCAATGATTATTCCTGTTCAAAGAATTTCATATTTTAATTTACTATACATATGAAATAAAGTTAAAATTATCTGAACTGATCTATTATAATCCTAGTTTTACCTCTATTTTTTGTTTAGAATCTTTCCTTCTGATTCATTCTGGGTCAACTGTTCTACTTCAGGGATTTAAATTCTTGATCTTTAAGCTTTTGATTTTAGGTTTGCTATTTCCCTTGGGAACTGACTTTGATTGCACAAATGAGTCCTTTTTGTGATCATAAACCAAAAGGGCTGTGTGTAGTTTGCTTTTTAAAATATTCCCTCTCATCTAAGATCTCTCATGTTCTTTCATGTTAAAAAGGCAGAAATTAGTCTCTGCTATATAGAAGATGTGTCTCCAATTTGAAGCCCTAAATACATCTTTTTTTTCTTTCCTATGAGGTGGTTTCTGTTACTTAACCCAGTAACAACTCATAACATTTGTATACTGTCTTATCATTTGTAAATCACTTTCATATTCTCCTTTGAACTTTATAATAAGCCTATGAAGTAATAGAATCATTTATTAAGTCCCTGGCATGTAGTAGGTTCTTTAAGATTAACTGAATGAAGTGTAGATATTGATGTCTTATTTTTTTTTAAGATTTTATTTATTTATTTGACAGTGAGAGACACAGTGAGAGAGGGAACAAAAGCAGGGGGAGTGGGAGAGGGAGAAGCAGGCTTCCCGCCGAGCAGGGAGCCCGATGTGGGGCTCGATGTGGGGCTCGATCCCAGGACCCTGGGATCATGATCTGAGCCGAAGGCAGACACTTAACGACTGAGCCACCCAGGCGCCCTACTGATGTCTTTTTAAAAATAGGTACTTGAAGCACCAAGTTAAAATGATTTTCTAAGGTCACTAGGTAGAGTTTGGACTCATTTTCAGCTTTTCTAGATCAGGGGCAATGTTTTTTCACCATATGACACGACCCTGATTATACCTATGGATTTAGTTGCTGTTAAGGTAAATTTTACATTGAGTGAAATGTTCAGATATTAAGTATACAATTTGAGTTTTGAAAAATGCATTCACCTGCACAACCAACACACCAATGAAGATATTGAGTCTTTTTGTTTCCCCAGCATTCCCTGAGGACTTTCCCACATAACCACCAACTAGGGCAATCACTGTTCTGATTTTTTTCCCATCTTAGGTGAGTTTTGCCTAGACTAACTTTTTTCCTTAATTACCTTTTTAAAAATTATTAGCATATAATGTATTATTTGTTTCAGGGATACAGGTCTGTGATTCATCAGTATTACACAATACACAGTGCTCCCCACAACACATACTAACTATAAATAGAATCACATAGTTGATACTTTCTTGCATCTCAATTCTAACACCCAGCACACTGTCTGAAACTATCCACCTCGTTGCATAGGTAAGTATTTTATTCCTTTTAATTGCTGAGTTCTATCCCATTGTATGAGTACACCACAATTTGTTCATCTATTCTCTTATTGGTGAGTATTTGGGTTATTTCTAAAATTTAACTATTATAAGTCAAACTGATATAAGCATTTGTGTGTAAGTTTGTGGATATCCATTTTCTCTCCCTTTCTCTTTCTTTCTTTCTTTTTCTTTTTCTTTTTTGTGAGAATTGGTAGATTACAAGATAGATGATGGGAAATGAAAGAAACTGCCAAGGTTTTCCCCAAAGTGTACCATTTTGTACTACTTTATATCCCCACCAATATTTATGACTATTCCATTTTTTTCATATCCTTACTGATATTTAATGTTGTCTGTTAGTCTTTTAAATTTTGGCCACTGCAGTGGGTATGTAGTTGATCTCATTGAGGTTTATTTTGCATTCCCTTGGTTAATGTGTTCAGCTTTTTTTCTTGTGTTTATATGCCATTCTTCTATCTTTCTTAGTGAAGTGTCCCAGTTCCCCCCCACCCACCATTTTAAAGTAGGATTGTCTTGTCATTGAGTTGTAGGCACCCTTTATATATTCTGGATATACACCTTTGTCAGATATATGTCTTGTGAATATACTCTCTGAGTTGGCAGTTTGCCAGTTTATTTTCTAAGACTGTCTTGATAAACAGAAATCTAACACTTTTTCTTTTGTGGTTATTGCTTTTTGTATTCTGTCTAAGAAGTATTTGCCTTATCCTGGATTGCAAAGATAGATTTTCTCCTAAATTTTTTATACATTTAGATTTTAAATTTTAGTTTGTAAATTTAGCATTTACATATGTACATTTTGTGTTAATTTTTCAGATAAATTTTGAGATGAATTATTTTCCATGCAGATAGCCAGTTGTTTCAGAATCTTTCTTTGAAAAGATGTTTATTTGCTTACTGAATAGTTTTATCATCTTTCAATCAATTGTGTAAGTATGTTTATTTCGGGGCCCTCTTCTATTTCATCAATCTACTTGCCAATCCTTATGCCAGCACCACACATCTTATTTACTGTAGGTTAATTGGAAATTTTGAAATATGGTGGTGCCTTGTAATGATTTTGTCAAAATCATTTTGACTAATGTAGGTTCTTTGCATTTCCATTTAACTTTTAGAAATAGCTTATTAATTTTAGTGAAATCCTGATGCAATTATAATTAGATTGTTTTCTAATATACATGTCAATTTAGGGAGCATTAATAGTTTAACAATATTGAGTGTTTCAATCCATGAATTTAATATATCCTTCATTATACCTAGATCTTTAATTTCTCTGTGCAGTGCTTTCTAGTTTTCAGTATACAGATCTTTAGATATTTTACTAAATTTATATCTAAGTATTTTGTGTTGATGTTATTGTGAATAGAATTTTAAATTTTATTTTTTAATTGTATGGTACAAGTGTATAGATAAAAAATCAATTTTGCATGTTGACTTTGTATGGAGAACTTACTAAATTCTCTTACTAGTTGTTTCATGAATCACCTCAAATGTTCTTACATAAACAATTATGTTATCTGCAAATAAAGACTTTACTTTCCTAATTTTTATGGAGTTTGTATTTTTCTTTCTTTGTGGCACTGTGTAAGATCTTCTTGATACTATTAAATAGAAATGATGAAAACTGATATCCTTGCTTTGTTCCTGATTTTAAGGAAAAAGTGTTCAGTCTTGCACCATTAAGTAAACTGCAGGTTTTTTTTTTTTTAAATAAATACCCTTATCAGAGTAAGGAAATTCCATTCTATTCCTATTTGTTGTGAACTTCTATCATGACTGGCACATAATTTTGTCACATGCTTTCTTATCAGATGAGGTAATCATATGGCTTTTCCTTTAACCTGTCATCGTGCAGACTTACAGTGATTTTCAAGTGTTAAGCCAACTTGCATTCCTGGGATAAACACCATTCGGCCATTATGTTTTATTCTTTCTACATATTGCCAAATTCAATATGCTGAAATTGTTAAGGATTTTTGCGTGTATGTTTATGACGCGCATTGGTCTGCAGTTTTCTCTTCTTTGTTATATCTTTGTCTGGCTTTTGGTATCAGAATTATGCTGGCCCCAACAATCTGGGCAGTATTCCATCTCCTCCCTTCTGCTGAAGGGCATTATGTAAAATTGGTATTATTTCTTTCTTAAATATTTAATATAATTCACTAGGGAAATCATCTAGGTGTGGTGTCTTCACGGAATTTTTCTGTTTGTTATTATGGTTACCATAGTAGGAAGAAGTCTAGTCAGATTTTCTATTTCATATTTTCTCAAGTTTGATTAAGTTTTGTCTTTCAAGAAGTCTAACCATTCCATCTAAGTTGTTGAATTTATCAGCATAGAGTTATCCATGATGTGGCCTTATTCTCCTTTTAATGTCTGTGGCATCTGCAGCTATTTGTCTTTCATTCATGGTTTTGGTAAATTGTGGTCTCTCCATCCATCCCTTTTTCTGTTCTGCTCCTGCTGTTGCTCCTCCTCCCCTTTCCTCTCTCTCTCTCTCTCTCTCTCTCTAGCCCCCTCCTTCTCCCCTCCCATTCCTCTCTTCTCCTCCTCCCTTCCCCTTCATTTCTTCTCCCCCCACCCACCTTCTCTTCTCCTCCTCTCATCTTTCCTTCCCCTCCTGCTTTTCCTTTCCTTCTCCCCTCCCTCTCCCTTCCTCTCCCCCTCCCCATCTTTCCCCTCCCCCTACCTTGATAATCCCTTGGTAGGGGTTTTCTAATTTTATTATTTTTTTCCAAAGAAACAATCTGGCTTTTATTTTTATATTGTGTGTCTGGTTTTTATTTTATTTATTCCAGCTTTTTATTTCTTTTCTTCTACCTCCTAGATGAGTAGATTAAGCCCAAAGGATATGGAGAAATCTTATCCTTTTTGAATTCTAATTTAATTCTGTTGTGTTTAAAGAATGTACTCCATGAGATATCAGTCTTTAAATTTTATTGAAATTTGTTCTGTAGTACAACATATGGTTCATCTTGGTAAATATTTCATATGAGCTTAAAGGCTTGGTGGTGGCTCAGTCAGTTAAGCACCCGACTCTTTGTTTTGGCTCAGGTTGTGATCTCAGGGTTGTAGGATTGAGCCCTGTGTTGGACTCCATGATCAACATGGAGTCTGCTTGTCCCTCTCCCTCTGCTCCTCCCCCCTCACATGCACGCTCTCTTTTTTTCTCTTTCTAAAATAGATAAATAAATAAAATCTTAAAAAAAGAGAGCATATGCATATATAAAATTCAGTTGTATGTAGTGATTAAGTATGAATTAGGTCAAGTTGGTTATGGTGTTTAAATCTTTTTTCTCGTTATTACTTGGTTTTATATAATTAATTGTTCTATCAATTGCTGAGAGTGAGGTGTTGGTATCAAACTATTTTTGTAGATTTCTCTTCCTTTAATTCTGTCAGTGTATTGCTTCATGTATTTCTTTTTTTTTTTTAAGATTTTATTTATTTGACAGAGAGAGGCACAGCGAGAGAGGGAACACAAGCAGGGGGAGTGGGAGAGGGAGAAGCAGGCTTCCCGCCCAGCAGGGAGCCCGATGCGGGGCTCGATCCCAGGACCCTGGGATCATGACCTGAGCTGAAGGCAGACGCTTAATGACGGAGCCACCCAGGCGTCCCTGCTTCATGTATTTCGAAGCTCTATTAGGCACATACACATTTATAATTTATGATTTATTATGATTTCTATTGGCCTTTTTATCATTATTAAATAACTTTCTCTGTCTTGAATCAGTGTATTTCATCTGCTATTAATATAACTACTCCAGACTTATTATGCTGACTCTTTTCAGTGTGCATTATTTCCATCTATTTGTTTTCAATCTGTCAGTGTCTCTATATGTAAAACGTGTTTCTTAGAGACAGCATTTAGTTGAGTTTTGCTTTTTAATTCAGTCTGACAATCTCTCCTTTTTTAGTTGGAGACTTTAGACCATTACATATGACATAATTATTGATGTGGTTGGATTTAATACCATTTTGTAGTTTTAAAATTTTTGTCATTTATGTGTGTGTTTTTTATCCTCCGTTCTTCCTTTCTTGTCTGGTTTTAGATTAATGATTTTTTATCCCATCTTAATTCCTCCATTGGCTATTTAGTTATATCTCTTTGTTTATATCTATATATTTTTATATTTGTATCATTATATTTTACTGTTTGATTACAGGTCTTCAGAATGCATCCCTTTGAAATGATATTTAAACCCTTTATATAAAATGTAAGAAATTTTTAATAGTGAAATTCTATTTACCATCTCCACTTTACTATTGTATGTTTTATATACATACATTTTAAGTCCCACAACAGAAATTTATCTTTGCTTTAAATAGTTGTTTGTTATAAAAAAATTAAAAGAAGAAAATATATAGTCTTTTATATTTATACTTATATTTACTGCTTTTGGTACTTTTCATTTTTCCTCTAGATTCGTTTGCATTTAATGTTAATACCATGCATTGAGAAGAATTTCCTATAGAATTTTTGTTCTGCTGTCAGCAAATTCTCTTAATTCTCTCTCTATTATTACTACCTTACTTAGAAGATGGAATGTTTTCACTGGATTTAGTATACAGGGTTGCCTCCTCCTACCATTTTTCTCATCTTTTAACACTTCAAAAAATGTCTCTCCATTGTCTTTGGTCTTCAATTTTTTTTGATAAGAAGTCTTCTATGAGTCATATAATTGTTTTTATGTATGTATATTTTTCCCTCTTTGTTTTCAATATCTTCCATTTATTCTTTACTCTCAACAATTTGTCAATGATGTGCCTAGCTAGGATTTTCTTTGTTTTTATTCTGTTCAGAGTTTATTGAGATTCTTGGGTCCCCATGTTACTGTTCTTATCAAATTGGGAAATTTGCAGCCTTTGTGTTTTCAAATATATTTTCCTCCTCCATTCTCTCTTTTTCTAGGATTTGAATTACATGTATATTAGACTATTTGCTATTGTCCCCCAGGTCACTGAGGCTCTATTATTTAACCCTTTCTGTATCTATTTTTTCAGATTTCTATTGTTTTTTCCTCAGATTCACCAATCTTGTTTTCTCTGGATTAACAATTTTTTTCTTTAAGTCCTAGACCATTTTTATGATAGATTTTTGAAAGTCATTGTCTGCTATTTGCAGTATCCTATCTCATTTGTTATATGTGCCTTTATTATTCCTGATATTTGGTCACATTGTTTTGCTCATTTGCATGTCTAGTAATTTTTGATTGTATATTATACATACTGTATAGTTGTATCTGGATTTATCACCTTTCATATTGTTTTGGCAGGCAATTAATTTACTGGTAGATAAGCTTGATCTTTCTGAGATTTGTTTTTAAGCTTTTTAAGGATGCTTCTAGAGTAGCCATCACTTTAGCCCTATGTGTATTTGGTGAGGTTTCTCCTTTCTGGCTGGTCAGAATTTCTATGTCTCCCTGTATAGCTCTAGAATTTCCATTCATCTCATCAATCCCTAGCATCTCTTTTCTGGAAGACCTCACTTATCATTGTTGTATGCATGTGCATATTAGTATTTGGCTAAAATATTAAGAGGAGTCATCTGAAGATTTATTTCTCTTTCTTTCTTTCTTTCTTTCTTTCTTTCTTTCTTTCTTTCTTTCTTTCTTTCTTTCTATCTCTCTTCTCTTTGGTAGACTGCCTTACAAATTTTAGCCAATGTGGCAACATCAAAGTTTGATTTCTGCCTTACCAGCTTATTGAGACCCTTGGGGCCTTCTTGAGGTCTCTCTTCCATGTACCTCAGTCAGGAAAGTATCCCTAGTCAAAAAATCGTGGTTGTTGCTGGGCTCATCTCGTCAATTTTCCTCTCTGAGGGATCACAGCTCTATGCTGCCTGTTGCCCATCATCTGAAAATAGATTTCTCATATATTTTATCTTATTTTACAGTTGCTTCCCTTGGAAACATTAGTTGGGTACCAGTTACTTCCTCATGAGCAGAAGTGGAAATCTTTCATGGGCAGAAGAGAAGTTTTAGTCATTGATTGTTTTGGAGGAACTTTGTTCCTATTAGCTATTAATAGCTTAAAATAGATGTTTAATCATAATTTCTACTTATCTTTCCCACATCACATAACTTAAATAAGCTTAAACTTCTTCCTGTCCTTCTCCTCCTCCTCCTCCTTCTTCTTTAATAAATAAGCTTAAACATCTAGGAGAATTTTCTTGCTTCCCTAGAAGAGTGGTGCTCAAAGTGTAGGTCTTAGACAAGCGGCATCAGCATCCTTGGGGGAATTGTTAGACATAAAATTGACTAGCTGCATCCAAGACCCACTAAATCAAAAACTGTGGGTTTGGGGACCATTTGTCTGTGTTTTTCTTCAACAAGCCACCGATTGTTCTGATGTGCCCTGAAGTTTAGCCACTACCCTGTCAGGTATCCTCCTATATGTCTCCATGTACGTTCTTTTTTCTAGTTACTTGACAGATTGTTGGCTTTCCCCTGAGTTCCATGAAAACAGGAAATGTGCCTCATATTTACCCGATTCACAACTGATGTTGATAAAAAATTTGAATACATGTGCGATAGTTGGGTTACTTGCTTTGTCTCCATTTTTCTTAGCACAATTCTTTTCCCTTATCCTACATATCTTCCCTTGAGGTGTCTTTGAACATGGAAAAATTGTGTTTTTAAAGGATTCTAATTGATTTCATTTCATAAAATTATATCACTTTTTCTTTCAGGTAGAAAAATTGACTAAAAAAATCTGATAATTTCCTTTTGGAGTAAACCTGTTTAAAGAAGCATTATCTCGGTAGTTTTAAATTTGATTACTCCTGTTAGGTTGAAGTAGGCAGGGAGAAGAGTTCCATTTCAATGGGGACTCCTGCTTTCAGTTGAGTTTTGTAATTAGACCAAGCCCTGGTGTAGAAAAGAATGCTTCCGAATATTGTTGCTTTCCTGCCCCAGAAGCAGTGTCATAACTTCGTAGTGTCACAGGGCCTGAGAAGGTAAGAAACTTTTGCTCAGTATTATTGAAAGCATATTCAAACAGGATTGTATGGTGAGGGTTTCTGGAACCAAGCTAAATTACTATGAGGAACTTATGAAACCTTTTTAACCTCGGTTTCATTATCTGTAAAATAAGCATGATGTTTTGGGTCTTTCCTATGTGAAAACTGTTTACTCTCAATTTTCTTGCATCTTCATCCCCACTTCTGCATCCTAAATTTCTTCTTCTTGCCTGGAATATTCCTCTGACCTTGCAGATTTTTCAAAAGCTCAAATTTTTTCTCTTTTTTTAACTTCATATTTCCCCACTACTCCAAGAAGCAGATCGCTTTTCAGTCAAAAAATCTGTATTCTACCAAGCATTCCATTAAAACTTACTTAAAAGAGGAAAGGATGCAAGCCTTTGAATCCATGGCATGACCCTTGTCATGAATCCCCATTATGAACCCTAACTGATCATAAATTTTTTCTAAGTTATATATATTTAGTTATATATATACTCTACTAACCTTATAGCCTCAGAATTTCATGCTTTACTATGTCATTTATCTGTCCCTACCTTTATTACTAGTAAAGATATATATGTACACATACACACATATGTGTGTATAAAAATTTATTTATATAAATGTTTTTGTATAATTTTATATATTATAAAAATTAATTATAATTAAATTACATTTATAAATAATTTATATAATTATACAAAAATTATATTTGTACTTTATATATATTCAACTTAGGGAGATACATTTTTAACTATTATATATCTTAATATATAATAAAATATTTTAAAATAAAATATATGTTTAGATATCATTAGAATTTGGGAGGATCACTGCTTTTTCTGTATGTCCTGTCTGCCTGTCCAAATCTACCTTTCATCTTTTGTCTTTTTTAAATTTAATAAGAAGGCTTTGTTTTATAGATAGACACATTGTCTTATGAATTTGCTTCTCAAATCAGCAGATTCAGGAACATAGCTTGGGATCTTTGTTTAAAAATGTTATGGTTTGTAATTGAATATATGCATATTTGCCACTTTGATTAAAATAACCAGAGTATATAATATTTAACCAAATGTTTGCCATTGCTAGACATTCTAGGTATCATTTTCTGAACAGCAAATATTGAAAATGCTAGCAGCAAAACTTGTTTATGCCTCAATTTTTTCTTGTATGAGATCCAGGCTGTATGAATAAAATGAGAGCTTTTCCTTTCTCAGATGAATCTGTTTTCAGTACAGTCACAGAAAAATCAGTTACCATGGCTGCAAGATTAGTTACCCATTCATTCACTTATTAAATTACTATCTAACAATAGTCATTCCTACTTGCTGGCCCAGGGACATGGTTTGACCTTTCATTTTGAATTGCTAAGTAAAATTATAAATTCATGTATTCATTTTCCTATTTGAAAAGACTGGTTTTTATGTTTCCTTGGTTATCAAAGTTAATTTTTTTTTTGGATTGATTAAACTCAATCTTGTTACATGAACTCTCAGGGGTGGAGTCATAGGTTTTGTTCGTATCACAAGGACTCATAAAAGATAATTGACTGCCGAGGAGGCGGAGCAAGATGGCAGAGGGGTAGGAGACCCGGATTTCATCTGGTCTCAGGAATTCAGCTGAATAGGGATCAAACCACTCTGAACACCTATGAACTCAACAGGAGATCGAAGAAGAGAGTAGCAACAATTCTCTGAACAGAGAAGCGACCACTTTCTGGAAGGTAGGACGTGCGAAGTGAATCTGAGGCGATATTCGGGAGGATAGACGGAGGGGGAGGGGGCCTCCGTCGGCCGCTTCTGGCAAGTGATAGAGCCGCGGAGCACAAAATCGGACCTTTTAGAAGTCGGCTCTGCTGAGGGACATCACTCCAGTGGCTAAGCGGGGGGTGGAACCCTTGCGGGACAGTGTGGTCTCAGGACCCTCGGGGTCACAGAAAGACCGGGGGTGCCTGAGTGCGGCAGAGCTCCCAGGTATCGGAGTGGGGAAGCCGGCTGCAGAGACAGAGCCGAGGCGCAGGCTCTCAGCTTGGCGTCGCCATAAACTGTGATCCGCGGCCCAGTCGGGCCACTGCTCCTCCAGCAGGGACCCAACAAGCAGCAGAGCCGGGGAGACTCCCCTTCCTCCGCCGGGAGGAGTGGTACAGGAGCGCACCACAGGGATCTGCTGGGTTTGGAGACTCCACACGGGGTCGGGGTCGGGTGCCAGAGATAGAAATGCTCGGTCACAGGCCGGGTGAGCACAGAGTGCAGCCAGAGACCGGGGAGATGGGAGTGACTGCTTTTCTTTTTTTTTTTTATTTTTTTTTAAAGATTTTATTTATTTATTTCAGAGAGAGAATGAGATAGAGAGAGAGCACGAGAAGGGGGAGGGTGAGAGGGAGAAGCAGACTCCCCGCTGAGCAGGGAGCCCGATGTGGGACTCAGTCCCAGGACTCCTGGATCATGACCTGAGCCAGAGGCAGTCGCCCAAGCAACTGAGCCACCCAGGCGCCCCGGGAGTGACTGCTTTTCTCTGAGGGCGCACTGAGGAGCGGGGCCCCGAGTTCTCAGCTCCTCCGGGTGGAGACTGGGAGGCCACCATTTTCACCCTGGTCCTCCAAAGCTGTACCGAGAGCTTGCAGGGAACAAAAGCTCCTGAGAGCAGACCCCAGCAGCTTGCTTAGCCCGGACCGACAAGGGCGGGGCAATTCCGCCTCCGGCAAAGATATTTGGGAACCACGTCAACAGACCCCTCCCCCAGAAGATCAGCACGAACAGCCAGCAAGCCAAGACCAAGTTTACCAATCAAGAAGGAGAGAAATCCAGAGCTAGGGAAATACTGCACATAGAATTCATGGCTTTTTTTAACATGATTCATTAGTTTTTCAAAGTTAATTTTTTTAACTGTTTTTTTAAATTTTTCTTTTTCCCTTTTTCAACCAACATCTTATCAATCCCTTTTTTAAAAAAACATTTTTTATTTTTCAATATTAGAGTCATATTTTATCCCTTCATAGTAGTTACCCTTATTTTTGGCATATATATATAAGTCGTTCTCTCTTTAAAATTTTAAGATACAGTTTCTTCTAACAGATCAAAATATACCCTAAATCACTAGTATATGGCTTTGTTCTAGTCTCCTGCTTGATCACATTCTCTCCCTTTTTTTTCTTTTTTTTTAAATCTTTCTTTTTTCAAACTTCTTATCTTATCAATTCCTTTTATAAAATCTTTTATAATTTTCATCTTTACAGTATCTTCCATCCCTTCATTGTATCAACCCTTATTTTGTACATATATAAGTCTTTCTTCCTTTAAAATTTTAGGAGGCACTTTTTTCTAACAACCAAAATACGCCCAAAATCTAGTGTGTGGCACTGATCTATGCACTAGCATGATCATATTTGATCATATTCTGTTTTTTTTGTATTGTTCTGTTTTTGTTTTTATCTTTTTCTTTTTTTTTCCTTTCTCTTTCTTTTTTCTTTCTTTCCCTTTCTTTTCCCCTGGTTTCGGTCTTTTCTGATTTGTATACAGTATATTTGCTGGGGACGTTGTTAACCTGTTAGCATTTTGTTCTCTCATTCATCTATTCTCCTCTGGACAACATGACAAGACGAAAAAAATCACCTCAGCAAAAAGAACAAGAGGTAGTACCATCAGCCAGGGACCTACTCAATACGGACATTAGTACAATGTCGGACCTAGAGTTCAGAATCATGACTTTAAAGATACTAGCTGGGCTTGAAAAAAGCGTGGAAGTTATTAGAGAAACGCTTTCTGGAGAAATAAAAGAACTAAAATCTAACCAAGTCGAAATCAAAAAGGCTATTACTGAGGTGCAATCAAAAATGGGGGCACTAACTGCTAGGATAAATGAGGCAGAAGAGAGAATCAGCAATATAGAAGACCAAATGATGGAAAATAAAGAGGCTGAGAAAAAGAGAGAGAACCAACTACAGGATCACGAGGGCAGAATTCTGGAGATAAGCGATACGATAAGACGAAACAACATTAGAATAATTGGGATCCCAGAAGAAGAAGAAAGAGAGAGAGGGGCAGAAGGTATATTGGAGCAAAGAATAGCGGAGAATTTCCCTAATGTGAGGAAGGAAACAGGCATCAAAATCCAGGAGGCACAGAGAACCCCTCTCAAAATCAATAAAAATAGGTCAACACCCCGACATCTAATAGTACAACTTACGAGTCTCAGAAACAAAGAGAAAATCCTTAAAGCAGCTCGGGAGAAGAGATATGTAACGTACAATGGTAGAAATATTAGATTGGCAACAGACCTATCCACAGAGACCTGGCAGGCCAGAAAGGACTGGCATTAAATCTTCAGAGCACTAAACGAGAAAAATATGCAGCCAAGAATACTATATCCAGCTAGGCTCTCATTGAAAATAGAAGGAGAGATAAAAAGCTTCCAAGACAAACAAAAACCTAAAGGAATTTGCAAACACGAAACCAGCCCTCCAAGAAATATTGAAAGGGGTCCTCTAAGCAAAAAGAGAGCCTAAAAGCAGCATATATCAGAAAGGAACAGAGACAATATACAGTAACAGTCACCTTACAGGAAATACAATGGCACTAAATTCATATCTTTCAATAGTTACTCTGAATGTGAATGGGCTAAATGCCCCACAAAAGACACAGGCTATCAGATTGGATTAAAAAACAAGACCCATCAATATGCTGTCTGCAGGAGACTCATTTTAGACCCAAAGACACCCCCAGATTGAAAATGAGGTGGTGGAAAAAAATTTACCATGCTAATGGACACCAAAAGAAAGCTGGGGTGGCAATCCTTATATCAGACAAATTAGATTTTAAAACAAAGACTGTAATAAGAGACGAGGAAGGACACTATATCCTACTTAAAGGGTCTCTGCAACAAGAAGATCTAACAATTGTAAATACCTATGCCCCTAACATGGGAGCAGCGAATTTTATAAGGCAATTAATAACAAAAGTGAAGACACATTGACAACAATACAATAATAGTGGGGGACTTTAACACCCCCTTGACTGAAATGGACAGATCATCTAAGCAAAAGATCAACAAGGAAATAAAGACTTTAAATGACACACTGGGCCAAATGGACTTCACAGACATATTCAGAACATTCCATCCCAAAGCAACAGAATACACATTCCTCTCTAGTGCCCATGGAACATTCTCCAGAATAGATCACATCCTAGGTCACAAATCAGGTCTCAACCGGTACCAAAAGATTGGGATTATTCCCTGCATATTTTCAGACCACAATGCTTTGAAACTAGAACTCAATCACAAGAGGAAAGTCTGAAAGAACTCAAATACATGGAGGCTAAAGAGCATCCTACTAAGGAATGAATGGGTCAACTAGGAAATTAAAGAAGAATTTTAAAAATTCATGGAAACCAATGAAAATGTAAACACAACTGTTCAAAATCCTTGGGATACAGCAAAGGCAGTCCTGAGAGGAAAGTATATAGCAATACAAGCCTTTCTCAAGAAACAAGAAAGGTCTCAAATACACAACCTAACTCCACACCTAAAGGAGCTGGAGAAAGCACAGCAAAGAAAGCCTAAACCCAGAAGGTGGAGAGAAATAATAAAGATCAGAGCAGAAATCAATGAACTAGAAACCAAAAGAACAGTAGAACAGATCAACGAAACTAGGAGCTGGTTCTTTGAAAGAATTAAGAAGATTGATAAACCCCTGGCCAGACTTATCAAAAAGAAAAGAGAAATGACCCAAATCAACAAAATCATGAATGAAAGAGGAGAGATCACAACCAACACCAAAGAAATACAAACATTATAAGAACATATTATGAGCAACTCTATGCCAGCAAATTAGATAACCTGGAAGAAATGGGTGCATTCCTAGAGATGTATCAACTACCCAAATTGAACCAGGGAGAAATTGAAAACCTGAACAGACCTATAAGCACTAAGGAAATTGAAGCAGTCATCAAAAATCTCCCAACCAACAAAAGCCCAGGGCCAGACGGCTTCCCAGGGGAATTCTATCAGACATTTAAAGAAGAATTAATACCTATTCTCCTGAAACCGTTCCAAAAAATAAAAATGGAAAGAAAACTTCCAAACTCCTTTTATGAGGCCACCATTATCTTGATTCCAAAACCAGACAAAGACCCCATCAAAAAGGAGAATTACAGACCAATATTCTTGATGAACATGGATGCAAAAATTCTCACCAAAATACTAGCCAACAGGATCCAACAGTACATTAAAAGGATTATTCACCATGACCAAGTGGGATTTATCCCTGGGCTGCAAGGTTGGTTCAACATCCGCAAATCAATCAACGTAATACAATACATTAACAAAAGAAAGAACAAGAATCATGTGATCCTCTCAATAGATGCAGAAAAAGATTTTGACAAAGTACAGCATCCTTTCTTGATCAAAACTCTTCAGAGTTAGGGATAGTAGGTACATACCTCAATATCATAAAAGCCATCTATGAAAAACCTACAGCGAATATCATTCTCAATGGGAAAAGCTGAGAGCTTTTCCCCTAAGGTCAGGAACGCGGCAGGGAAGTCCACTCTCACCACTGCTATTCAACATAGTATTAGAAGTCCTAGCCACAGCAATCAGACAACAAAAAGAAATCAAAGGCATCCGAATTGGCAAAGAGGAAGTCAAACTCTCACTCTTTCCAGATGAAAGATACTGTATGTGGAAAACCCAAAAGACTCCTCCCCAAAACTGCTAGAACTCATACAGGAATTCAGTAAAGTAGCAGGATATAAAATCAATGCACAGATATCAGTGGCATTCCTATACACCAACAACAAGACAGAAGAGAGACAAATCAAGGAGTCGATCCCATTTACAATTGCACCCAAAACCAGAAGATACCTAGGAATAAATTTAACCAAAGAGGCAAAGGATCTGTACTCAGAAAACTATAAAATACTCAGGAAAGAAATTGAAGAAGACACAAAGAAATGGAAAAACATTCCATGCTCATGGATTGGAAGAACAAACATTGTGAAGATGTCAATACTACCTAGAGCAATCTACACACTCAATGCAATCCCTATCAAAATACCATCCACTTTTTTCAAAGAAATGGAACAAATCATCCTAAAATTTGTATAGAACCAGAAGAGACCCCGAATAGCCAGAGGAATGTTGAAAAAGAAAAGCAAAGGTGGCGGCATCACAATTCCGGACTTCCAGCTCTATTACAAAGCTGTCATCATCAAGACAGTATGGTACTGGCACAAAAACAGACGCATAGATCAATGGAACAGAATCGAGAGCCCAGAAATGGACCCTCAACTCTATGGTCAACTTATTTTTGACAAAGCAGGAAAGAATGTCCAATGGAAAAAAGACAGTCTCTTCAACAAATGGTGTTGGGAAAATTGGACAGCCACATGCAGAAGAATGAAACTGGACCATTTCCTTACACCACACACAAAAATAGACTCCAAATGGTTGAAAGACCTAAACGTGAGACAGGAGTCTATCAAAATCCTAAAGGAGAACACAGGCAGCAACCTCTTCGACCTCAGCCACAGCCACCTCTTCCTAGAAACATCGCCAAAGGCAAGGGAAGCAAGGGCAAAAATGAACTATTGGGATTTCATCAAGATAAAAAGCTTTTGCACAGCAAAAGAAACAGTCCACAAAACCAAAAGACAACCGACAGAATGGGAGAAAATATTTGCAAATGACATATCAGATAAAGGGCTAGTATCCAAAATCTATAAAGAACTTACCAAACTCAACACCCAAAGAACAGATAATCCAATCAAGAAATGGGTAGAAGACATGGACAGACATTTTTCCAAAGAAGACATCCAAATGGCCAACAGACATGAAAATGGCCAACACATGAAAAAGTGCTCAACATCACTCGGCATCAGGGAAATCCAAATCAAAAGCTCAATGAGATACCACCTCACACCCGTCAGAATGGCTAAAATTAACAAGTCAGGAAACGCAGATGTTGGCAGGGATGCGGAGAAAGGGGAACCCTCCTACACTGTTGGTGGAAATGCAAGCTGGTGCAACCCCCCTGGAAAACAGTATGGAGGTTCCTCAAACGGTTGAAAATAGAGCTACCATACGATCCAGCAATTGTACTACTGGGTATTTACCACAAAGATCCAAATGTAGGGATCCAAAGGGGTACGTGCACCCCAATGTTTATAGCAGCAATGTCCACAATAGCCAAACTGTGGAAAGAGCCAAGATGTCCATCGACAGATGAATGGATAAAGAAGAAGTGGTATATATACACAATGGAATATTATGCAGCCATCAAAAGGAATGAGATCTTGCCATTTGCAACGACGTGGATGGAACTGGAGGGTGTTATGCTGAGTGAAATAAGTCAATCAGAGAAAGACATGTATCATATGACCTCACTGATATGAGGAATTCTTAATCTCAGGAAACAAACAGTGTTGATGGAGAGGTGGTTGGTGGGAGTGATGGAGTGGCTGGGTGATAGACATTGGGTAGGGTATGGGCTATGGTGAGCGCTGTGAATTGTGCAAGACTGTTGAATCACAGATCTGTACTCCTGAAACAAATAATGTAACATATGTTAAGAAAAAAGAAAAAGAAGATAGCAGGAGGGCAAGAATGAAGGGGAGTAAGTCGGGGGGGGGTACGAACCATGAGAGACGATGGACTCTGAAAAACAAACAGAGGGTTCTAGAGGGGAGGAAGGTGGGGGGATGGGTTAGCCTGGTGATGGGAATTAAATAGGGCACGTTCTGCGTGGAGCACTGGGTGTTATGCACAAACAATGAATCATGGAACACTACATCAAAAACTAATGATGTAATGTATGGCGATTAACATAAGAATAAAAAATGAAAAAAAAAGATAATTGACTGCCTACGATGGAAACTGAAGTTTCTTTTCTATGAAAATTATAACATGCTGATGAGTGTGATACTGACATTACTACCACTCACATACAGGATTTTGTATATTTCTTGAAATGAATTCTATCAAATCATTTACCAGTAGCCAGATATATTGTACTTACTGCTAAAAGAACTCCCCTCCCAAATTAAGTTTGAGATAGGATTGTAGTAGCTATTTGTTTTTGCTCTGATGGTAAAAAGTATTTATATGAAAAACAATGTTGTTGTTTTTTTAAAGAGATATATGTAATGTTCTACACATTATTTCATTACTTAATACCTCTACTCTCCTCTATGGAGTCCTATGAGGTACTTAAAGGTATTGGAATCTTTTCAGCCTTTGGGGCAAGATGTAAAATTAATTCACTAAAACGAAACACTCTACAATACAATATAACTCTTGTAAACACTGAAAGAATGATTGGAATAGAATTGATTTAGGTGATATTGGTTGCAAAACAAGTGAGGAACATTTGGTATGATTGCCTTTATATAATTTAAACTTATTTTTCATGCCTATTAATCTCCTCCTTTGTAAAATGCCTATGTATGTCACTGAACCCTTCTGAAGAATTGAAAAGGAAATGATGGAAGAGTAAATTCAGTTGTAAATACTACTTCTAACAACCACTATTAGTAAACTAGTGCTAGTCTAACTAGCTTAAAGATTAGATTATGGAATCATCCAGCATTCTGACATCTTTAGGAATGTCGCATATCCTAGGGTCTTGGCTTCCTCACTTATAAACTAAGGATGTTGATTAAATACTTTCTGATATTTAATCTTATATTTTGATTTTCACTGATAAGCTATTAGGCTTCTGGCATAGCTGTGGTCATTTGAATGTACCTAGGTCTTCATGGCAACTAACTTCAGAAATGCTAAATATGTTAGACTTCAAATGTATCCTATTCCTTTCCTCATTTTGTTTAAAACAACAAACTTCAAGCCAGAAGGAAGACACAGACCAATTCTGAAAGTGTAACTGTCATTTCTCTGTTAGATGCAGTTAATTATGGATATAAAATGTAATTAAGAGCTGGTTCCACTTGGAGCTCGTGATTATGGTAGAGGAACTTACAGAGAAAGGAAATAAACTATCCTAAACTCCAGCAGTGATGACTAGTATTAAAAGTAGTAGTGCTAGATCTTTTTTTAAAATTTTATTTACTTATTTGAGAGAGAGAGTGGGAGGAGGGGCAGAGGGAGGGAGGGAGAGAGAGAGAGAGAGAGAGGGAGAGAGAGAGAGAATCCTCAAGCAGACTCCCTGCTAAGTGGAGAGCCTGACTCGGGGCTCAACCCCAGGACCCTGAGACCCTGAGATCATGATCTGAGTTGAACTTAAGAGTTGGACTCTTTTTTTTTTTTTTAAGATTTTATTTATTTGAGCTAGAGAAAGAGAAAGAGAGCCGGAGAGAGAGTACAAGCAGGAGGGGGTGGGATGGTGCAGAGGGAGAGGGAGAAGTAGAACCGCCCCACACTGAGCCGGGAGCCCGATTTGGGGTTTGATTGCAGGACCCCGGAATCATGACCTGAGCCAAAGGCAGATGCTTAACAACTGAGCCACCCAGGGGCCCCACTGATCATCTTAGAGTATAAAATGTCTCTCCCTCCTGACCTTATGCAACGCCCTTCTTTTACTTATTTATTCCAGCATGGTTTGTTTGTTTGTTTGTTTGTTTACCTGACTAATGAGTAAATTGAGATTGAAATAGGGAGGGACATTATGAGTAAAAATGTCTTATAGTTGGGGCACCTGGGTGGTTAAATGTCTGACTTTGGCCTCAGCTCAGGACTTGATCTCAGTGTTGTGAGTTCAAGCCCCATGTTGGGCTCTATGCTGGGTGTGGAGTCTACTAAAAATAATAATAATAATAATAATAATAATAATTGCTGATAGGTTGTATTGTTTCTTACTATTTCAAAGCAGTGTTTATCTTCTCCACACTGTTTAGTAATAAAATAGCTTTCTGTCAAATTCAAACATGCATTTGTGACCCTAAAATAAAGTGGTTTGGGACATGGGGAGAGTCTGTGGAAGTTGTGTAGTCTTCTGTTGTTAGCCAGACCCCAACAGAGCTGTATCTTGATCACTCAGGAAAATTACAGAGGAAATTGATGTCTCCTTGGCTCTCAATCCTAATGATTGTAGAGAAATAATAACGCCAAATACTTCCTTCTATACACTAATGATCATCAATATCTGTATCTCAATTTACTGTAATGAATAGGATACTTGCAGTCCTCTTCCTTTGGGAAGGGGTGTAGTTACGAGGTATTACTAGACGAAAGGGATATTTATCATGATTTGAGGACAAATCTCTATCACAGGTTTTTAAAAGAAGATAGATTGGAAAAAATTTCCAATGCACCTGAAAGTTTTATTAGTTGAAAGATACTGTGCTATAATCAAATTATACTAGACTTACAGTTTTGTTGGCCAGTGTAGATTACAAATCTGTATCATTTCAGGAATAACTATTTATAACCTAATAATAATAAAATTCTATGCCAAACCAGCTTTACCTATATGTCCCATAATTTGTTCCCAACCCATACAATGTGATGGATGGCCTGCCGTTCTCATTCCACACATTTTTTTGTGTGATCCTTCTTGAACCAGTTGCCTTCTTTTCATCCTCCAAACACCCACACTGAGCTGACTTTTGCCTGGCCTTCAAGATACACTCCCAGTGTGCATTCTCTGCCACGAAGCTCTGAGTCACTCTCACACTCATCCTGCTGTGCAGACCCAGTCCTTATGTATAAATTGCCTCTATCAGAGCATGACATTACATCAATACCAAGAAAACGTTATAATGTATCTTTCTCTTCAAGTAGACTCTGAACTCTGAGGGCAGAAATTTGTCTCATTTATCTTTGTACCATATATGGCATTGTGGTCAACATAACACATGGTAAGAGATTTATAAACAAAATAAAATACTAGAAATAACACTTTTGTCCAGAGGGAACATCAAAATGATGAAATTGTGAGAAAGTCAAACTTTCATACCATTCATTTTCTTATGTATATAGCTGTGGTACTTAAGGTACACAGAGGTGTCTCAAATTTCTTCACAGAAGACAAACAGAAATATCTGGTTTAAAATAATTAAGATTATCAGAGAAGTAATAAAATTAAAAGCTAACAATGAGGAATTGTAACATAAGTTTTCAACTTTTAAAAAAACTGACTATACAGTTTGTTGGGGGAGGAATGCCATCTTAGCTTTATTTAAAAGGGAATCCTGTGTTTATTCTAAAAGATTACATTTGGGGCACCTGGGTGGCTCAGTAGGTTAAGTGGCCAACTCTTGATTTTGCCTCAGGTCATGATCTCAGGGTCTTGGGATTGAGCCCCACGTGGGGCTCCATGCTCCGCGGGGAGTCTGCTTGAGGATTCTCTCTCCTTCTCCCCCTCCACCAGCTTGCGAGTCCTCTCTTTCTCTAAAATAAATAAATAAATCTATAAAATAAACAAACAAATAAATAAATGAAAGATGACACTATAGCTTTACCTTCAGAAATTTAGACCAATGTATTCTCTGTAGCAGTTCCAAATTCAGTGCATATAAGAGAGATTACTCTAAGAGAGACCCTTTGATTGCTGGTTATACTACTGCTACTAGATACTACTGGCATGAGATGGTGAAATATCTTCTTTTCTCTGATTATCATGCCATTTGTGTTCAACTCTATTCTTTTAAGATTAAGCTTCCAAATTATGTTTTTTAGTGATGTTTTCTAAACCCCTACTGCTTGAGGACAAGATCAAAGACCATTATAATACCATGAGCAGAACTTTAGTTTAAATTATTTTGCCATTACACCCCTCCCCTCCCCATTTTTCATTTTAACTTTAAAGAATGTGCCTTGCCAAGTGATTTGGCTTAAGATAAAAGGACATTTTAAAGCAGTTTCGAGTGTATGACAAGATATCTAGGAAACAGTTTGCCTCACTTGAAATCTGATTGTCTAGAAGGATAAATAATAAAAAGCTGATTTTTAAAAAAAACCTGATTTTTATAATATTTGCATGTACCTAAAATAAAGTAATAATTTCCATATTAGATGCAATCTTATTAGGACTCTTGATTTCTTTCTCAAATAAGTCTTTCTGAATGGATTTAGAATATATATAAATATTGCTTGATAGTGCTTATATAATGTTTAAACAATGTTTTAATGTTAAATAACATTTAATAATACATTCCTGGTTTATAGTACAGTTTGCTTTCATATTTTTTGGTCCATAGTCTGTTAAATACAGATTTCAATATTCTTAAAAATTTTTTTTAAAGATTTTATTTATTTATTTGACAGAGAGAGAGAGTACAAGCAGGGAGAGCAGCAGGCAGAGGGAGAGGGAGAAGCATGCTGTGGAGTTCTATCCCAGGACCCTGGGATCATGACCTGACCTGGAGGCAGATGCTTAACTGACTGAGCCACCCAGGCACCCCTAGATTTCAATATTTTATTATTCATTCATAATTCAAAGCTTGAGTGAATCACTCCCCTATGGCACATACTGTCCTAGGCACTAGGTAAATTGCCATGACCAAAGTAGATATGATACTTGATTTTGTGGAACCTGCAGTAATCTGGACTGAAACTTTCTGGCCCAGAAATATTTATTTTCTGTCTGTCTGTCTTTGACAAAAATCTTTTAAATTGGGGGCTTATCAAGACAAATAATATCAGAGAACTATTTGTTTATGAAAGAATGGGAAATGCCAGTCTGTCCAGAACATGAAGAAGCAGGAAGGAAATAGAAGTTGGCGAAAGTCAGTCTTCTTCTAGGGCTTTTGAGAGTGCTATGCCTCTATTTCTGCTTTTAAGGTTTTCTTTTCGTATTTGATTTTTAGCCATTGAGAGTGCTTAGGTGTGATTTTGTTGGTATTTGTCCTGTATAGGAGTTCAGTGAGCTAGAATTTGTATGTTGATATTCCTCATCAGATTTGAAAAATTCTCTGCCAATATTTCTCAAATATTCCTTCTGTCTCATTTTCTTATATCTCCTTTTGGAACTCCAATTAAAGGTCTTTTAGAGAAGGTCTGCATGTTCTATTGTTTCCAACCTTTTTCTCTCTGTACTTCAGTGTTGATACATTGAATTGTCTTTGCATTCACTAATCCTGTTTTCTGGGCTGGTCTACTGTTAAGCCTATCCAAGTTCTTCATGTTAAATATATTTCAGATACTATAAGTTGCAGTTCTAGAATGCCCAGTAAGTTTTTTTTTAATTCTAATTCTGCATTTAAATATTTCATTTTTAAAATTTAATTTGTCCATTTCCTCTATTTTCTTTACACATTAATTATGTTATGTACTAACTTCTGCATGTGAATCATCTCTGGATCTCATTAATTTTTAAATCTCTTTTATTAGCTTTTTCCTGCTTAATCACATTTGGATGATACATTATCAGGCTCTACACTATGATATTTCCTCTAAGGAGTCTTGAGTTTTGTTTTGGCAGTTAACTTCGATCATATGGAAACTTGATTTTAGGCTTTGTTACAGCATCTGTTTTGTTTTGCACTTACTTCTAGGGTGTGACATTTTCTGAGTTTGGAACCCAAAAACTAGATTGTTCACCAAGGTTTCTGCACACTGGTTTAGCCCAAACTCCAACTTCTGTCTCTTCAGAGCCATGCGGTATTCTCTGCTGTACCTCTTAGAATTTTGCTCTAATTTTGTAGGCATACAGTTTAGGGGTCAGCCAAGGACTAGAAGAGAATTTCAAACACAGATTTTTAGAGTTTCTACTTTATTGTTCTCATCTCCAGACCCTCCCCTCAAATCTTACCTGCCTTGGCAGCCCCAAACAATGACCTGTATCTTCTTGTTAGCAAGAACCCCTGCTCTTTGCTTGGACTCTATTTCTCTGCCCTGAGGTTTGGGAGATTCCCCCAATTAGAGCCAGGGAGAACACAGGGTTGTGTTCTCTCTTTCTCTCAAAGTTGGAGCTCTGCTCTAGTTGCTGTTCAGTGCCCACAAAGAGTGGTTCATATATTCCTACTCTTAACTATTTATAACAAGAGGGCAAGCCCAATGCCAGCTAATCCCTCTTGCCTTTTGATAACATGAATTCTTTCAAAAATTTTTGTCAAAAAAAGTTCTTTTCATGTGAAATTCATTATCTTTGTGTTTTAGTTAATTAAATTATCACCTTCTCTCCCAAGAATGTTGAAGTGGGGAGTGGGCAAAACAGTGTAAACTTGATCTTTGAGTTTTTATTTCTAGTCCATTGATCCTGCCAATCTGATTTTCAACCTCTTCACTGTAAGGTATCTTCAGTACAAGTTCAATGACTCAGTTCATTTGAGACAGTAGTTATATCTCATCTTTCAACTTCCTTAACCTCTGCAGCTTTTGTTATTAGTAACAACCATGCTATTCTTAATATTCTCCTCCTTGTATTAGTTTATATTTATATCTCTAACAATATTTATTGACTTTTTTATTTCATGTACCTCTTAGATATTTACAGTTTCTCTTCTCAGAACATATTCTTTCTCTATTTTCCCTCGTTGATCTAATCAACTCCCATGACTTCAACTACTAAGCAAATGATCTCTCTGGTCTCGAGTTGTAGCTCTATAAACTTTCAGGGTTGTGCCTCAAATGTCAACTTCTTTGGAGTTATGAAATTATTGAAATAGTATTGGGATGAGAATTTCTGATGTCACTTCATAGAAAATTGAGAGCAATTTACCCAACATCTGGGAATCTCTCTCTTCCTCCCACATCCTTCCCCATCAAGAACTTACTAGTTCATAAGCTCTATAAAGGCAAAGACTGGTCCACTCAGCTACACAGACTTTCAGTGTTCTGGACACAGTTGTTAAAGATTTTCTTGAGTAAATGCTTATCATTCATGTGCTATTGAAAGTCTTATTAATATCTTGAGTACAAATTGTTCTGCTAGTCACCAATGACATTTTGAGTTATTTTTATGGTCATAAGAGGTGAATATTTTATTACAAATATCTAACACAAATATATCTCTTAGAGGAGATTTATTTGTTTATAGAAAAAAGAAAATATTGCATAGAGTCAGGAAATGGAACTCCTGAGCATGGTGGCAAGCAGGAAGACAAGCAACGGCAACCTTATCTTCTTCAAAAACAGGGGCAAAAGTGAGGTGAGGAGTCAGGAGATTAGAGGGCTGGGTGTGAGGGATAAAGTCAGAGGGAAACCATAAGGACTTTTTAGGGACACAAAAAAATCCGGTCTCTGGAATTTGTTTGCCTTCCTTCAGTATAGAACACTTTTTCATCACCCTCAGAGTTCCTGTTGAACCTGACTGCATTCCTTAATAATTTGAGTGAGTGTTTTGTATTTTGTTTTACTTTAAGTTTTGGAATTTGAAGAAGACTGTGTTTCATATTGAGAACAAAAGAGTAAGGATGAGAGAGATCAGGCATCAGAAGACAGATGTGGCCCCAAGAACAATTTGCATTAATCCTGGGAAAGAGCTGTAGACTTCCAAAGGCAATAGGAATTCTAAAATATTTTACCTGGATCTGAAGGGTCTCAGTTAACTACTAGATAATAGTAGCACCTACCAAGTACCACTTTCAAAGTAATGCTAAATGCAGTTTCTTATTTTCTTGGTATAGTTGAGCTCTTAAAGGATAGAACCCATACCTTATACATTCTTTGTTTCTTCTTCTCCCATCTCTGAAATAGCCTAGTGATTTATAGGATGAATGAATGAATTAATCAACTTAAGGTATTTTCTCACCTTCTTGGACCCATAAATTATCAGATTTACCTTGATTTTGTAATACTTTTTTTTTAAATTAAGGGCAGGGAGGAAATATTCTAAATGTGTTGCCAATCATATAGACTCTGGGAAACAACTAGATAAGTAGTTTTCAGATTTTAAAATGCTTTAGAATGAGTTGGAGGATTTGTTAAAACATCTTGGGAGCTCCACATAGTTTCTGATTCAGTTGATGTAGGGTGGGACCCAAGACATTTGTAATTCTAACAAGTTCCCAGGAGATGCTGATGCTGCTGATCTGGAGATCATACTTTGAACCACTGATCGAGGTGATTTAAACATACAGAATGCTCTTCACAGGTAACATTGCAGGAATGCTTTGTTCTTGAAATGCCTAAAATATCCTTCACTGCCTTGTAGCATAACAAAGCAGAAGTTCCCATATTGGTCACTCAGGGTGACCTTAGGTAAACCATGTCTATTTGTACTTTTATGAAGGGGTGCATGGTAACTTTCCTATTTTGCATGCTCTTTCTAGTTTTGCTAGAATGAAAACTCTCTACAGAATTGAAAGTTCATAAGCCTTATATGAAGAGCATTAACTAAGCCCTAGTGATTCAGTTACATTTCCCCCCAGAAGATTTTTTTACAATATTCTATCATCAGCCAGACTCTGCAGAAGTGACACACTAAAGATAAGAATAATGAAAACCAGAACTTGACCCTGATCAATCTTTTATAACTTCTATAGTACAAAGATATTGAATGTGCTTGATTTAGACTGGGATCTAGTTTCTCTCCTTCCACATCACATGAGGACAGGCTACACAGGAGAATGGATCAGTGGTCTTTGTCTGTACCCAAGGAGCACCTTAGCTCTTGGTGCCTGTGCACATTGATTTGGATAGAGCAGTCATCCAAAATGAATGAAATAACTGCCTCCTTCCCCAAGTTCTCAAAGCAAAAGCATTGCAAATTAAGTATCTTTTCTTCTGTTATAAAACAAGATTCATGTTTGAAAGTCAACCATGTAGGATAAAGATATTTTTATTCTATTCCCTTTCCAAAATGATTCAAATTCTCTAGAATCAGAATGCCTTTCTGGGGCTCTTCATATGCAGAAATTGGTTTGAAGATGTATAATAGTCACATAATTTGAAGGTTTAAGCAAGGCCTAAACCATTTATTTTGAGCTCTTCCATATGATGATATGTATGTAATTTAGTTAATTGTGAGCACTTCAAGTTTATTTTCTTGCCATTAATCTCCACGCCTGTTCATTTTCCAATGGTTGACATTGGTTGATACTGTCTAGACAAAATTGATTATATTTCTCACTTTGTTGTTTGGTATAGGATAGACAGAGCTTTGAAAGGAATTGAGTTGCAAGTTTGGCACCCTTTATCTGTGAACTACCACATGCCTTGCAGAAGGGACTCGTGCTGCATCTAGGAATCACATCTGATGTTAACTGTAATTTTGAGTTTTCTGCTTTGCATCCTTATAAGTTCTATATATTGAGTTGACGTTTGGATTCCAGCAGGCAGAAGAAAATGATGCAGACAGCAACAGACTGCAAAATTTTAATGAAAATCATGGTACTCTTAGAGCAATAATGTACTTTTAGATACAAAGTATGATTCTTTGATATTATGGCAAAAATGTATTTGTGAATAGGATGATTATAGAGGACATTTTGCCTGGGACAGTCTTGGTTTATGCGTTTCCTTTGCAAACTTCTTAATAATGCTCCTTTTTGATCCAAAGTGCTTCAGTTTGGATGGTATATATCTTATCATCTTATTTACTAGCAAGCGTAAATCATACTCAGAAAATTACTTTCTTGTATGTTTATTAAAGAAGTAAGTTGTAAACATTTTCTGATTCCTTGTATGCTTATAATTTCTATAACATTGGGACAACAATAGGCATTTACTTCAGCAAATATTTAGCCTCTGATTTGTAGAAAGTCTGCAATAGACACACTGTAGGTATAATGGACGTGAAACACAAGATCGGACAACTTGGTGACACCAGTCCTTTTGTCAGTGATGATTGGAAATTTATTGTTTATATATCTGGAAAAAAAGTATTTAACATCATACTAAATATATTTTGATTTATTATTATTGCTGTGTATAGCACAAATAAATTCTAGCAATTATTATTTAATTATTCAGGAAAAAGGAAGGAATTGTAATGGGTGGTATTTATAGATAAGAGGGTCCATTACATATGGAAGAGCAGAAAGTTTCCTCATAAAAGGGGTCTTCTCTCTGCTGTTCATTACCTATTTATATTTATTATTATCTACTTATGCTCATTATCTATTTAGGTCACAGATACTACCTCCCAGTATCGATAGACATCATAAATTTGTCATAAAATTATATTCTGACAAGCTTTCAAGTAAATGAAAATATTTAGCACCAACTTTGTTCTTAGTACTGCCTTAGGCCCTACAGCATGTTAAAAAAAATAATTGAAAGTTCAGTAAAGAAGCGCAAGGCAATTATATAAATGTAGGTTTACAATAAACGGGATATATGGTTGTGCTGTGGAACTAAGACTTATAAATTTTAAAGGCATTTAAGAGGTGACAACTAGGATTTGCCTGCTATTTGGGCCTTCAGATGATGTACAAAATGTCCATGCTCAGTGCGTCTGTGCCAAATGTCAACCCTGTAGCAGCACTTATGCCAAATGTTTGAATAAACTGCTGCCAAATTTGCAGGGCAATTGAACAAATGGCACAATACAGAATCTCCTTTTTATTTACCAGTCTGTTGTGCAGACTTAGGGGCCGTTTCAGTCCACAAGAAATGAAGTTGCCCTCTAGAAATTCTGGCCATGGAGACAAAGGGAGGAAGAGATGGAAGTAGCTAATGCTCTGAGAACATTAGAAGAAATTGTGATCCATAAGACTGGCTTTAAATAATGCCATTCTGGAAACTCCAAATAGATATCAGTTTTAGCATTGTCTTCCTTAAGGTTACATATTCCATTGAAGAGCAAGTAAATACATGCTGGGGAGTCTTAAAAATCCCTTTCCCTTCAGGAAGATTTTTAAAACAGAGAGAGGCATGGAACTATTGGAATTTTTTGCCTTCCATGTTCCTGGCAGGGGGAAGATAGCTAGTTAACCTTGACCATGCAAGTAACTTGTCATCAGAAGAGGAGTGGCTTCTAGTTTTCTTATCCTCTCTTCTTAGGACGAGTAATCTTTCTTTTCTATTTTTTTTTGAGATTTATTTATTTATTTTAAAGAGAGAGCAGGCACATGCGAGTGGGAGAAGGAACAGAGAGAGGGAGAGAGAGAATCTTAAGTAGACTCTGTGCTCAGTGTGGAGCCCAATTTAGGGCCCCTGAGATCATGGCCTGAGCCGAAATCAAGAGCTGGATGCTTAACTGACTGAGCCACACAGGTGCCCCAAAGGAATAATTTTTCTATTTCCATTTACCTAGGCCAGAGTAGAAAATACTATTTTTTATGCATGCAATGGTCATTAAAAGTTGCTAAAATAATGATTTTTCTTAAAGCATTCAGGAGATACTTACTGAGAAAGAGATTGCTATGTGTAGAGTTTTAGGCAAAAAACAGAAATACTAAGTTTCCTTATTGAAGGAAACAAAGTGTTTCTTGTGAAATTCAAGACAGGAAATTTTGAGGCTGTGTTCAATGATTTTAGGACAGTCATAGTCATAGTCTGTCACTGAAGTCCTTTTTGTCTGAACTTTTAATAAAAGGTGAAGGGTATAACACTGAAGGAAATGGGGAGCCAGAAAAGTTAGGTGGATTGAAAACTTACCCAGAGGGGAGCAAAGTCAGAACTCAAACTCTTCTCTCCACATCTAAGCTAGCAAACCTTCCTTTATGTTCAGATACAATAAAAATTCTCAGTAGAAACACTTGCATGGAAACTAGGTGAAGCAAAAGTTTCCCACTATTAAAAAAGCTAATGTTGCCCTATATCATGGTCAAATGAACATTTTGTAAATATATCTGAGTGACTGGAAAATATTCTCCATCTGTTGAAATCTTACTCATCTCTAAAGGACTAGCTGTATATTCTCCACAGACAGAAGTGATCTACATTAAAAAAAACAAGCAGATAAAAACCTAATGCATAAGCCTCACCCAGACCAACCAAATCCATCTCTGGAGGATGGGGGTGAGGCCTTGCTCTGGCGAGGGCCTGTATATTATTTTGTTAGGGCTGCCCTAACAAAATACCAGAGACAGGAAGACAAACAACAGAAGTTTCTTCTCTCACAGCTCTGGAGTTCAGAAGTCACAGTCAAGGTGACTTCAGGTTCGATTTCTTCTGAGGCCTCTCTCCTGGGCCGGCAGATGGTCGCTTCTTGCTGTCCTCACATGGTCATCCTTCTGTCTTGCCTGTGTCCTAAACTCCTTTTCTCCTAAGGCACTGGTTGGATTTGATTAGGACCCACTCTAATGACCTCATTTTACCTTCATCACCTCTTTAAAGTTTCCACTTCTAAACACAGTCACATTCTGAGATACTGAGGTTAAGACTTCCCACACATGAATTTTGGAGGGGACACAATTCAGCTCCTAACAGCATACGTGGGTTAGAAATCCTACTTCCGAGGATCTCTGGGCTGCTTAAGGGCACCGCCCACCCATGAATGTTTGGAACACACTCCATAGACTTCATAATTTTGCTAAGAACAGGCTGAGTCTTGAAGTCAGCTTGTGTTACAGGTCAAGAGCTCTGAGCTGCAAAGGTAGTATGAGATGCTGGAAACATACAGGATTTGTCAATGGCCAAGGTAGTTCTGTTGAGTGGTAGTTATATAGGTGAGTAAGGTAACCATTCTAAGTCTTACTTTTCTTATCTGAAAAATAGAAATGATATCTCAGAGGTTATTTTACAGAATAACTATAATAATATTTAAAGTGATGATATAGTGACTGATGGACAACAGTGCTCAAATATTAGCAAAAATAGGATTCTAATCCTCCCTCTGCCACTTACTAACCATACGCTTGTATTCATTTTCTATTGCTGTTCTAACAAATCACTACAAACTTAGTGGTTTAAAAGAACATTAATTTATTAATTATTAAAAGATTATTAAAAATTATTAAAAAAGCATTAATTAATTTACAGTGCTTGAGGCCAGACGTCTGACATGGGTCTCACTGGGCTAAAATCAAGAAGCCAGCACGGTCGTGTTCCTTTCTGGAGGCTCAAGGGGAGAATACATTTCCTTGTCCTTTCCAGCTTCTAGAGGCTGCCTGAATTTCTTAGCTTATGATTCCCTTCCTCCACTCACAAAGCCAACAATGGTGGGTTGACTCAACATGTCTCTGACCCTGCTTCCAGCATTGTCGCATCTCTTTCTCTGATACTAGCCAGGGAAGATTTTCTGCTTTTAAGGACCTGTGTGATTAGACTGGGCCCACCTGGAAAATCCAGAATCATCTCCCCATCTCAAGGTCCTCTACTTAATCACATCTGCCATGTCCCCTTTGCCACATAAGATGACATACTCACTGACAATAATAGAGGCCATTATTCTGCCTGCCACAGTACCCTTGCACACATTTTCTCTGAGCCAATTCTTTAACAATAAAATGGAGATATTATTGTCACTGCCCTTAACTTGAGGGGTTGGTTGTAAAAATTTAATACATCATTTCCTATTTGAGAGTAACAATACTACAATGAATAAGATTTATTATCTTTATTCTATACCCATATGAGAAACAAAAACTGATCATCAAAATTCTCCTTACATTGTAAAATTCTTACATTTTTTCTTTTCTTTTTTCTTTCTTTCTTCCTTTCTTTTTCTTTCTTTCTTTCTTTCTTCCTTCCTTCCTTCC
>NW_027397089.1:18337344-18369167 GCF_003265705.2 Callorhinus ursinus | reverse complement strand
TTTCTTTCTTTCTTTCTTTCTTTCTTTCTTTCTTTCTTTCTTTCTTCTTCTTTCTTTCTTTCTTTTTCTTTTTTCCCTACATGACCCCTACCTCAGTGATTCCCTTTTACTTTAGTGATAGCTCTCTCTTATCTTCCAGGTTCAAGTTCTATACTTACTTTGGAAATGTGCCACAGTGACTACCATATCTTTTAACTCATCAAGACACCACTTTCTCTGACTATTCTAGCCAAAAATGGAAAAAAAAAAATTGAACCTAGACATGGTCCTTACCTATTAGACACTAAACTTGATACTGAGATTGATAGCATATTCTAAGATTCCTGAAGACAGAATTTATTGACCTAAAATAAACTGATAATATAATTTGGGAGTATATGTGATGATTTTTGTTGTTGTTACTCTTTTCCAATAGGCATGTAGAAGACAGACCTGCTCAATGCATGGGAAATAAAGGGATAATTAATGCGTATTATCCTTTGATCTGGTATAGTAATACAATAGAAAACAGTACTTCAGAATTGGGCCTTATGGTCAAAGATATCAGGGTTTAACCCTTGGTCTGCTATTATTTACTAGCTAAATGACGTTGGGAAAGTTTTACCTTATATTTCACTTCCTCACCTGTGAAGTGGTGATGATCTCCATCTTATAAGTTTGATTTTAGTATTAAGTAATGCATTGAATACATTTATCACAATGTCTAGCATAAATGGAGCACTCAATATTTGACTTTTGTTACTATATTTTGTCTTCAGCTTTCCAAATGGCTGTTATGAAGAAAATGGGAAAGGATAATAATTTTGATTGATAATAATTAATAAAAGTTAGTTTTTTCTTTCCTACATGAAGACCTGAAGACCTTTATGGGAAACAAACATGGTGAGCAAATTTAACAATGTAAGCCTTTTCCAGGTATCTCCTCTTCTCCTCCCTACTAAAGATGGACAGCTTTTCTTTATCAGTTTTTTCCTCTTGATTGCCCATCAAAAGAAAAGCCTTTCACTTTTAGATTTGTCCTTTGAGTTTTTATAGGGCAGAATCTGGAGAAATGGGTGAATGGGATGAGGAAGGGTGGGGAGGCTTTTTTTTTTCTTTTGAGGATTTGAGCAGAAACATGCCAGAGGAGCTATTGTAGGAGTAAAAAGAAGTAAGGGGGTTTAAAAACGTATTATTCCTTCACTTTTGAATTATTGTGGACTACGTATTTACTTTAAGATGTTAAGAAACACATTAAGAAGTTATTATTTTGACATTAGGTTTTCAAACCTATTCGTTTGCTATACAGCAAATTGTGATAAGTGAAGATCACAACCCAGCAGACACTGAGAAAGAGAGGAAGCAAGAGAGACTGGAAGGAGTGGCTGTGAGTAGGGAAAGAAGAGACGAGACAAACTGCTCATTTCAGAATTCTGCCTGGGGTCAGACCCTGCAATATGAGTTGGTTGTATCCATATTCAGCTACTCAGAGTTCACATTTAAGGTCCTATTTTATGCAAGGCAAAACCACAGATCAATTTGCTAACCTCAGGTTTTAAAAAGTCTTAACAACTGGTTTATTTTGGGTCTCATGGAAACAAATAACTGGCTTTTCTAACGGGACATATTTAAGCTGGTGGTTTTGGCTTCATCATCAGAGCCAGAATTAGGGACCAGAACCAAGCCTTGACTGTGACTGGGTGGATGCAGACATGTCAAATAAAAAGTGACATTTTCTTTTTGGACAAAGATCACAGACTAGATGCTCCTGAGTTTTAAATTTTGGCTTTGTCTTTGGGCTATAATTTTAATTCTCGTATCTTGTCCTTTATTTTCCCTAACTCTTTTCCTGGAAACAATGGCAGTTTTCCTCCAGAGATTGATCTTGCGTCCAGGTAGCTGGTAGCTGATGTCTCTTGTTTATGGACCAGGTGCTGGTTTAATTTATTTTTTTTAAGTCCCTAGCCAGATCCTTTGAAGTTCATTAATATAAAAGGTAGAGGCTGTAGTAAAATCGGGAAAACTGTAATTCTTACACTTTGGGTTTAATATAATATACTGCAAATGAGCACTGTGGTTTTAAAAGACCTTGTTCTCAGAGCTATGGAAGCCAAAATGAAAACAAGGTATGACTCTTACAATTAAATGAATGATGATCTGCTTTATGAAACTGACAAAAACATACATCACCACAATGCAAGTTAAAAAATGATCATTATAAGCCAAGTAATCTGTGATTACAAAGAAGGAAAAAGAGAAAGTTCAGTAAAAAGGTCATCGAAAAGATGATATTTAAGCTGATGATATTTAAGATTAATCTCTAAGATTAGGTAATATCTATTTTTAATACTGTCTGTAGCTTCTTTTTCTTATCCTAAAAGTTATTCATGTGCAGTTTATTTGACAAACACCAAAACATCATAATCCAGTAATAGACAAGCACATTAGCATTTTATTTCAGTCTTAGAGAGAGAAAGAGAGGGAGAGAGTGGGGAAGGGGGCAAAGGGAGAGGGAGAGAATCTCAAGCAGACTCAATTCCCAGCACACAGCCCGATGTGGGGCTCGATCTCACAACCCTGAGATCATGACCTGAGCCAAAATCAAGAATCGGATGCTAAGCCACCCAGGCACCCCTCAGTCTTTCTTTTTATGCATAGTTTTTGTATGGTTAAGGTTTATCTATATAATTTATATTCCATTTATCTTTTTAAAAAATGCCATAAGCACTTCCTCATGTTTTTTAAAACTTTGTCAATAATTGAAATGTCTGTACACAATGTATTTGCGTATACTATAATTTTAAACAAACCCCTTATTGAATATGGAAGTGACTTCCTTTTAAAAAATTTCTTCTGGGGCACCTGGATGGCTCAATCATTAAGCGTCTGCCTTCGGCTCAGGTCATGATCCCAGGGTCCTGGGATCGAGCCCCGCATCAGGCTCCCTGCTTGTGTTCCCTCTCTCTCTGTCTCTCTCTCTCTGTCAAATGAATAAATAAAATCTTAAAAATTTTTTTTCATCTGCATGCTTGTTTGTCTTTCATTGTGATGAGACTCAAAATTGTGACTTATACCTCTAGTATTAAGTGTTTGCTCTTTTAAAAAATTTCTTTAAAATCCTTTTCTGGAAATTGTCTCTTGAGTATAAACACTTGAAAGTATATAGGGACGGATACAGAAATACTGTTTCAGGTACAGCATAATCACAGCAAGCTATTTCCCCAGTTGTGAAAATATAACTGTAAAAAAATAAACTTCATCTAGAAGGATGACTGTGGATGTAGAGCTGAATTTCCACATAGGTCCTATATTAGTTTGTGAACATGGAATCCTCTATATATGAAAACAAAAATAAAGAAGTCTGTGAGCATGTTTTAAATTCTAAATGATATTGTGAATCCTCAAAAACAGCATTTTACAGAGGTCAGATGTTTGAATGGGAGAAAGAGGAAATTTACAGTTCATCTGGGTGGGCAGAGCGTTGTGAATTACAAGTAAAAAGTGATTTTAAAAAGACAGAATGGGGGAAGCTGCTAATTGTATAACTGCTAATAGAGAGAATCCAGATAGCTAAACACAGAGTACCACAGGCTCTGATTCAAAAATTATATAAAGGAAGAGCTAATGATGAGGTACCAGACAAAATTCACACAGAGAATCTAAAAAAGATCTTCTTTCTCTAAGGGATGAAATAGTGGGAAAAGAACAGGAGATACGAACTGGAACAATCCAGGAGTGGGTCCTTGAGGCAGTTTCTTTTGGTTGGAGGGATTACAGGAAGAACCTTAGGAAGATTTTCTGTACTACTTTGATAGGGAGTTGATCTTGGCTGCTGAGTGGCAGGAAACCACTTCAGATCTAATAGGGGTATTTCTTCCCCTGTCAGGAAATACCAGTGTGTGCCAAACCACCCACAAAGAATGGAAAGTTGACAGTTCTTACCTACCACCTGGTAATAGCCACAATGAGAGGAAAACACCAAGCCAACCTATGTTCGTTAGCCAGAAATTGTCCCCTTTTACCTCTGGGTGAGAGCAGCTGAGAGAAATACATCCACTGGCACATTAGCAGTTTCACGTGGAGCTCCATTTTGTTTGCCTTAATGTTTTAGACACAAAAAGAATGAAAACAAACAAACAAAAATACCCAGTGGTAGATCCCCATTCTCCTAGAACTAGAACCTCTCTTTCTTACAGGGAAATCACTGCATGTTATCTAGATGGAGCTGATCTTTTCTCCAGCCAGAGGAGTCGGAAACAAACATGGTCTTGAGCAATTAGAGTACCCAACCTACTGACCACAGTGAATGGTTTAAGGATAAGTTTAATATCCATATCAGGACAATCAAGGTCTGTAGGGTTTTTTCCAGCCCTCTTTCCCCTGGGCTGACCATAGCTGGTTTTGTTCTTCCTGACAGAGAATGAAGAGAGACAGTATCCTATTTAGTTTTAATTCCCCGGATCCATCCATGCCTGAAGCCCTTATCCTTGACCTTCCCATTCATCCCTAAGCCAGATTGCATAGTTTCTGTCAGCTATGACAAAAAAAATGTGCTAATACAGGTCATGTATTTCTTATGTGCCACAGAAATGAGTTTGTTAAAGAAAAGGCAATATTTATATGGAAAACTTTGAAGTGAAGGAAGAACATAAACTATATTGTACTCCTTCTTGAACCATTAGGCTCAAGTTCCCAAAAATCCCCACGACAGAAGATCTTGCCCTGGAAAAGTTCATAGACCTTGTATAACAAAAACAAGACTAGATTATTAAGTTCACAGGAATCAAGCAATTTAACATTGAATAAATATAATGTTACTGATTTTTAAAGTAAGCTTTAATATCATGGGTATCAATTAATTTCTATATACTATTCTTTGATTGCTAGAATTTCTTCTGAAATTTTTCTAGAAGTTGCTCCTCTTCATTCCCAATAAAGTGGCTATAAATTTCTTTTGCTTTATTGCATACTAAGAAGTATTAAGTCTAAGCCTCCTTCCAAATGATCAACACTTTCTAGATTTTATGACTTGGAGTTGTTTGTGCCTAAATCTCCAATCTTCCCAATGATGGAGAATAATCTGAATGCTTAAGATGGGAAAAGCTTCATGTAACATTTGTAATTATTTCCCTATGTATTTCTCCACATCTGGGCTAAATAATTTTCACTCTTCCTTTGACAAGTTTAGGCTGTAGCACAAATCACCATCCTGTCCAGGCAGGATTCAGCCTCAACGCCTCCTCACAAGCTCTGGAGTGCTTCCTTTCTCTTTCCACAGGGTAAATTACAGAAGTCTTTGTCCTTGTTCTGACATCACTAAGGTTGTTTAGCAGTTTAATTACCCATGGGCTACTGGGAGGAGCTGACCTCTTGGGATGCTGCCTTGCAGGCATGGTGAAATTAATATATTTATCTTCTTATCCCCATTCTTTTGATGTATTTCTGTTCAATTTAAGTGAGGACTGCCCATTAAAGAGAACTGATAAATTGATGCCAAGGCTATTTCAAGACAATGTCTATTCTGGATACAAAATACGATGTTTATAGGGACTTTGGTATTCAGACTCATGATGTTGGCCTGAGATCTCTTTACCATTTTAATTAAACAAATATTATAATAAAGTTGGAAGTGAGAAGTTTTAGCAGAAAATTAGCTTCATTTCATCTCCAGGAATGATACAAATTACCCAGGTGCTTTTGTCAAAGCTGTTTTAACTCTAAGAACATTGGACAACACTGGCTCCTGCATAGTAATAAGAAGATCTGACCTTATCCCTTTATAGGGTAGAAGAAAACAATAACAGTTTAGATACTTCTCTGCCCCATAAAATCCATATATTCTTCATAAAATATATACTTGATATATTTGATATTGGTTTCTTGTGGTCTTTGGCCCAACAGAAGAGATTGTCACGTTTTGATGTTTGTTAAATGCAGATTTCTGGGGTCTACTCCCATATATGCTCGTTCAGTAGGCCTCTAGTGGATCTAGAATATAAATTTTAAACAAGCTTCCCAGATCACTCTATTGAAAGTGTTCCATGGGCTATATTTTGAGAAACATTGCCATAGCAGATAGAGTGCTCAGCTCATGATACCCCAGGGATTCCTACAGTCCCTCCAAGCTGTGTAGAAAGGGGATAAGATGCTTTGCTATTAGTGCTCCCAATAGGTTTTGACTAAGATGGAGAAAGATGGAGGAGAAAGGGCTATTTACTTAGGGGTTCAGATTCCTCCCGGCCCGCCCCCCATGATTTTACCCTTAACTCTAACAAGGACATGATTTGTAACATGGTAGTAACATCTGGCGGCTTGGCAGTCCAGAGTGCAGCTTAGTGTCAGGCCAAGCAGAATTCAGTAGGATTTGTGGGCTGGTGCCCAGGAATTACAGTTGGTGAGAAGAGTTCCAATCTGCTTTAACTGCTCATGATGCTTTATGGTCATGGTCAGGTCATTTATCAGCATCCTACATTAGTCCAGCATAATTTCTGCTCCCCACTCTGAGCTGTGATTTTAACAGATTGTTTCCAGCCAAGGTGATAGCTGGAGATAGGATGTTGATTCACTGTTAATTAATTTCAGCTGGGAAGAGAACCACAGCCGCCTATGTCTTGTTTGTTTTAGATCATTGTTCTTAAGATACTTGGATGGACAGTGCTTTGCCTGCTTTGTTCTCACCTATCCTTTGATCGTATTCCTTTTCTCCCATAAAAGTAGCACTCTGGTTGACTTGAGTGCATAATATTTACTATTAACTAGAATTAGAGTAGTAAAGTGAAGCTTGCAATGTGGAGACCCCTTTTTTGTGAAAAGTCAATGTCGATGTGAAATGTCTCAATTTTCCATAGAAAAATAGTTTGGTAAAGGTTGTGTAGATAAGTAAATCTCAGTTTGCTAATTTTTTCATATTTCTGTTTTCTCCCTAGGTCCAACAGAATGAGTTGGCTAGAAAAACTAGCAAAATGAATTGTAAGATTCAATTTGTATGTGATATAATTGGGCTTAGAGACAAAAGCTGAGCAGGTAAATGGGACCTGGATACCCCTTCTCACTAGAGAAATAGAGGACTAGCATATTACTAATTTGGTTATGGTAGCTGACAATATGTTTTTACTGACTCATGTGCTTCATACAATGAAAACCTAACAGCAGACAAGAAGAAGAGTTGCTCTATAATCTAAAGAGTATGCTGTTTTTAGCTTGGTACTAAAAATAAGCAGGTGGCATCACTTTATGCTGTAGTTGAAGTCTGGAAAACGTGTTTGCAACTTTTATTTTTATTTTAAAAAATCACATATTAAATTTTCTGGAGGTGAACAATTTTTAAGGGGAATCCTATAGTGATTGTTTTTTAAAGGAAAGCTAGCAATTCTTTTCATAAATTGAATCCTAATGTTTCTATCTTAAAATAGTATCGTATATGAAGGGCCAGGAGAATGTCACCAGGCCATCCAGAGGCCTGCATTCCAATCTCATCACTATTTCATTACTTTGCTATAGAATTGAGAAGATTTATTAGATGATTTCTAAGAACACATTCACATCTAAAATTTCAGGATTCTAATCGCAAGCTTTTAGTGACTGGCTTTGTTCAAAATAAAGGAGGATTAAGACTCAACAGATATTAAAATATTCTAAAGCTGTACCATCCATTACCATAGCCACTAACCACATGTGGCTTTGAGCTCTTGAAATATGGTTGGTCCAAATTGAGACACACTATAAGTGTAAAGTATACATTGGACTTCAAAGAGTGCAAAATCTTGTAAAATATCTTATGAGTTAATAACGTTTATGTTGATTATTTGCAATGATATCTTGGGAATATTGCATTAAATAAATTATTAAAATAAATTCCATGTATTTCTTTTTTAATCTTAAATACGAACCTTTTTAAATTTAAATAATTTAAATTTAAGCAATTAATAATGATCTAATATATTTAAAATAGAAGTTTAACTTCCATATATGGCTCACATTATAATTTTATTGGGCACACTACTCTAAAGGGATAGCATATCCTACAAAAGAACCCTCCTGAAGGTCAGAGAATTCTCCCCATTGCTGATGGACAGCCTTGATGATATAGAAGAGTTTGCTTGAAGATAAGATTAAAACATTATTTTCTAAAAGTATAATTCACTAATCCTGTAAGGTATATCACCATAGCCAAGTGAGTTTAGGCAACACTGTGCCCCACTTACTGATTCACTAGCATAATAAAAGCTCAACTAAGTCACCCAGTTAATGAAAGCTACTTCTCTCATGTGAATCCACAAATTCATCTGAAACAATCCTTTTATTTTTAAATGATAACTGGTAGCATTCTATAGACTCGAGAAAGTTACTTTGGGACATGCCATTGGATTAGATAATCACCAAGTCCCTCTTGTCTGTTGTGGGTTTACAAGCAGTTTATAGAAGCTCATCCCTTACAAATTGTACTTGCTTCTATGTATGCATGCTTCTTTTCTAAAAAATCCTTCCTCTCTTCTACATAAAATATTTTCTTTCACTTTTCTAGGTGATTTGAAATATTACCAATTAGATGTGTTTGTGTTATCAGTCACCCTCTTTAAAGAATTCCTAATTTGTCCCACCCCCCCAAAGAAGGTATATAGTCAAAGGTTCAAGGGGGTGGGGGGTGGGGGGGGAGGACCACAATGTGTGGGAAGGCAACAGGAGAGGTGAGGGATTCTGAAAGGTATTTGTCCTTTTTGAAATGTTAGGTTTAACGTATTTCTCACCAAGAAAAGTGCTGTTATGGGTTAAGCAGGCTGCTATGGACTAGCTGGGGAACCTAAGTATGATTTATAACTTGGCTTTCCAGGGAAATTGCATCCAGCATTCCAAAAAGCCAATTTACAAGCAAATGTTAGGAACATAAATTGTAAGCTGGACACCACCAGGGTATAGATTGACTCAGAAGCTCAGGGAATAAAAGCAATCAATATCCAGTATTTATTTCAATACCTTGCTTTTCACAGTAAGCCCCTTGCTTTCCCAAACAGTGAGGAGAGGGGAAGAAAGACAGAACACACACTTTTTATGACAATGTTTATAGGGTCTCATAAATCATAAAAGAATGTCAAGAAATATTGTCAAGCACTTCCCTAGGTTTTTATTCTTAAAACTACTTGTTCATAGAATAACCAAACAATTTTCTTCTCTCATAAAACATGTCAGGAAGAGACAGACACATGCACATACGCACACTCTCAAGTTCAGGAAGCCCAAACACTCATTCACAGGTTCCTGAGGAAAAAATGAAATGATGTTTGGATTCACTAGACTAGAATGGAACATTTACTTGCAATGGGTCTCTGTTGACTGGAGGTACTTCAGTATGGTATGGGAGCATGGAGAATTGAAATGAAACTTTTATTTTAAAAATAAAATATTGATAGTTTATTAGTAGAAAAGATGCAAATTAAAAACCTATTCTGAGATGTTGAACTTTTAAATAGATTTCAGGAAGGTGTTCTTTGACTTGACCTCCTTGCTGAATTCCCAAATGAAAGACAGGTTTCTTTGTATAAATTTTCAAGATATAATTTATATATAATAAATTAACTAATTTCACAGTTATAAATCAATGAGTTTTAGAAAGTGTATAAAGTCCTATAACTACTGCTACATTTATAATAGAGCATATTTCCGTCACCCCAGAAAGTTACCTTGAGTCCCTTAGTGCTCTCTTCCTGTTACCTTCAGGCTCTGGTGACCGCAGATCTGCTTTTACTATCGTTTTCCTTTTCTAAGATTTTGTATAGATGGAATCTTATCATATGCAGTATGATGTGTCTGGCTTCTTTTACTTCGCATAATGCTTTGAGAGTCATGCAGTAGTTTGCTGTGTTCAGTGTTGAGTGGCATTTCAGTGTAGATACACCACAGTTTGTGTATTCATTCACTCGCTGATAGAAAGTGGACTTGTTGCCAAGCTTGTGGGTTTTTTGGGGGGTGGGGATTATGAATAAAGCTGCTGTGAATGTTGGCAGACAGGTCTTTATGTGGACATAGATTTTCTTTTATCTTGGGACCTAGGAAAGGATTGCTGAGTCTTATGTTAAGTACATGTTGAACTTTATAATAACTGTCAGCCTGTTCTCCAGATTGGCTGTCCCATCTTGCATCTCCACTGGTGTATGTATGCGAGTTCCAGGATGTAGACATCTCCACCAATATGTGTATCATCAGTCTTTTTTTGAATTTTAGCCTTTCAAGTGGGTATGTACAAGTAATGTAGTATACTTTTAATTTGTATTTCCCTAATGTCTGATGATGTTGAACATCTTTTCATATGATTGTTTGCCATTTGTATATCTTCTTTGGTGAATTATCTATTCAAAACTTTTACCCAATATTTTAACCAGATTATTTGTCTTATTATTGAGTTCTAAGAGTTCTTCATATATTCTGGATATACATCTTTGGTGAGACATGTATTTCCCATATTTTTCTTCCTGTCTGACTTGCTGTTGCATTTTCTTAAAGTCTCTCAAAATAATAACTTTTTAATTTTGCTTTTATTTGTGCTTTTTGTGCTCTAAGAGATCCTTGCCTAAATCAAGGTCACAAAAGTTTTCTTCTGTGTTTTCTACTGGAAGGTTTATAGGGTTAGCTCTTTTATTTAGGTCAAAGATCCATTTAGAATTTAAATTTTGTATATAATACGAAGTATGGGTTATTATTTATTTATGTATTTTTGCAGACAGATATGCCATTGTTCTAGCATCATTTGTTGAAAACAATATTCTTTTTCAATTCAATTATCTTTGTACCTCTGTCAAAAATCAATCAATCTTATGGGGTAGTTCCACTTCTGCTCAATCTGCTCTGTTCCATAGATGTATATGTCTATCCTTACACTAATAACATGTTATCTTGATGGGTATAGCTTTATAATAAGCATTTAAAATCAGGTAGTATAAGTTCTTTAACATTTTCCTTCTTTTCAGAAATTATTTTGACTATTCTAGGTCCTTAGATATTGGTTCAATATCAGTTTTAGAATCAGCTTGTCTACCTTACAAAATAGCCTGCTAAAATTGTGATTGACAGGGGGTCTGGGTGGCTTAGTTGGGTAAGCGTCTGCCTTCAGCTTGGGTCATGATCCCAGGGACCTGGGATTGAACCCTGCATCGGGCTCCCTGCTCAGCAGGGAGTCCGCTTCTCCCTCTCTCTCTGCCCCTTCTCCTGCTCATGCTATCTCTCTCGCTCACTCTCTCTCAAATAAATAAATAAAATCTTAAAAAAATAAAATAAAGGGGGCGAAGCAAGATGGTGGAGGAGTAGGGGACTTGGATTTCGTCTGGTCTCAGGAATTCAGCTGAATAGGGATCAAACCATTCTGAACACCTACGAACTCAACAGGAGATTGAAGATAAGAAGAGTAACAACACTCTGAACAGAAAAGCGACCACTTTCTGGAAGGTAGGACGTGCAGAGAAGTGAATCCGAGGCGATATTTGGGAGGAGAGACGGCAGGGTAGGGGCCTCCGTCGGCTGCTTCTGGCAAGTGATAGAGCTGCGGAGCACAAAATCGGAACTTTTAGAAGTCGGATCTGCTGAGGGACGTTGCTGCAGTGGCTAAGTGGGGGGTGGAAACCTCGCGGGACAGTGTGGTCTCAGGACCCTTGGGGTCACAGAAAGACCGGGGGTGCCTGAGTGCAGCAGAGTTCCCAGGTATTGGAGCGGGGAAGCCGGCTGCAGAGACGGAGCCGAGGCGCGGGCTCTCAGCTCAGGGTTGCCATAAACTGTGATGCGCGGCCCAGTCGGGCCACTGCTCCTCCAGCAGGGACCCAACAATTGGCAGATCCAGGGAGACTCCCCTTCCTCCTCCGGGAGGAGCGGCGCGGGAGCACACCGCAGGGATCTGCTGGGTTTGGAGACTCCACACGGGGTCGGGTGCCAGAGATAGAAACACTGGGACACAGGCTGGGTGAGCACAGAGTGCGGCCGGAGACCAGGGAGACGGGAGTGACTGCTTTTCTCTGGGGGCGCACTGAGGAACGGGGCCTGAGTTCTTAGCTCCTCTGAGTGGAGATTGGGAGGCCACCATTTTCACCCTGGTCCTCCAAAGCTCTACCAGAGCTTGACGGGAACAAAAGCTCCTGAGAGCAAACCCGAGCAGCTTGCTTAGCTCGGACCGACAAGGGTAGGGCAATTCCGCCTCCGGCAAAGACATTTGGGAACCACGGCAACAGGCCCCTCCCCCAGAAGATCAGCACGAACAGCCAGCAAGCCAAGACCAAGTTTACCGATCAAGGAGAATGGGAGAACAGCAGCACTAGGGGAATACTACACATAGAATTCATGGCTTTTTTTAACATGATTCATTAGTTTTTCAAAGTTAATTTTTTAACTGTTTTTTTAATCTTTTCTTTTTCCCTTTTTCAACCAACATCTTATCAATCCCTTTTTTAAAAAAACATTTTTTATTTTTCATTTTTAGAGTCATATTTTATCCCTTCATAGTAGTTACCCTTATTTTTGGCATATATATATATAAGTTGTTCTCTCATTAAAATTTTAAGATACAGTTTCTTCTAACAGATCAAAGTATACCCTAAATCACTAGTGTATGGCTTTGTTCTAGTCTCCTGCCTGATCACATTCTCTCCCTTTTTTTTTCTTTTTTTTTTAAATCTTCTTTCTTTTTTCAAACAACTTCTTATCTTATCAATTCCTTTTATAAAATCTTTTATAATTTTCATCTTTACAGTATCTTCCATCCCTTCATTGTATCAACCCTTATTTTGTACATATATAAGTCTTTCTTCCTTTAAAATTTTAGGAGGCACTTTTTTCTAACAGACCAAAATATGCCCAAAATCTAGTGTGTGGCACTGATCTATGCACTAGCCTGATCATATTTGATCATATTCTGGGTTTTTTTGTATTGTTCTGTTTTTGTTTTTATCTTTTTCTTTCTCTTTCTTTTTTCGTTCTTTCCCTTTCTTTTCCCCTGGCTTCAGGTCTTTTCTGATTTGTATAGAGTACATTTGCTGGGGACATTGTTAACCTGTTAGCATTGTGTTCTCTCATTCATCTATTCTCCTCTGGACAACATGACAAGACGAAAAAAATCACCTCAGCAAAAAGAACAAGAGGTAGTACCATCAGCCAGGGACCTACTCAATACGGACATTAGTACAATGTCGGACCTAGAGTTCAGAATCATGACTTTAAAGATACTAGCTGGGCTTGAAAAAAGCGTAGAAAGAGAAACCCTTTCTGGAGAAATAAAAGAACTAAAATCTAACCAAGTCGAAATCAAAAAGGCTATTAATGAGGTGCAATCAAAAATGGGGGCACTAACTGCTAGGATAAATGAGGCAGAAGAGAGAATCAGCGAAATAGAAGACCAAATAATGGAAAATAAAGAGGCTGAGAAAAAGAGAGAGAACCAACTACAGGATCACGAGGGCAGAATTCTGGAGATAAGCGATACGATAAGACAAAACAACATTAGAATAATTGGGATCCCAGAAGGAGAAGAAAGAGAGAGAGGGGCAGAAGGTATATTGGAGCAAATAATAGCAGAGAATTTCCCTAATGTGAGGAAGGAAACAGGCATCAAAATCCAGGAGGCACAGAGAACCCCTCTCAAAATCAATAAAAATAGGTCAACACCCTGACATCTAATAGTAAAACTTACGAGTCTCAGAAACAAAGAGAAAATCCTGAAAGCAGCTCAGGAGAAGAGATCTCTAACCTACAATGGTAGAAATATTAGATTGGCAACAGACCTATCCACAGAGACCTGGCAGGCCAGAAAGGACTGGCATTAAATCTTCAGAGCACTGAATGAGAAAAATATGCAGCCAAGAATACTATATCCAGCTAGGCTCTCATTGAAAATTGAAAGAGAGATAAAAAGCTTCCAAGACAAACAAAAACCTAAAGGAATTTGCAAACACGAAACCAGCCCTCCAAGAAATATTGAAAGGGGTCCTCTAAGCAAAGAGAGAGCCTAAAAGCAGCAAAGATCAGAAAGGAACACAGACAACATACAGTAACAGTCACCTTATAGGCAATACAATGGCACTAAATTCATATCTTTCAATAGTTACCCTGAATGTAAATGGGCTAAATGCCCCAATCAAAAGACACAGGCTATCAGATTGGATTAAAAAACAAGACCCATCAATATGCTGTCTGCAGGAGACTCATTTTAGACCCAAAGACACCCCCAGATTGAAAGTGAGGTGGTGGAAAACAATTTACCATGATAATGGACACCAAAAGAAAGCTGGGGTGGCAATCCTTATATCAGACAAATTAGATTTTAAAACAAAAACTGTAATAAGAGACGAGGAAGGACACTATATCATGCTTAAAGGGTTTCTGCAACAAGAAGATCTAACAGTTGTAAATATCTATGCCCCTAACATGGGAGCAGCGAATTTTATAAGGCAATTAATAACAAAAGCGAAGACACATTGACAACAATACAATAATAGTGGGGGACTTTAACACCCCCTTGACTGAAATGGACAGATCATCTAAGCAAAAGATCAACAAGGAAATAAAGCCTTTAAATGACACACTGGACCAAATGGACTTCGCAGATATATTCAGAACATTCCATCCCAAAGCAACAGAATACACATTCTTCTCTAGTGCCCCTGAAACATTCTCCAGAATTGATCACATCCTAGGTCACAAATCAGGTCTCAACCGATACCAAAAGATTGGGGTTATTCCCTGCATATTTTCAGACCACAATGCTTTGAAACTAGAACTCAATCACAAGAGGAAAGTCGGAAAGAACTCAAATACATGGAGGCTAAAGAGCATCCTACTAAAGAATGAATGGGTCAACCACGAAATTAAAGAAGAATTTAAAAAATTCATGGAAACCAATGAAAATGAAAACACAATTGTTCAAAATCTTTGGGATGCAGCAAAGGCAGTCCTGAGAGGAAAGTATATAGCAATACAAGCCTTTCTCAAGAAACAAGAAAGGTCTCAAATACACAACCTAACTCCACACCTAAAGGAGCTGGAGAAAGCACAGCAAAGAAAGCCTAAACCCAGAAGGAGGAGAGAAATAATAAAGATAAGAGCAGAAATCAATGAACTAGAAACCAAAAGAACAGTAGAACAGATCAACGAAACTAGGAGCTGGTTCTTTGAAAGAATTAACAAGATTGATAAACCCCTGGCCAGACTTAGCAAAAAGAAAAGAGAAATGATCCAAATCAACAAAATCATGAATGAAAGAGGAGAGATCACAACCAACACCAAAGAAATACAAACAATTATAAGAACATATTATGAGCAACTCTATGCCAGCAAATTAGATAACCTGGAAGAAATGGGTGCATTCCTAGAGATGTATCAACTACCCAAATTGAACCAGGAAGAAATAGAAAACCTGAACCGACCAATAACCACTAAGGAAATTGAAGCAGTCATCAAAAATCTCCCAACCAACAAAAGCCCAGGGCCAGACGGCTTCCCAGGGGAATTCTATCAGACATTTAAAGAAGAATTAATACCTATTCTCCTGAAACCGTTCCAAAAAATAGAAATGGAAGGAAAACTTCCAAATTCCTTTTATGAGGCCACCAATATCTTAATCCCAAAACCAGAAAAAGACCCCATCAGAAAGGAGAATTACAGACCAATATTCTTGATGAACAGGGATGCAAAAATTCTCACCAAAATACTAGTCAACAGGATCCAACAGTACATTAAAAGGACTATTCACCATGACCAAGTGGGACATATCCCTTGGCTGCAAGGTTGGTTTAACATCCGCAAATCAATCAATGTGAGACAATACATTAACAAAAGAAAGAACAAGAATCATATGATCCTCTCAATAGATGCAGAAAAAGCATTTGACAAAGTACAGCATCCCTTCTTGATCAAAACTTCAGAGTATAGGGATAGAGGGTACATAGCTCCATATCATAAAGCCATCTATGTAAAACCTACAGCAAATATCATTCTCAATGGGGAAAAGCTGAGAGCTTTTCCCCTAAGGTCAGGAACACAGCAGGGATGTCCACTCTCACCACTGCTATTCAACATAGTATTAGAAGTCCTAGCCACAGCAATCAGACAACAAAAAGAAATCAAAGGCATCCAAATCAGCAAGGAGGAAGTCAAACTCTCACTGTTTGCAGATGATATGATTCTGTATGTGGAAAACCCAAAAGACTCCACCCCAAAACGGCTAGAACTCATACAGGAATTCAGTAAAGTAGCAGGATATAAAATCAATGCACAGAAATCAGTGGCATTCCTATACACCAACAACAAGACAGAAGAGAGACAAATCAAGGAGTCGATCCCATTTACAACTGCACCCAAAACCAGAAGATACCTAGGAATAAATTTAACCAAATAGGCAAAGGATCTGTACTCAGAAAACTATAAAATACTCAGGAAAGAAATTGAAGAAGACACAAAGAAATGGAAAAATGTTCCATGCTCATGGATTGGAAGAACAAACATTGTGAAGATGTCAATGCTTCCTAGAGCAATCTACACATTCAATGCAATCCCCATCAAAATACCATCCACTTTTTTCAAAGAAATGGAACAAATCATCCTAAAATTTGTATGGAACCAGAAGAGACCCCGAATAGCCAGAGGAATGTTGAAAAAGAAAAGCAAAGCTGGCGGCATCACAATTCCGGACTTCCAGCTCTATTACAAAGCTGTCATCATCAAGACAGTATGGTACTGGCACAAAAATAGACACATAGATCGGTGGAACAGAATCGCGAGCCCAGAAATGGACCCTCAACTCTATGGTCCACTCATCTTTGACAAAGCAGGAAAGAATGTCCAATGGAAGAAAGACAGTCTCTTCAACAAATGGTGTTGGGAAAATTGGACAGCCACATACAGAAGAATGAAACTGGACCATTTCCTTACACCACACACAAAAATAGACTCCAAATGGTTGAAAGACCTAAACGTGAGACAGGAGTCCATCAAAATCCTAAAGGAGAACACAGGCAGCAACCTCTTCGACCTCAGCCACAGCCACCTCTTCCTAGAAACATCACCAAAGGCAAGGGAAGCAAGGGCAAAAATGAACTATTGGAATTTCATCAAGATAAAAAGCTTTTGCACAGCAAAAGAAACAGTCCACAAAACCAAAAGACAACCGACAGAATGGGAGAAAATATTTGCAAATGACATATCAGATAAAGGGCTAGTATCCAAAATCTATAAAGAACTTATCAAACTCAACACCCAAAGAACAGATAATCCAATCAAGAAATGGGCAGAGTACATGAACAGACATTTTTCCAAAAAGACATCCGAATGGCCAACAGACACATGAAAAAGTGCTCAACATTGCTCAGCATCAGGGAAATCCAAATCAAAAGCTCAATGAGATACCACCTCACACCAGTCAGAATGGCTAAAATTAACAAGTCAGGTAACGACAGATGTTGGCAGGGATGCGGAGAAAGGGGAACCCTCCTACACTGTTGGTGGGGATGCAAGCTGGTGCAACCCCTCTGGAAAACAGTATGGAGGTTCCTCAAACGGTTGAAAATAGAGCTACCATACGATCCAGCAATTGCACTAGTGGGTATTTACCACAAAGATACAAATGTAGGGATCCGAAGGGGTACGTGCACCCCAATGTTTATAGCAGCAATGTCCACAATAGCCAAACTGTGGAAAGAGCCAAGATGTCCATCAACAGATGAATGGATAAAGAAGAAGTGGTATATATACACAATGGAATATTATGCAGCCATCGAAAGGAATGAGATCTTGCCATTTGCAACGACGTGAATGGAACTGGAGAGTGTTATGCTGAGCGAAATAAGTCAATCAGAGAAAGACATGTATCATATGACCTCACTGATATGAGGAATTCTTAATCTCAGGAAACAAACTGAGTGTTGCTGGAGTGGTCGGGGTGGGAGGGATGGGGTGGCTGAGTGATAGACATTGGGTAGGGTATGTGCCTTGGTGAGCGGTGTGAATTGTGCAAGACTGTTGAATCACAGATCTGTACTTCTGAAACAAATAATGCAACATATGTTAAGAAAAAAGAAAAAGAAGATAGCAGGAGGGGAAGAATGAAGGGGAGTAAGCCGGAGGGGGAGACGAACCGTGAGAGATGATGGACTCTGAAAAACACACTGAGGGTTCTAGAGGGGAGGCGGGTGGGGGGATGGGTTAGCCTGGTGATGGGTATTAAAGAGGGCACATTCTGCGTGGTGCACTGGGTGTTATGCACAAACAATGAATCATGGAACACTACATCAAGAACTAATGATGTAATGTATGGTGATTAACATAACAATAAAAAATTAAAATAAAATAAAATAAAATAAAATTGTGATTGGCATTTTGTTGAATCTGTAAATCAAATTAGAGAAAACTAACATCTTAACAATATTGAGTTTTCCAACCCATGGACATGGCATATCTCTGCATTTATTTGTAGATTCCTTAGGATTTTCTATACAAATGATCACGTCATCTGCAAATGAAAACTATTTACTTCTCCATTCCCTTACCTTATCGCACTATCTAGAACCTATAGTATAATGCTGAATAAACGCAATGAGAGCATGCATACTTGTTTTGTTCCCTCTGTTGGGGAAAAGCTTTCAGTCTTTCAACATTAAGTATGATGTTAGCTTCAAAAAGTTTGAAGCTATGTTTTTTCAGAGTGAAGAAGTTCTCCCCTAGTCCTAGTTTGCTGGGAAACACTTTGGCTTTTGTTTTTTTATGCCATGAATTGGTATTGGATTTTATAAAAATACTTTTGTGAATCCATTGAAATTATTATAAGATTGTATCTTCATTTGTTAAAATTGTGAATTACATTAATTGATTTTCGAGTGTTAAACCAACTTCACAATTGCTAATATTAATCCCTTTAGATCATGGTGCATGTGTATATATATGCGGTATTGATTTGTTAAAATTTTGGTAAGGAGTTTTCCTTCTATTTCATGAGGACTATTGGTCTGTGGTTTAGAAGTTGTTCCAACATTTTTTTTTTAAAGATTTTATTTATTTATTTGAGAGAGAGAATGAGAGATAGAGAGCACGAGAGGGAAGAGGGTCAGAGGGTCAGAGGGTCAGAGGGAGAAGCAGACTCCCTGCTGAGCAGGGAGCCCAACGTGGGACTCAATCCCGGGACTCCAGGATCATGACCTGAGCCGAAGGCAGTCGCTTAACCAACTGAGCCACCCAGGCGCCCAGTTGTTCCAATATTTACAATGTACTCATTCAACTCATCACTGCCTGCCTTCAAATAATATAATTACATTTTATCATTCTTTTTTTTTAAAGATTTATTTATTTATTTGTCAGAGAGAGAGAGAGCACAAGCAGGGGGAGTGGCAGGCAGAGGGAGAAGCAGGCTCCCTGCAGAGCAAGGAGCCCGATATAGGACTCGATTCCAGGACCCTGGGATCATGACCTGAGCCAAAGGCAGATGCTTAACTGACTGAGCCACCCAGGCATCCCACATTTTATCATTCTTATGTCTTATCCACTGTACACATGTGTTTCCATCTCCCCACCCAACCCTTGGCTGCTTTAAAAATTTTCTCTTTGTCGTTGCTTTTCAGGAATTTGATTTTGATGTTCCTTGGTGTTGTTTCCTCCGCTTTTTATTCCTGAGGCCTCATCATCCCTCTCCTTTGTTTCTGGGAATCCATTCAAATGGATGTTAGATTGTTTGATTTTTGTCTCACAGATCATTGATCTTTTCTTCATTTTTGACTTTTTAGTCTCTTTTGCTTCTCTTTGCTTCATTTTGGATTTTTCTTAGTGCTATGTCATCAAGTTTACTGGTCATTTCTTTAGGGTCTAATCTAATGTTAATCCAACTTAGTGTTTTATTATTTTAGATATTTTATTTTCCATTCTTAAAGTTACATTTGGAGGGCACCTGGGTGGCTCATTTGGTTAAGCATCCAACTCTTGGTTTAGGCTTGGGTTATGATCTCAGGGTCATGGGATCGAGCCCTGCATCGAGCACGGAGTCTACTAGAGATTCTCTCCATCTCCATCCCCCTCTGTCCTTCCCCCTGTTCATGCGTGCTCTCTCTCTCTCAAATACATACATAAATAAATCTTTTTAAAAAAGTTATACTTGGACCTTGTTTATATCTTTCATTTCTGCCCTTATTATACTCATGTCTTTCTCTACCTTCTTGAGCATATAAAGCATATTTATAATAACTATCTTAAGTTTCTTACTTGTTAATGCAATCATCTGTCATTTCTCATTCTGTTCCTATTTATGGGTCATATTTTCCTGTTTCTTAGCATTCATGGTACTTTTCAATTGGATGTTGGCATCGTAACTCATCATTTGGGTGCAGGATTTTATTTTAACACATCTGTGTATGGTGTATTAGATATGTTTCTAGCACAAAATCAAGTTACCAGGACTCAGTTTGAAAAATTTCAGACTTGCTTTTAAACTTTGTTGGGGCAGATACTTAGCAGCCTGGTCTAGGACTAGTTTAGACTCATAATTAACACAATACCTTTTTGAGGCCTTGTGTATTACCTGATGCCTTAAATATTACAAGGTCTTTCCACTCTGGCCAGTGGAAATACAAACTATTCCCAGCCCTATGTACATTCCCCAAGTTTTGGCCTATTGTTCTTTGGTGTTTTTTCTCCAGCCTCGAATACATTTTTCCCGCCATGCAAAGATCCATACTTTGCCTAAGACTAAAGGGAACCCTTCTAAAGATCTTTAGAGGTTTCATTCTGTAAAGCTCCTTTCCTTCCAGAAATTCTATCCCACAGATTCTTACAACTTGGCCTCCTCAAACTGATTTTTGTCTCCTCAACTCAGTAAAACTGCCAGGCTCTGTTTGGGTATGTACTACTTCCTGCAACTTACCATTTGGCAGTAGGTTGGCATGATTTCAGTTTACCTCATTTTTCCCCCCTTCTCTCTGGGATCACTGTAATGCTCGTTGTTCAAAGCCTAAAAACCATTGTTTCATATATTTTGTCTGATTGTTTTGACTTGTTTAATTAATATGTAAGGATAAATTTGGTATCTGTTACTCCGTCGCAGCAAGATGAATGCTATACTTTTAACACTGAAAATAAAAATCTATCCCTACTGAGGCAAAGTAAATTTCGCTTCATTCACAGTCATGAAAACAAAGTTCAGCCTCCAAATAACTACTTGTTTAGGAGTGGCATCAACAAGATGGCTAAATAAGACTTCCCTCACAGGTATCCTCCCCCCAACAGCAATAATCTGGCATTATCCATGGACAAAAAGTGCCTTTGTGGGAACTTTGAAACTCCAGTGGGAGATTTTGAAACCACAGTTCAGTCCAAGACTGAGGAAAGCCATTTTGAGAAGACAGGCTCACAACCAGGTAGCTGACTTGCCAACCGTGGTCCCAGCTACAGACACAGAAACAGGCTCCACGCCTGTGAGAACTCGGCTAGAGCCCCCCTTGGTTTTGAGGTCTGTCACCAGCACCATAGGCGAGGGGACCCAGGAGGAGACACAGCCACCTGTGTGTTGAGTAATAGATGTACAGACTCAGTGCCAGCTGTGGACCCTGACGTGTCCTGTGAACAGGCTCCAGCCCCTCTCAGCTCTGGTCCAGGAGCCCCTGCAGGGAAAGCCCACCAAATCTGGTCAGACCGCAAACTCTGAAAGGGCCCTGTAACTGGGCTCCAGCCCATCCCAGCCAGTCCATGGGACCCTGCAGGAGATGCTCCCACCTGCACCCCTGAAGGTCCTGAAAGGGCTCTATACTAGGCATCAGTTCCCTCCTACCTGCGTCACAGGGAGCTGGCAAGGAAACAGGCAGGATAAATTGCAGTTTGGGCCCCCAGAGATCATAGAAGGTCCCTAAATGCAGAAATCTTTTTAATAAATAATGTTGGAGAAACTAGATATTTCACACACAAAGGAATGAAATTGAACCTCTATTTTACACTACTTATAAAAATAACTTGAAATGGATTAAAAACTTAAATATAAGACCTGAAACCATTAACCTTCTAGAGGAAAACATAGAGAAAACTCTTTGACATTGATCTTGGCAATGAATTTTTGGATATGATACCAAAAGCACAAGCAACAAAAGCAAAAATAAACAAGTGGGAGTACATGAAATTAAAAAGCTTCTCTACAGCGAAAGAAACAACAGAAAGAAGAAGCAACCTATGGAATGGGAAAAAAAATTTTGCAAGCCAAAAATTAGATAAAGGGTTAACATCCAAAATATATAAGGAACTCATAGAACTCAATAGGAAAAATAATAATAAATAATAATCCAAATAAAAAACGGGTAAGGGGCCTGAATAGAAAAATTTCCAAAAAACATACAGATGGGCAACAGGCACATGAAAAGATGCTCAACATCACTAATTATCAGGGAAATGCAAATAAAAGCCACAATGAGATATCACCTCATACCTGTTGGAATGGTATTGTCCAAAAGACAAGAGACAACAACAAGTATTGGTGAGGATGTGGAGAAAGAAACCCTAGTGTACTGTTGGTGGGAATGTAAGTTGGTACAACCAATATGGAAAACAGCAGGGAATCCAGCAATCCCATTTCTGGGTATATATCAGAAGGAAATGAAATCATTATCTCAGGGAGGTAGCTGGACCGTCATGTTCATTGCAGCATTATTAACAATAGCCAAGACGTGGAAACAAGTGTTCATCAATGGATAAATAGATTTTTTTAAAAAGTGAGATAGATACATACATACACATATTTGAATATTATTTAGCCAGAAAAAAGGAAAAAATCCTGTCCTTTGTGATAACATACGTAGGCTTTGAGGGCATTAGGCTAAATTAAAAAGTCATATAAAGAAAGACGTATGTTATATGATCTCACTGATATGTGAAAACTAAAAAAAAAAGGTCATAGAAACAGATTATAGAATAATGGTTGTCAGGGGTGGGGGGAGATGGGGAGATGTTGGTGAAAATCTCCAAACTTCCAATTATAGGATGAATAAGTTCTGGGGATCTAATATTCAGCATGGTCACTATTGTTAACAATGTTGTATTATATATACTTGAAAGTTGTTGAGAGAGTAACTCTTGAATACTCTCACCACAAAAAAAGGTAATTATGTGAGGTGATGACTATGTTAATGAACGTCACTGTGGTAATCATGTCACAATATATACACGTATCACATCCTCGTGTTTTATACCTTAAACTTACACAATGTTATATGTCAATTACATCTCAATAAAGCTGAAAAAAAAAGGGCACTGATTTCCAAGCATAAACACCAAATTTTCCTTCAAATTCCATTTTAGAACAAACAGTTGTATAGTATCAAGGCTTAGTAATACCCAAACCTAAAAATTTATTCTTAATTTTGATCACCTAATAGGAGCTATTTTAACATATTATCACGCTCAATTTTTAAATATCATGGCTCGAGAGCATGAATAGACAAATAGACCAATGAAACGGAATGGACAGTTCAAAACCAGACATATATGTATGCTAAACATAGCACTTCAAATCTATGGAGAAAATATATTTATGTCATTTTTTTTTTCCTCAGAATCCCCCAATAAGTTCTTAGCTCAGGACAATTCAACACTACTCTCATTAAATCAGGCCCCATGAACTGGCCACTTTCTTAAAATCCTCAAAGTGGACACAGGCTGGTTTAAGAAGAAGTCTTATTTGGTACTATACGTTGAACATCAAGTGTTGTGTTTATCTAGGTACATGTAAGTATTACATATGTTATTTGAAAGGAAGATCCTGAATTATGGTTCTTTCCCTCAGTGCTGTGAGGCATATGAATACAAACACAATTATTTAGAAATAAAGTTTTTTGAATCTTGGAAGAAAAGAAAAACAACTACAAAGAGCAATTGTTGGTAGTGGTAGTGTGGTGATAACAACCCATTATTATTCAAGAACACACAGGTTTCCATCATTAAAATATTCTATTAAAAAACCCAACTTATTTATAACCTTCATTTGTGGAGAAGCCTGGGGCATGAGAGGAATAACTAATTTATATTTGTGAAATGTCACGTTCTTCTGTAATTATCCGTTGGCACGTCTGCCAGTGGTTCTTTGAATTTTTGACAGGTCTGGATTTGTATGTATATGTCTAGGGAAGTTGCTGGTGGTGTTGACTGTGAATTTCGCTTCCTTAGTGTTTGACCCAAAATGGCACCCAGGTTTTTCACTATGCTTCCTTAGGAGCTTGCTCTTTATAAGAACTGGTTGAGGTTCGTCTGCAAGTATAGGTATCAGACAGTGGAAAGAGCCTGTGATTCTGGAAGGTGGCAACATTTAAAAAATATTTTTACTTCCCTTTCCCCTTCTATACCGTATCTAGACGGACATTACTGAAAATGAATCATAGCCAGGTTATCTTCTTGGTCCTTTAATATGTAGTTACCTAAATTTGTAGTTTTATGAATTTTTGACATTTTTATTACTTCCAAGTGCCTTATTTTTCTCTTTCTTTTAATTCCTTTCCTCTGCTCTATCTTCTGGTTTTTTGTTTTTGTTTTGGTTTTGTTTTGTTTTGTTTTGTTTTTGTCCTGAAGAATGATATAAATGTGTCTCTCAACTGCTTTTAATTACTACACTCACGATCACCTTTCATGTCTCCATATTTTGGTTCCATGCTATTCCTTTTGGCTATAATATTTTCACCATCTTTCTTTTCTGGGTTACTTGTATGTATTCTTCAATGTTCAGCTAAGACATTATCGAATGTACTAAATTGTGTTAATTTATATGCCCAACTTATACATAAATATTTCCTAAAGAATGAATGAAAGCATAAATGAAGCAAATCTTCCCTAAGTTTTTTTTTTTTGTGTCTTCAACCCCACAGCTCCAGAACAAGAGCTTTATGTCAGTCTACTAATATACTGTATTGGATAATAGTATGGGCGCTACAGTCTCACTGCCTTTCTGGGTTCATATCCTGGCTCTAACCACTAAATAGCTGTGCAATCACTTTTCCTTGTAGCTAAATATCTTCATCCCTGCAATTGTGATCATAGCAATATCACTTGGGTAGGGTATTTGAGGATTCAATGAGATAATACATAAAGTGCCTAAAATAGCACCTAAGCATTTTACAAAAACAGCTATTATATGAACAGGAGCTTATTTTTTATATCAAATTCACTGCTTTGTCAACTCTACAATTTGATTGTCTACTCAAGTTCCTCCTAAAATTACAAACTTTTCACGCTATCACAAGAAAGACTGCTCGAATGTGGCAGAATGTGAAAATTATGCTTTTTATTATATCACATAAAATAATTACATCAAGTTATCCAAATGCACTGGTGAATTAAAGCTTCCAGCTCTTACAAATTTTTACACATATATCTATGCATTTATAAATACACACATATGTAAAAGATATATATTTTCTTCTAAAATAAAGTGCCCAAATCTTGATATATGGGGGCATAAGAGGGAAAAAAATCATAAAGTTTTATCAGTTACAGACTGTACTTTCACAATATAGGAATCTGTTTTATACACATTTATTCAGGGATAGTGAACTTCAATCACACATTCTTTTCTGAATTCTAAGTGAATTAATTTATCCAAAATAGAAGTCATTTAGCCAATTTAATGAATCAGAGGCTACTTTTTCTTACTGTGCCTGGCATTAGCGCCTTGGCTCCCCAATGGAAGGGTAGTTCAGCTTCATTCTTAATTTTCCTGTTTTTTGGACTGTTGTCTTTCTGCTAAGATGATAAGCAGAGAGAGAAAGAAATGAATCAGACATCTCAGATTCTAAATCCTCTGATAGCATTCAGTGAAGTCAGAATTTGGTGAAAAGACTCCTAATGATTACTTTACATGACCCTGGGCTTGGTGAGAAATGGCCCAGCAGGATGTGAATTGAAGGATCCTTCTGCCTCTCTTATAATGAAATTTTATTGAAGCCACAGAAGAAGAATCAGAGTACAAGGATCAAGAGCTCATTGAGAGAACCCACTCAAATTGAAAGGGAACTCTACTACAGTGGAAAAGTTTGTGACAACGTGTTTGAATTTAAGAACAAAATAAGGGTTAAAGAAAAACTAGACAATTTGAGATAATTACGAAAATCCTCAATTCAAAGAGGAGCTAGGGCTCTACTCCCTGCTCCAGTATCTCAGCAGCTCTTCCTGGGTTTTTACTGTATTTTCTATTACCTTCCACTTTTCAGATGACCATTTGAAGTCTTTGACAAGGAATGAAATTTCAAGATGCCCTAGAAAAATCTGGAAGCAAGGTGAGGATGCCTAAAAATAGCTTAATAGAACCCAGCCATTTCAGAATCTGGTGATTACAGGTTCAAACTGCAATAGAGTGCATCTTATTCAAGCAGGAAAGGGAGAAATTGTCAGCACTAAAATTTCATAAAACACTCTATAACTTCTCAACATACGGGAGACCTGGGAACAATCGGAAGCCCAGACATTTCCCAGAGTCAGAACAGAATGGAGTATTTTCTTTTATTTTGGGGGGGCAAACGGGGGAAAAAAGGTGAGAAAGTGTTTCCAATTACCCGACCCACTTCAGTAGGGCTTTTTCAAGAACAGAGCCATCTAACTACTGATTTTGGTGAGCATCTTGTTAATGGCTTGTTTGACGTGCGTGGTGGAGCTGCGTCGCCTCGTCTTGCCCTGGACCATCTTCCTGCGACGCACCTCTCGACACAGCTCATAGAATATCTCAGTGATGTTCCCTTCTCCAGTGCAGGCAGAACACTCATAAAAAGCACATGCCAATTCGGTAGCCAGCTTCTCCCCTTCTTCCGTACTAACCTGTCTGGAGTGGTCCAAGTCAGCTTTGTTTCCAACCAAGATGAGAGTCACATTCTTGGGCTTTTTGATCTCATCCAGGATGTTCTTAAGTGGCAGTACTTCTTCAAAACTTCCTCGGTCAGTAATGTCATAGACCAGCACAAAGCCTTCCCCCCATCGCATGTGTCCTTCCCTCTGAATGGTATCTTCCTGTTGACAAGGAAACAATGGCAGTGGGGGAATTGGAAGTTATCAGATGTTGCTCATGCCACTAGTGAGTCCTTAATTACTATTCTTTATATTCGTTGTCATTAAAATTTCTTGATAGTCTGCCTACACAAGCTTCATTTCTCAATCAGTTTGGAATAGGAGCATTACTTACTCATAGCAGGATATGTCGGGGAACTAAAAATGTTCTAACTGCATAGACCTTTACCTTTCTGCTTCTAATTTTCTTCTTGCCATATCATTAAATCCGTAATTACAAGAACTATAAAGAAATTATCTTAGTGGAGCACACTGCCTCCCCAGGCTTTCATCACAATTAAAGAATTGGCAAATAAGTAACAGACAAGTAGACCTTAGGCCACTCTTTAAAGATCAGATTTGGAGGCACAGCTTAGTGAATGGTTTTGATTTCATTTTTTGCTTTAATCTCTTTTGCCTTCAGATTCTAGACAATTGGGCACCAGGGACACAAAAACAGTGAAAAATTGTAGAGAGAGTCAAACTCATAGGAGCTTTTGGCCTTTTTTTTTTTTCTATCTTAACACCTCCAAAATATTATACAGTTGCAATAATGATAGAAACTCATTTGAAGTGATTTTCAAAGGGGGTGATCATTCCTTCCTAGGAAAGTAGCATGCGAGATTTGAAAATGCATTGCTCCCATGGGCTCAAATAACCTTTGCATGTAAGTCCCTGCCACCTCTCTCTAGAATCAGGGCTGTGTGGCAGGGAAAGCGTATATAAGAAGGAGGTGATGATGAGAAATAAGTATTTAGCTAGCTGCAAGAACATTTCTTGGATTAAATACTTAAATTCAAGTCTTTGGATCACAGGTCACTGAGAGAGCACCATGCAACCCTCAGCTTCCTAACTTTCATTCCTAATGTCATTTTATTCTTGAGAACTAAGCCTTTCCACAAACATATCTGTAATCTCAGAACTGACTGATATTAGGGCAAATTTATATTAGCTTCCTTTTTAATGGATTGTTTGTTGTATAATTATGTGGCTCAAATTTTCAAAACGATGTGTTGAGGTCTGGAAAGAATATTAGAGAGATTCCTAAAATAAAGCATTCTGAAAAACAATTCTGAGGTGATATAAGTTTAGAATATACTATATACTGAAACTCCTAAGGATTCATCTTATACATAGGCATATAAGGCTCTGAGAACTTCCCCAGTAAAAATACCTGTTTAACTCAATCAGAGCATTTCAAAATACTTAACCATGAACCTCTTAATATTTTGCCATCATCCCAAAATATATATGGGTAATTCTATTCTAGATGATATCATGTCAATACTACAGTATCACCAATCCTCCCCCCCCCCCACCGAAGTACTGGGTAATTTATATAAGGATGCATACATAAGCTGTTTCAAATGTTAGTATGTAAGTAACTAGATAATTAAAGAAAAAAGTCTTTAGGCATCATTAGTTAATTGGAGGAAAGTGTCTTAATTTTTTTCATAGTATGCATGTACTCATCTCATATTTATTTGATCCAGAAAACATTTTAGCTGAAACCCTTATTCACCTGACCAGCAGTATCTAGTATCTCCATGGTGACAACTTCATCATCAATGGTTGCTTGGTGTCGGTAAGTTGATTCTGAGAGAATGAGCAAAAAAAGAAGGAAAAAAGTAAATCAGTGCATGATTTTATCTGATCCTTAAATTACAACGTAGTCACAGAAGTATGTCTGTTTGTATCACATCCTGGGCAGGCGAGGATGGACATGCAAGAATGTGCCAGCTCTCTGAGCTCCTGGAAGTCCAGGTTTTCATGGGAGAGCCACAGACTTTCAGGGTATAGCATGGGAGAATCTCTGCGTCTCTTTGCTCATTTTATTCTCCTATGAGGCCAGCTTCCTGGTGTCTAAAATAAGGCCTCTACATCCTAGACTGAGAATGTGATTCCCACAAAATACATGCTACCTAGATACCCCTAAAATCCAGTTTTAGGAAATCACAGGTAATGATTGTTCCTGACAAGATGACATTATATAAGCAGGAGCTATTCATTTCCTTCAAAAACTCAAACTTGGAAATATATTAGACAACAGAGGAGGTGGATAGCCATCCATGTGAAAAATGACCATGTAAAGCTATAAGAAACCCTCATGGTGGTAGAAGGCTGTTGGGTCACATGCTTGGGGGGGTGTGAGGAAAGCGGAGGAGGGGTGGTCCACATGGAGGAAGATGCAACAAAGCAGAGTTCTCCTGCTCATGTTCCCTCTTCAAGGTAGAACAATGACAACTGCGCAGTACCAGCTGTAGGCTGGTAGGTTAATATCAGAGTGGTCCCCAAACTCTACTGGGGTGAGGAGAAGTCAGCAGATGCAAGAATTTTGGGTGGTCTGAGTGTGCCTTTCACCACATGAAATGGAAGCCACAGGTTAAAATAAACACCAGCTGGTCCTGCTCTGTATGAAAACTAGAACAGTTGAAATATCGAGCTCAATAAATGACTGACCAAGCCAGTGAAGGTCAGGTTGAGGAACTCTTCCAGAAGGCATCAGTATATGATAAGAAGAAGAAAAATGTAAAAGTAAAATATAAGAGAGATGGATAATAGAAAGAGACATGTTACTATCGCTTGTAAAATGAGCCTCAAAGAGAATAAAATACACAGGGGCTGAAAATATTTGAGGCTATACTAACTGAGACTTTCCCAGGATGGAAGGCCTTAAAACAGTTCAGACCAAAAGGACTAAAAGGACACACAAGGAAAAAAGTCTCACGTATAAAACAATCACAGCAAAATTTAGGGATATCAATGATAAAGAAAAATTCTGTAGGATCTATGAAAAAAAGCACATCACCTACAGAAGAACATGGCTCAGATTGACATTAGACTTCTCACCAGCAAAACTGGATTTGAGATCCCAGTGGAGTAAAACAAAGCCATCAAACCACACTGAAAGCCATCAAGAATTACAATTCTAGATGATACCAGTATATTGGGGGGGGGGGGAGACAAGAGGCAGAGTTGAGTGAGTTAATGTACTTATCTTACTCCTGAAGATGACGTCATAAGAAAGAAGAGAAGTGACGTACGTATTCAACTCAACAAATTAGAAGAGGAACATAGAATAAATCCAAAAAGATATGAGGAGAGAAGTAAAAGAGAAAATCATAGAAGAAAGAACCACCCAAGTTTAACAGAACCAAAGCATAGGGCTTGAAAGGATTTTTAAAAGCAGGTGAGAATAGAGATAAAAATCTGGCAATACTGACTTGTAAATTACAAGAGAAGGAGCAATCAAACACAATTTAGCATAAAAGAAGAAATAACTACATATTCTGATGAAATGTAAATAAAATAATATGATGAACTGTATACCAACAAATTTCAAACCCTGATAAATTCTCGGATTAAAAAATGCACAGATGGGGGCAGTGAGAACTAGAACACTTAATTCGGTCAGTAACTGGTAAGTAACTTAGATGTTAATGGTAGATCTCTTCTGATCATAAAAAGCAACTGCATCCAATTGGTCTTAAAGGAGATTTCTATAAACATGAAACAAGTTGTTCTAGAAAATAGAAAAAGGATAGTCACCCGATTCCTTTTGTGGGGCATTATGCTGACTCTAATAAGAAATATTACAAGAGTAATAAGAGAAAAAAAAAAGAAAATTGTAAGGTCACTTTATTCTTGAACATAGATTTATAAATCCTAAATAAAATATTATCTAATTGAATCCAATTAGTGTAACAAGAAAAGTACATCACGATCAGTTAGTTTATTTCAGAAATGCAAAGAGTGTTTAAATCTATCAATGTGAGGAGGTGGAGCAAGATGGCAGAGGAGTAGGAGACCTGGATTTCGCCTGGTCCCAGGAACTCAGCTGGATAGGGATCAAACCATTCTGAACACCTACGAACTCAACAGGAGAGCGAAGGAAAGAATAGCAGCAACTCTCTGAACAGAAAAGCGCCATTTCTGGAAGGTAGGACGTGTGGAGAAGTGAATCTGAGGCGATATTCGGGAGGATAGACGGTGGGGGAGGGGGCCTCCGTCAGCCACTTCTGGCAAGTGATAGAGCCGCGGAGCACAAAATCGGAACTTTTAGAAGTCGGCTCCGCTGAGGGATGTCGCCCCAGTGGCTAAGCTGGGGGTGGAACCCTCGCTGGGATGGTGTGGTCTCAGGACCCTCGGGGTCACAGAAAGACCGGGGGTGCCTGAGTGCGGCAGAGCACCCAGGTATCAGAGCGGGGAAGTCAGCTGCAGAGACAGAGCCGAGGAGTGGGCTCTCAGCTCGGGGTTGCCATATACCGTGATCCGTGGCATAGTCGGGCCACTGCTCCTCCAGCAGGGACCCAACAAGCGGCAGATCCAGTGAGACTCCCCTTCCTCCCCTGGGAGGAGCGACGCAGGAGCACACCGCAGGGATCTGCTGGGTTTGGAAACTCCATACGGGGTCGGGTGCCAGAGATAGAAATGCTCGGTCATAGGCAGGGTGAGCACGGAGTGCAGCTGGAGACCGGGGAGATGGGAGTGATTGACTGCTTTTCTCTGGGGGCGCAATGAGGAGTGGGGCCCTGAGCTCTTGGCTCCTCTGGGGCGGAGAATGGGAGGCTGCCATTTTCACTCTCGTCCTCCAAAGCTGTATAGAAAGCTTGCAGGGAACAAAAGCTTCCAGGAGCAAACCCGAGCAGATTAGTTAGCCCGGCCCCCAGCAAGGGTGGGCCAATTCCACCTCCGGCAAAGACATCTGGGAACCACGGCAACAGACCCCTTCCCCAGAAGATCAGCAAGAACAGCCAGCCAAGACCAAGTTTACCGATCAATGAGAACGGCAGAACTCCAGCACTATGGGAATACAGCACATAGAATTCATGGCT
>NW_027397089.1:18335194-18337244 GCF_003265705.2 Callorhinus ursinus | reverse complement strand
ATTTATTTATTTGAGAGAGAGAGGATGAGAGATAGCACGAGAGGGAAGAGGGTCAGAGGGAGAAGCAGACTCACGCCGACCAGGGAGCCCGATGTGGGACTCGATCCCGGGACTCCAGGATCATGACCTGAGCCGAAGGCAGTCGCCCAACCGGCTGAGCCACCCAGGTGCCCAATCCATTTTTTTAAAAAAATCTTTTTTATTTTTCATTTTTAGAGTCATATTCTATCCCTTCATAGTATTTACCCTTATTTTTCTACATATATAAGTTTTTCTTTCTTTAAAATTTTGGGAGGCACTTTCTTCTAATGGACGAAAATACGTCCAAAATCTAGTGTGTGGCACTGATCTATGCACCAGCCTGATCATATTTGATCATATTCTGTTTTTTGCAGTTTTTTTTGTTGTTGTTTTTATCTTTTGCTTTTTCTTTTTTCTTTCTTTCCCTTTCTTTTCCCCCAGTTTCAGGTCTTTTCTGATTTGTTTAGTGTATATTTTTCTGGGGTTGTTGTTACCTTGTTAGCATTTTGTTCTCTCATTCATCTAGTCTCCTCTGGACAAAACGACAAGATGGAAAAAATCACTGCAAAAAAAAGAACAAGAGGCAGTACCAACTGCCAGGGACCTAATCAATACGGACATTAGTAAGATGTCGGAACTAGAGTTCAGAATGACGTTTTAAAGATACTAGCTGGGCTTGAAAAAAGCATGGAAGATATTAGAGAAACCCTTTCTGGAAAAATAAAAGAACTAAATTCTAACCAAGTCAAAATCAAAAAGGCTATTAATGAGGTGCAATAAAAAATGGAGGCTCTAACTGCTAGGATAAATGAAGCAGAAGAGAGAATTAGTGAAATAGAAGACCAAATGATGGAGAATAAAGAAGCTGAGAAAAAGAGATAAATAACCACTGGATTACGAAGGCAGAATTCAAGAGATAAGTGATACCATAAGATGAAACAATATAGAATAATTGGGATCCCAGAAAAAGAAGAAAGAGAGAGAAGGGCAGAAGGTATACTGGAGCAAATTACAGCAGAGAATTTCCCTAATTTGGGGAAGGAAACAGGCATCAAAATCCAGGAGGCATAGAAAACCCCTCTCAAAATCAATAAAAATAGGTCAACACCCCAACATCTAATAGTAAAACTTACAAGTCTCAGAGACAAAGAGAAAATCCTGAAAGCAGCTTGGGACAAGAGATATGTAACCTACAATGGTAGAAACATTAGATTGGCAACAGAACTATCCACAGAGACCTGGCAAGCCAGAAAGGACTGGCATGATATAGTCAGAGCACTAAATGAGAAAAATATGCAGCCATGAACACTATATCCAGCTAGGCTCTCATTGAAAATAGAAGGAGAGATAAAAAGCTTCCAGGAAAAACAGAAACTAAAGGAATTTGCAAACACGAAACCAACCCTACAAGAAATATTGAAAGGGGTCCTCTAAGCAAAGAGAGAGCCTGAAAGCAACATAGACCAGAAAGGAACACAGACAATATACAGTAACAGTCACCTTACAGGCAATACGATGGCACTAAATTCGTATCTTTCAATAGTTACCCTGAATGTAAAAGGGCTAAATGACCCAATCAAAAGACACAGCCTGTCAGATTGGATAAAAAAAAACAAGACCCATCAATATGCTGTCTGCAAGAGACTCATTTTAGACCCAAAGATACCCCCAGATTGAAAGTGAGGGGGTGGAAAACAATTTACCACGCTAATGGACACCAAAAGAAAGCTGGAGTGGCAATCCTTATATCAGACAAATTAGATTTTAAACCAAAGACTGTAATAAGAGACGAGGAAGGACACTCTATCCTACTTAAAGGGTTTCTGCAACAAGAAGATCTAACAATTGTAAATATCTATGCCCCAAACATGGGAGCAGCCAATTATATAAGCCAATTAATAAGAAAATCAAAGAAACACATTGACAATAATACAATAACAGTAGGGGACTTTAACACCCCCCCCTCACTGAAATGGAGAGATCATCTAAGCAAAAGATCAACAAGGAAATAAAGCCTTTAAATGACACA
>NW_027397089.1:18190421-18330194 GCF_003265705.2 Callorhinus ursinus | reverse complement strand
CCAAAATATACCCTAAATCTCTAGTGTATGGCTTTCTTCTAGTTTCCTGCCGGATCACACTGTCTCCTTTTTTTTTGTTAAATCCTCTTCTTTCTTTTTTCAACCAATTTCTTATCAATTCCTTTTATAAAATCTTTTATAATTTTCATCTTTACAGTCATATTCCATCCCTTCATCGTATTTACCCTTATTTTTCTACATATATAAGTTTTTCTTTCTTTAAAATTTTGGGAGGCACTTTCTTCTAATGGACGAAAATACGTCCAAAATCTAGTGTGTGGCACTGATCTATGCACCAGCCTGATCATATTTGATCATATTCTGTTTTTTGCAGTTTTTTTTGTTGTTGTTTTTATCTTTTGCTTTTTCTTTTTTCTTTCTTTCCCTTTCTTTTCCCCCAGTTTCAGGTCTTTTCTGATTTGTTTAGTGTATATTTTTCTGGGGTTGTTGTTACCTTGTTAGCATTTTGTTCTCTCATTCATCTAGTCTCCTCTGGACAAAACGACAAGATGGAAAAAATCACTGCAAAAAAAAGAACAAGAGGCAGTACCAACTGCCAGGGACCTAATCAATACGGACATTAGTAAGATGTCGGAACTAGAGTTCAGAATGACGTTTTAAAGATACTAGCTGGGCTTGAAAAAAGCATGGAAGATATTAGAGAAACCCTTTCTGGAAAAATAAAAGAACTAAATTCTAACCAAGTCAAAATCAAAAAGGCTATTAATGAGGTGCAATAAAAAATGGAGGCTCTAACTGCTAGGATAAATGAAGCAGAAGAGAGAATTAGTGAAATAGAAGACCAAATGATGGAGAATAAAGAAGCTGAGAAAAAGAGATAAATAACCACTGGATTACGAAGGCAGAATTCAAGAGATAAGTGATACCATAAGATGAAACAATATAGAATAATTGGGATCCCAGAAAAAGAAGAAAGAGAGAGAAGGGCAGAAGGTATACTGGAGCAAATTACAGCAGAGAATTTCCCTAATTTGGGGAAGGAAACAGGCATCAAAATCCAGGAGGCATAGAAAACCCCTCTCAAAATCAATAAAAATAGGTCAACACCCCAACATCTAATAGTAAAACTTACAAGTCTCAGAGACAAAGAGAAAATCCTGAAAGCAGCTTGGGACAAGAGATATGTAACCTACAATGGTAGAAACATTAGATTGGCAACAGAACTATCCACAGAGACCTGGCAAGCCAGAAAGGACTGGCATGATATAGTCAGAGCACTAAATGAGAAAAATATGCAGCCATGAACACTATATCCAGCTAGGCTCTCATTGAAAATAGAAGGAGAGATAAAAAGCTTCCAGGAAAAACAGAAACTAAAGGAATTTGCAAACACGAAACCAACCCTACAAGAAATATTGAAAGGGGTCCTCTAAGCAAAGAGAGAGCCTGAAAGCAACATAGACCAGAAAGGAACACAGACAATATACAGTAACAGTCACCTTACAGGCAATACGATGGCACTAAATTCGTATCTTTCAATAGTTACCCTGAATGTAAAAGGGCTAAATGACCCAATCAAAAGACACAGCCTGTCAGATTGGATAAAAAAAAACAAGACCCATCAATATGCTGTCTGCAAGAGACTCATTTTAGACCCAAAGATACCCCCAGATTGAAAGTGAGGGGGTGGAAAACAATTTACCACGCTAATGGACACCAAAAGAAAGCTGGAGTGGCAATCCTTATATCAGACAAATTAGATTTTAAACCAAAGACTGTAATAAGAGACGAGGAAGGACACTCTATCCTACTTAAAGGGTTTCTGCAACAAGAAGATCTAACAATTGTAAATATCTATGCCCCAAACATGGGAGCAGCCAATTATATAAGCCAATTAATAAGAAAATCAAAGAAACACATTGACAATAATACAATAACAGTAGGGGACTTTAACACCCCCCCCCTCACTGAAATGGAGAGATCATCTAAGCAAAAGATCAACAAGGAAATAAAGCCTTTAAATGACACACTGGACCAAATGGACTTCACAGATATATTCAGAACATTCCATCCCGAAGCAACAAAATACACATTCTTCTCTAGTCCTCATGGAACATTCTCCAGAATAGATCACATCCTAGGTAACAAATCAGGTCTCAACCGATACCAAAAGATTGGGATTATTCCATGCATATTCTCAGGCCACAATGCTTTGAAATTAGAACTCAATCACAAGAGGAAAGTCGGAAAGAACTCAAATACATAGAGGCAAAGGGGCATCCTACTAAAGAATGAATGGGTCAACCACAAAATTAAAGAAGAATTTAAAAAATTCATGGAAACCAATGAAAATGAAAACACAACTGTTCAAAATCCTTGGGATACAGCAAAGGCAGTCCTGAGAGGAAAGTATATAGCAATACAACTTTCTCAAGAAACAAGAAAGGTCTCAAATACACAACCTAACCCTACACCTAAAGGAGCTGGAGAAAGCACAGCAAAGAAAGCCTAAACCCAGCAGGAGAAGAGAAATAATAAAGATCAGAGCAGAAATCAATGAACTAGAAACCAAAAGAACAGTAGAACAGATCAACAAAACTAGGAGCTGGTTCTTTGAAAGAATTAACAAGATTGATAAACCCCTGGCCAGACTTATCAAAAAGAAAAGAGAAATGACCCAAATCAACAAAATCATGAATGAAAGAGGAGAGATCACAACCAACACCAAAGAAATACAAACAATTATAAGAACATATTATGAGCAACTCTATGCCAGCAAATTAGATAACCTGGAAGAAATGGATGCATTCCTAGAGATGTATTAACTACCAGAACTGAACCAGGAAGGAATAGAAAACCTGAACAGACCTATAACCACTAAGGAAATTGAAGCAGTCATCAAAAATCTCCCAACCAACAAAAGCCCAGGGCCAGATGGCTTCCCAGGGGAATTCTACTAAACATTTCAAGAAGAATTAATACCTATTCTTCTGAAACCATTCCAAAAAATAGAAATGGAAAGAAAACTTCCAAACTCATTTTATGAGGCCACCATTACCTTGATCCCCAAACCAGACAAAGACCCCATCAAAAAGGAGAATTACAGACCAATATCCTTGATGAACATGGATGAAAAAATTCTCACCAAAATACTAACCAATAGGATCCAACAGTACATTAAAAGGATTATTCACCACGACCAAGTGGGATTTATCCCTGGGCTGCAAGGTTGGTTCAACATCCGCAAATCAATCAACGTGATACAATACATTAACAAAAGAAAGAACAAGAATCATATGATCCTCTCAATAGATGCAGAAAAAGCATTTGACAAAGTACAGCATCCTTTCTTGATCAAAACTCTTCAGAGTAGAGGGATAGAGGGTACATACCTCAATATCATAAAAGCCATCTATGAAAAACCTACAGCGAAAATCATTCTCAATGGGGGAAAACTGAGAGCTTTCCCCCTAAGGTCAGGAATGCAGCAGGGATGCCCACTCTCACCACTGCTATTCAACATAGTATTAGAAGTCCTAGCCACAGCAATCAGACAACAAAAAGAAATCAAAGGCATCCAAATCGGCAAGGAGGAAGTCAAACTCTCACTCTTTGCAGATGATATGATACTGTATGTGGAAAACCCAAAAGACTCCACCCCAAAACGGCTAGAACTCATTCAGGAATTCAGTAAAGTGGCAGGTTATAAAATCAATGCACAGAAATCAGTGGCATTCCTATACACCAAAAAGACAGAAGAAAGAGAAATTAAGGAGTCAATACCATTTACATTGCACCCAAAACCATAAGATACCTAGGAATAAATTTAACCAAAGAGGCAAAGGATTTGTACTCAGAAAACTATACAATACTAATGAATGAAATTGAGGAAGACACAAAGAAATGGAAAAACGTTCCATGCTCATGGATTGGAAGAAAAACATTGTGAAGATGTCAATGCTACCTAGAGCAATCTACACATTCAATGCAATCCCCATCAAAATACCGTCCACTTTTTTCAAAGAAATTGAACAAATAATCCTAAAATTTGTATGGAACCAGAAGAGACCCCGAATAGCCAGAGGAATGTTGAAAAGGAAAAGCAAAGCTGGCGGCATCACAATTCCGGACTTCCAGCTCTATTACAAAGCTGTCATCAACAAGAGAGTATGGTACTGGCGCAAAAACAGACACATAGATCAATGGAACAGAATCGAGAGCCCAGAAATGGACCCTCCACTCTATGGCCAACTCATCTTTGACAAAGCAGGAAAGAATGTCCAATGGAAGAAAGACAGTCTCTTCAACAAATGGTGTTGGGAAAATTGGACAGCCACATGCAGAAGAATGAAACTGAACCATTTCCTTACACCACACACAAAAATAGACTCCAAATGGTTGAAAGACCTAAACGTGAGACAGGAGTCCATCAAAATCCTAAAGGAGAACACAGGCAGCAACCTCTTCGACCTCAGCCGCAGCCACTTCTTCCTAGAAACATTGCCAAAGGCAAGGGAAGCAAGGGCCAAAATGAACTATTGGGACTTCATCAAGATAAAAAGTTTTTGCACAGCAAAAGAAACAAACAAAAGAAAAGTCTTTTGTTTGCACAACAAAACCAAAAGACAACCAACAGAATGGGAGAAAATATTTGCAAATGACATATCAGATAAAGGGCTAGTATCCAAAATCTATAAAGAACTTATCAAACTCAACACTCAAAGAACAAATGATCCAATCAAGAAATGGGCAGAAGACATGAACAGAGATTTTTCCAAAGAAGACATCCAAATGGCGAACAGACACATGAAAAAGTGCTCAACATCGCTCGGCATCAGGGAAATCCAAATCAAAAGCTCAGTGAGATACCACCTCACACCAGTCAGAATGGCTAAAATTCACAAGTCAGGAAATGACAGATATTGGCGGGGTTGCGGAGAAAGGGGAACCCTCCTACACTTTTGGTGGGAATGCAAGCTGGTGCAGCCACTCTGGAAAACAGTATGGAGGTTCCTCAAAGAGTTGAAAATAGAGCTAACATATGACCCAGCAATTGCACTACTGGGGATTTACCCTAAACATACAAATGCAGGGATCCAAAGGGGTATATGTACCCCGATGTTTATAGCAGCAATGTCCAAAATAGAGAAACTATGGAAAGAGCCAAGATGTCCATCAACAGATGAATGGATAAAGAAGAAGTGGTATACACACACACACACACACACACACACACACACACACACACTGGAATATTATGCAGCCATCAAAAGGAATGAGATCTTGCCATTTGCAATGACGTGGATGGAACTGGAAGCTGTTATGCTGAGTGAAATATGTCAATCAGAGAAAGACATGTATCATATGACCTCACTGATATGAGGAATTCTTAATCTCAGGAAACAAACTGAGTGTTGCTGGAGTGGTGGGAGGTGGGAGGGATGGGGTGGCTGGGTGATAGACATATGTGCTATGGTGAGAGCTGTGAATTGTGTAAGACTTTTGAATCACAGACTTGTACCTCTGAAACAAATAATACATTATATGTTTAGAAGAAGAAGGAGAAGATGAAGAAAGAAGAAGAAGAAGAAGAAGAAGAAGAAGAAGAAGAAGAAGAAGAAGAAGAAGAAGAAGAAGAAGAAGAAGAAGAAGAAGAAGGAGAAGAAGATAGCAGGAGGGGAAGAATGAAGGGGGGAAATTGGAGGGGGAGATGAACCATGAGAGATGATGGACTCTGAAAAACAAACTGAGGGTTCTAGAGGGGAGGCGGGTGGGGGGATGGGTTAGTCTGGTGATGGGTATTAAAGAGGGCACGTTCTGCGTGGTGCACTGGGTGTTATGCACAAACAATGAATCATGGAACACTACATCAAAAACTAATGATGTAATGTATGGTGATTAACATAACATAAAAAAATATAAAATAAAATCTATCAATGCATTTTTTTTGTTTTTATTTAAATTCCAGTTCGTTATACACCTGGTACTCATCACAAGTTCCCTGCTTAATCCCCATCACCTATTTCCCCCATACCCCCCACCTCCCCTCTGGTAACCATCAGTTTGTTCTCTATAGTTAAGAGTCTGTTTCTTGGTTTTCCTCTCTTTTTTTTTCCCCTTATGATCATTTGTTTTGTTTCTTAAATTCCACATATGAGTGAAATCATGTGGTATTTGTCTTTCCCTGACTGACTTATTTTGCTTAGCATAATACTTTCTAGCTCTATCCACATCATTGCAAATGGCAATATTTCATTCTTGTTTATGGCTGAGTAATATTCCATTAAATATATACAGCACCTATTCTTTATCCATTCGTCGGTCTATGGACAATTGGGCCCTTGGATATTGTTTCTATCAATGCAGTTTAACACGGTAAAACGCTAAAGGAAAAAAAGTACTAAACAAAAAATCACATGATCACCTTTATAGGAAGATCTATAGAGCAATGAAATTTATATAAATTTAACGTTTATGGATACACAGAAAAAAATGTCTTTTTCAAAAAAATATGTAATACCTAGTATATACTGCTTACTATTTGAGCAAGAATTGTTCTAAGTGCTTAAGTCATATTAATTCATTTAATCTTCACAAATATCTCTGCAGTAGGTATTACTATTATCTCCATGTTACCCAAAGATATGGAAGTACAGCAACATTTAATAACTTGCTGAAGTTCACACAGAGTAAGTGGTAAGCAGTAGAGTTGACATTGGAACTAGGGAAGATTGCCTTTGGAATGAGGCTTATACCGCTATGCTAAGAATCAAACTTTTAGATTATATACCTAGGAAAGAGGCAATGGTGTCACAGTGGGGGGTGCGGGAAAAATAAAGTGAAGTCATATAAATAATATAGATGATAATAATAGAAATATATAACATGAAAGATATAATAATGTAAAACAATATAAACATAGTATAAATGATACAAAGGCTTTGCAAGCACATGACATGGTGCTGTGGATAGAATAATATGATTCACTTAATTCTTTACACCTAAACTACCCAAATCACTAACCAATCAACCAACCAACCAAATAAACCTGCAAGTTTCTTTCTCATCAGGGTAGCCAGTAAGCCAGTCCTTTTATTTATTTGTTCATTATTCTGACTTTCATTTCTTCATCTCATCAACTATTTTACAGGTCTTTTTTGACCACAGTTTTTTGTTACTTTGCTACAAATATAATCTCCTACCTAAAATACAAACTGCAGAAAGGAGGCTTAACTAAGTAGCATAACCTAGCCTTCTACCTGCCTTCAGCCCTGTGTCATGATCATTGCCACAGGCATGGCGCATGGCTGGAGTCTTTTCTGAACAGTAAAATTTAAAAAGGAAGTTATGTTCAATATATTTTAATAAGCATATTTTTGCACTATTGTCATTCTGCTAGAATAGGTAATCCATATGTGGTATGTACAATGATTCTCAATTCTAGAACATTCCATCCCCCTACTCTTTATGTTAAAGGGGAGATTATTATTTTGTATAATTTAATGCTCTAAAGTACAATGTATAGCAACTTCTTATCTCTAAATGTTCTCTCAATTATTTCCTTTTGCATCTTCAGTGCCCCAGCTTGAGGAGGAGAGGCCCAGACAGCAGCACGTAGGCCTGGATCTACGCCCTTTCTGTTTCTTCCACTACTGTTCTGTGGTGGCCTTTGCACTACTTTCCTTTTTAAAGGGGCTGGCATCAGCCCTGTGGCCTGGAAAACAGAGTTCTGGGCTCTCTTCCATCTCTTTACACCAAAAGTTGTCTGACAGACAGGGACATTTTTCTCTGTTGCGTCCATGATAAATAGGATATGTATTTCAACCACAGAAGGCCACAGTAGGGGGGAAATGAAATATAATGAAAATTATATGAAGCTGTGTGATTCTTTGGCTGTTTGTTAACTGAAACAAAAATGATGGAATGCAGGAAATGAGGGAATGTCTTCCACAGACATAGCCCTGGGGAGAAGCAGTGATTTCATCGAAGCTGAGTACTGGTTTCATGCCATTTTGAGCCTTTTCTCTTTAAGCCTCTTCTCTCTCATTAGAAACCCATATCTTCATGTAAACAGTGGAAGTATATAGCCCACACAGGCGAAATGTTGTGCCTCCATGTGCTAACTTCAATGAAGCTAATTCAAAAAAGATGTATTAAGCACTTTTTGGAATTAAACTCTACCGTTCATTCCAAAACATAAGAGAAAATGTGTATGTGTGTGGAGAGTGGACACACTTTTTATTTTGTTCATACTAACCTAAAATGAAAATTCTGAGTCTTTTTTTTCTTTTTAAAGGGAAGGGGAGTGATCGTTTAAGGCATATATCTAAATGAACCAAAATAACGTATACTATAAGACCAATATAAGTTTCAAGATGGAATTCAAGATGGTATATATTTTTAATATACCGAATTTCACTGTATATGAGCAATATATGATTTAAAACTTGCATTCAGTAACATTTTTATAAATAGAAGTAGATTTTGTATACTCTAAGAGAAGTTGATGCTCAAAGGGATGTTGTAGATGGTTAATCCTCTTACTGATTTAGCTTTTTTTGCAAATTTCAACATATTAATATGGACATTTAGCCAGTACAGTAAAAACAGCAGTTAGTAATGCTGATTTATGCTACAGTGGAAATTGTACTGACTTGAGTTCTATTACTGGTCTAACCACAAACCAGCCACATGATCTTGAATAAATTTACTTCGTTGGACTTGTTTCCTTATTCGTCAAATGACGATCTCAAATTTCCTTGCTGTGCCGATATTGACTAGTTCCATGAGTTGGCTAAGCACCTTAGCTTTGGTATTGAGTTCAGAGAATTTGTTCTGGGTGTGTCTCTCTCGTATAAGCCTTTCTTTCCAAACTGAGGGTATTGTAATGCAGGAAGGAAGAGTCAATTACAAAATCCAAGCGCCAGTGGGTCTGTCTCCCAATTCCTACCCTCGGTCCTGTCTGAGTCTTTATTCATGAGATAGAGACCCCATAATCCATTCAAACACAGAGTAGGGTGCCTCAAATATAGTAGTTATAGTGGTAAGTGCTGACATGCAGTCTGTCTCTTCTTCTCCAAACACCGATCACACACACACACATACAACTATACACCATCTAAGTCTTTGTCCATATTATCTGCCATGATCAACACCCTTTGAGGGTAATAGGACTCTCAAAAGTAGGGATTCAATTCTTGGGGATCTAATGAGAACATGGAACCTGTTGTTCTACAATGAGAACGTTACAATCACCACCATCAGGGAGGTTCCTGGTCAGATGGTGCAAGTCCCAAACCTCACAGGCTTCAGTGCTGGTTTTCAAATGCTACTCATAGACCAGCTCTGGTCTCTGACAAACATTTCACTGATCCACAGTGAAATGAGAAAAATGAAAGGAAAACTAAAATTGCCCAATGTAAAGAATTGAACTTTTTTCCCTTAGCTTATACCCTTCAAACCACTTGGATGTTAAAAATATTTGCTTCTTCTATGAAACTCAAGTGCAAATAGACTACGGGTTTAGTTCTCTCTCATCCTCTCTCTCACCCTTGCTTGCATCCCTAATGGCAGTTGCTAAAATAATCCCTCTCCTTAAAAAACCAAAGAGCAAAACCCACTGAAATGAGAAGTCTGGGAGTCATTTGCTATCATAGTAGCAAACATTTCCTTCATAGATTTAACTTGGAGCAGTAGATATTCCAATTTTAATATGTTGAATGGTGTTCATAGTCTTCAGCTTCTCAGGGAGCAATAATTCTGTCACAGGTTGAAAACACTGCACCATTAAGAAACTTTTTCCCCTTCCTTTCTTTTATTGAAGTATAATTAACATACAGTGTTATAGTATGCCCCATGTTTTTTGAGGAAGGCTCTGAATTCAGAGTTCAAGGCTGGTTTTTGCAAATATGCCACTTAGCTTTTTAATGGTGGCTTTCCTTTTCGGTGGTAGTTTTGAAACTCTATGATAGTATGAAGTCAAGCCCAGGAAATTCTTGATTCATCTTGAATCAAATAGATGGGAGGATGCCTGGGTGGCTCAGTCGTTAAGGAGCTGCCTTCGGCTCAGGTGATGATCCCAGGGTCCTGGGATCAAGCTCTGCATCAGGCCCCCTGCTCAGCGAGTAGCCTGCTTCTCCGGCTTCCACTCCCCCTGCTTGTGTTCCCTCTCCTGCTATCTCTCCATCAAATAAATAAATAAAAAAAATCTTAAAAAAAAATAGACGGGGAACCCCTGTAGGCTAAAATATTGGTGACTTCTAGCGTGCATGCGCGCAAACACACACACACACCAGTTTCGAGGGTGAGTTAATGAAACCCTCACCTGGAAGTGAGTCATACACCTGATACTCTTGAAGTCTGATCAACGCTCTTGTTGCTTAGCAGCAGCAATCCTTTTAGAACGGTACAGTACAAGGTCACTCAATAAAGTTTCATTGTTCTTAATGAAGGAAGCCTGTATTATAAATAACTGATGCAGGCAGATTTCTATTAACAGCAGTTGTTTTTCAGAAGGAATAAAACAAAAGGGACAATGAAACAAAAAGGAATAAAACTGATTAAAAATAGTAACATTGGTTACTGGACCATATTCAGAGAGGTAAAAAAATATGAGATCATTCTTTCTAAGCTTCATCTTTTTGTTGAGATATACTGGGATTGCTAAGTAAAATCAGGATTTTTCTACTCAACTCCCCATAAACCATTAAGATTCTCAGGAACTTTGTAAAGCTTAGATAAGTAATAAAAATATAAAAGGAGAGTATTTATTTATGTGAAACAAACAATAGAAAGTAAATGATTTTTTAAAACCAAGTGCATTTTTGATCCAAATATATCATCTTAAGATTAGATTGTGGCTATGTTAAAAACATGTTAAAAATTTTTGATGCGGGCGCCTGGGTGGCTCAGTCGTTAAGCGTCTGCCTTTGGCTCAGGTCATGATCCTAGGGTCCTGGGATCGAGTCCCACATCAGGCTCCCTGTTCGGCAGGAGACCTGCTTCTCCCTCTCCCACTCCCCCTGCTTGTGTTCCTGCTCTCGCTGTGTCTCTCTCTGTCAAATAAATAAATAAAATCTTTAAAAAAAAATTTTTGATGCTGAAAAACTATTTAAAAGCAAAACCAGGGACACCTTGGTGGCTCAGTTGGTTAAGTATCTGTCTTCAGCTTAGGTCATGATCCCAGAGTCCTGGGATCAAGTCCCACATCCCCACATATGGCTCCCTGCTCAGCGGGGGAGCCTGCTTCTCCCTCTCTCTCTGCCCCTCCCTCTGCTTATACTCTCTCTTTCTCTCTGTCAAATAAATAAAATCTTTTAAAAAATAAAAGCAAAAACAGAGAAGTAAAGATTAATAAATGTAGAGACATGCTATTAGATTTTAAAAAACTGTATACCATAAAGATGTGAATCTTCTCAGAGTAATTTACAGTTTTAATGCAATTCCAATCAAAATCATGTCATGTTATGATAGAGTTTTAAAAATTGGCCTGCAAGAATAAACTAGAAATACTAGCCAAGGTAATTGTGTAGAAAGTTAAAGAAGGAGGACTTTCTCTACTGTGTGTCAAAATGTTCCAGAGAGCACAATTATCAAAAGAATGTGGTACTGGCGGTGGATATAAAAGGCAAATCTAGAGTTGCATCCCAGTGTAAATGATCCGATGTATTAAAAAAAAAAAAAAACAGCTTTGGAAGTAGGGGGGAAAAGAGGAGACTATTTAAGAAATAGTAGCAGGACAATTTGTCAACTATTTGGGAACACTGTTGGATCTTCAGTCTATACTTCTCACAAAAATAAGTCCCAGATAGGTTAAAAAGTTATAAATTAAATAAACTATAAGATCAATCTGTATTCACGTCTTTGTTTAGGTTTTCTTCATAGTACTTATCACTATTTAACATCTATTTGTTTATTAACTCTTCTATCTTTACTAGACTGTTAGCTCAAAAAAGCCAGAGGCTTTTTCTTTCTGTCTGTTGATTTATCCTCAGCACCTGGAATAATCTGACACATAGGAGGCATTTAATAATATTTGTTGACTGAATGAATAAAAGCAATGAAAAGAGGCACAAGAGGGAAGAAATCTCCCTTTTAACCTGAATGTATGTAAGCTTGAAGTCATAACTGAACCAAACGAAATGAAATTTTTTAAAAAAGGGAATAATCTTTGCCCATTTCATTATTCTGAGTAAGGCCAACTCAGCCTGGACTCTGTGCCTAGTAATGAAACGATGAATGCATGTTTCTCCCTCCTCCTCTGGATTCAAAGTTGTTGCTCTTTACAAACCAGCTGGGGTTCCTGAAGCATAAAGAACAAAAACTCAAAAGGATTAATTTGGAATAAAATTTGAAGCTTAAATTAGAACCCATGGATTGTCAGCATTGTTTTGAGGATGATGACTAAATAGGTATCTAATAAGTACTCTGTTTTGGACTATTTAAAAAGCCTGATGATTGCTTCATACATCAATATTATGCTGCTTTCAAGACCCACAGACACCAATTTTTGTTGCAACTTTTTTCTTTTTATAAATAGGCTTTAATCAAACTCATTGGAGAGAAATATAGTTTATTCTTATGTTTTCCCAAAATCAGTATTTGGAAGGTTGATTTTCTTGGAATACTCCCCTCAGCATGCCAGTCTCTTCCACACCAGGTTAGCCTGGGCCATGTGTCGTCCTTCTTCCACTAGAATGATGCTACATTTCCTGATGCGAGGGCATCGTGTTGTACCCACTTCCTTCTTGGCTCTGGTTTAACCTGATTTCTTCCTCTATGCATGAAAATCCTGCATGGTCCTAAGCACAGACAGCCTGAGAACATGTCCAGCTTCTTTAGGAACTTCTTTGTATGATTTGATAAGGCACTCCCCAAACAGCTGGTAGGTGCTTCAAAATGTTGCAACAGAAAATGTCATTGTCTCTTTTGGGTCATAAACTCTGACTGGAAAGGAGGAGGAAACAAAATCTGACCTACCAAGAGTGGGATCATATTCCCAGATGAACCGTTTGGTCAGGAATCTCACTACAAGAGCTGTGGAAAAAAAAAAAGAGCAACATTTCAAACAAATTTGTTAATTTCCTTATAGTTCTTATCCTTGTATGGAAAGAGAAATAGCCCAGACAACGATAGGGCTTTACATTTCTTGGCATATAAACCCAATGCATTTATTTATGTTTGTTCAGGTACTTTTTCAATTCATATGGTGGCCTAAAAACTGGTATAATGTTTTAATGGTGCATTAATCAACAAGTTAGATTTATTCCTTTAGTTACAGGGTTAAAACAAACAAAAGACATCACAATGTGAAAATGCTCACATGTAACATTTTTAGCAAAACAATGAATTTGGATATAAAGTATCACAAAAGAGGTGTCTAAAGTTTGAATATTGGTAAACAACAACAGTGAGTTGAAAACATGGTGATTTTAACTGTAATTAAAAGATCACTAACTGGTAGTTTGTATTATCAAAAAAAAAACAGGTATGTAAGGGGCGCCTGGATGGCTCAGTCGGTTAAGCATCTGACTCTTGATTTCCAGTCGGGTCATGATCTCAGGGTTGTGAGATCGAGCTCCGTCTGGGGCTCCACGGTCAGTGGTGAGTCTGCTTGAGATTCTCTCCCTCTGCCCCTCCCCCACCCATGTGCACACACATGCTCTCTCTAAATAAAGAAATAAAATCTTTAAAAAAAACCCAGATATTTAAAATTATGGATTTTATTAGTGACTCATTAAAGCTCATCAAAGGTGACACTGATGAAATAGTAGTCAGAGGTAGGGTCTGGAACCATGTGAAACACTACTTGCACGATCTTCTCAACCCTTATTTCATCCCTATGAGGCAGATACTATGATTGTTCCCATTTTTCAAATAAGGAAACTGAGGCTCTGAACGCTCAACAGATTTCACTGAGCTCACTTAGCTAGTTAGTGACCAAGTCAGGACTTGAGCCCAAGCAGTCTGTTTCCAAAACCTGTGATTTATCCATTGTTCTCAACTTACATTCAAGGCCGGGCCATCCAGATATGACTTGACTGGAAGCCAGGGACAGAAGGGGAACTGCGTAATGCGTGGGCTCCACTATTCTTAAAACCAGTGGGACACATGTTCAACATTTTCCCATAGGTGTCTTGAAAACAGCAGCTTTGAACCTTCTTAAAAATATTCTTTTGGAAAGGGGTGTCACAGACACTTTGAAAATGGAACGAAAGCTTGGAATTTTCTCCCTGGTAAAGTGTATGTACACACATTTTGGCAGATAATTTCAGCAGGCTAATGAGCCCTCTGAAGACCTTCAGCAGTCTTCCTGGGATCCCACCGACCCTCACTAGAGATTCAATGTCTATCATATTCTATAGTTTAAAAATATCTATTATTAGAGTATTTTTATTTTTTACCAAAATTCCCTGTATACAGTAGGCTAAAGATACTCCTTGAAGAAATACAACTAGTTAGTTGGAAGTTGCTATCAGTCTGTCCTTTGTTGCCACTGTAGGATCAACAGAAGTATATCGCCCCTACCATAGTGTCTTATGAGACTGTGAGAGATCACGGTGCAAATTGCAATGAGAACCTCATAAAACAGACCACAAACATATGCGGCTTGGCTGGAGAATGAAGTAGCAATGTTCTTTCTAATTACAGAGTGTGAGTCTGAATTGAAGCCAAATATTTGCATGCCTAAAGTAGCAAGGCCACTGACCCTATAATACTTCCCACAGTGAGTGTACTTGTGGTTTTATCTACAATTTTCAGAGTCTGTCACTGTTCACTCTCTTGAGAATGCATTTTTTTTTTTTTTGCGTTTAAGAAGCGGTAAGCAGTGGACATATTTTCCTGTTTTTAAATTAGCATGTTAGTAAACACAATTGCCAACAGTATTCAGAGTTCACCTTTTGTTAGAGTATGTAGGGTTTTTTTTTAAGATTTTATTTATTTATTTGACAGAGAGAGACACAGCGAGAGAGGGAACACAAGCAGGGGGAGCGGGAGAGGGAGAAGCAGGCTTCCCGCAGAGCAGGGAACCCGATGAGGGGCTCAATCCCAGCACCCTGGGATCATGACCTGAGCCGAAGGCAGACGCCTAATGACTGAGCCACCCAGGCGCCCCTAGAGTATGTAGTTTTAACTCTAAAAGTTTCACCCTGAAAATACATTTATCAGGCATCTTTAAGCAGTAAGGTAGGAAAATTAATAAAGGTTCACATAATTGAAGTTTGAACTTCCCCAATTCTAAAACCATTTAAAGTTCAATTATTTCTCAAAGAAATCTTTCTAAAATGTATTTGACACTCCATCGTTTTTCAAAACTGAGTATACTGAATAAAACTGAATCATTTTAAAATGTCCCGATCTTAGTTAACAACCTGGATTAGCGTCCTGTGCAGTTACTCAGTAGTACTTTGAGAAGCCATAGAATGGTTGAGGCAACACAACTCTAGAATGCTAGGGCTTTAAATAGTTTAGCTTTTGAATATACATATTCATACACACATACGCATACCTTTTTTCCTCCCTCAAATACCATGGCTTTCTCTTTTTTGTTTTTGAAAGATTTTTTTAAAAATGTATTTATTTGAGAGAGAGAGAGCATGCACGAGCAGGGGGGAGGGGCAGAAGGAGAGGGAGAGGGAGAAGCAGAGTCCCCGCTGAGTAGGGAGTCTGACCTGGGGCTCCATCCCAGGACCCCAGGACAATGACCTGAGCCAAAAGGCAGACACTTAACCAACTGAGCCACCCAGGCACCCCTGGCTTTCTCTTTTTGCTACAGTCACTGAGACCTAAGACCACCTCCAATAACCAACCCATCTGTATGTCTCCTTTGTTACTTTTATTATTCCAAAGACCGTTGAGCCATATTAACAAGCTTGTTAGAATTTTTTCTCATATTAGAGTAAAGTAGCTCTGGGGTTGGATTCTAAGGAAGCTGTTCTACGAATATACACAGGATTCTCGTGACCTTTGAGATGTCATGCTTGTTGTTGAGAAGTTGTTCCTGCTTACTGCTGGGTTATTGGCTCAGGTTCAGAGAGCCAACTTCCAATGGGGCAATGTTACTGGGCTTTATCAATGAACTCAATCTAAACATTCTTAATATTTTTTAAGAGATGCACATTATTATAGGATGGTTATTTTAACAATAGGATCATACTTTTTAAAAAAAATCAGTCTATTTTTTTAAAGATTTATTTATTTATTTGAGACAGAGAGCACGAGCAGAGGGAGAGGGAGACAAGCAGTCTCCCCACTGAGTGGGGAGTCTGATGCAGGGGTCAATCCCAGGACCCTGAGATAATGACCTGAGCTGAAGTCAAGAGTCGGATTCGTAACCAACTGAGCTACCCAGGCGCCCGAAATTCAGTTTATTTCAAATGCAGTAAAAAAAACATCAAAACCACATTGAAAAATCGATATGCCTTTTGTTTATTCTTAAAAGATGTGCTTTTATCTCTCTCACACACAGATTATTCATGGAAAAGACAAATGCATTGTCTATATTTTTAAGTTTTCAAAAATATTTTAATTTAAAATTATTTTTTAAAATATTTTATTTATTTATTTATTTGAGAGAGAGAATGAGGGACAGAGAGCACAAGAGGGAAGAGGGTCAGAGGGAGAAGCAGACTCCCCACTCAGCAGGGAGCCCGATGCAGCACTCGATCCCAGGACTCCAGGATCATGACCTGAGCCGAAGGCAGTCACTCAACCAACTGAGCCACCCAGGCACCCTAATTTAAAATTATTAAAGAATGAAAATAACTTTACATCTGTGGAAGTGGTATCTGTTAAAGGTTCTATTATTTACACTGTGTCTGAGGTGCTTACTGACATTCACCATTTACTGAGGGAACCATAAAACCTTAGTAGTATTTACCCACAAATTTGATTATAATTTTATTAGGAAATATAACTTTTGCAGGGGATATATCTTGCCATGTCTCCCCCACTCTGCCACTACCATTCACATCACATGGTTTCACCCGTCAACGATAATACAGTTGCTTCCTCAGTGCGGTCCCTCCTTCAGCTGCACCCCAACAACTCCCTCAAACTATTCTTCATGCAGCAGCCAATGTCTCTGTTAAAACTTAAACCCCCTCATGCCACATCTTTTCCTCAAATTCTCCCTGACCTCATCTCATTGAATAAATATTTATCGAGTGTCTACTCTGTATCTGGTTCTGTTTTAGGGGTTTGGAATAATCTAGCAAACAATTCAAAGATCTCTGACCTTACCGAGCTTCTCTTCTCCTAGGTAGGAGGAGACAGATAAAAAATAAAAAGAAGAAAGAAGAAATATAATACATTAGAGGTGCTAAGTGCTATGGGATAAAAAAAGTAGAACAAGATAAGGGGATTTGGCATTGGGGGGTGAAGGTGTAAGAGTTATTATTTAAGATAGGGTGACCAGCATAACCCTCATTGAAAAGGTGGTGTAAGAAACAGATGAGAGACGATCCCTGGGGGGAACAGTGTTTGAAGGAGAGGGGATAGCCAATGCAAAGGCCCTAACACAGGAATGTGTGCTTGATATGGTCAGGAAACAACAAACAAGCCAGTGTGGCTAAATCAGAATGAGGAATAGTGAGTATAGTAGGAGATGAGGTCACTTCCGGCCACTCTCCTAGCCATGAGTTCCATAAATCTACTACTACTTCTACTACTGTTAATATCAACACCACCACCACCACTAATAATAATAATAATAAAAACAACTGAAATGCTATTTTATTATTATTATTATCATTATTTTACTTGATTCTTTAGAATGTATGTTTGTGAGTGCATTGCATTTGTTTAATTTATCACTGTCTTCTAGTATCTGGAATAGTGTCTGGCACATAGTAGACTGCAAAATACCTGTGGAATAGATGAAAAGGATACATCAATCCATGTCACACCTCACTCGTCTTAGCATAAGCAGGCATTGAGAGAAGCAGGAGCACAAACAATGGAAGAGAATTCACAACAGAACCATGCCACGTTTCCATAGCTTTTGCTTGAAAGGTTATATAAATATATATTCTGAAATGCCTTCTAACGGGTATTTCATAGTCCTTCTACAAATTATACTTCTGTAGTTTATTTAATTGGTTAATACAAAATTGATTTAATTTTCTTTTGAATACCTTTCCTCTCCATCCCAACTATCCTGAGCAAAGGTTTTCTTTCGAGGTAAAATGGTGGCATTTGTAACGTTTACTTTTGCTAGCAGGCTGATGTAAGACCTTGTTTTTCCTGAAGTTTTGAGGTCTGACATATTTTATTGGTTGCAGGTAAGTTTCTGCCTTCTGAAATATCTTATTTTCTTCCCATTGCCTTGAAAACCTACCTTTCCACTAAATAAGCCAAACATGTCTAAAAGTTAATCTAGAGAAGAACATTTTGCTGAATATATTACCTACTTGAATAATTCTTCATTATATGTGGTTTATTTTTTATATTACTGGAACCGAATTTCATGATTATCTATGAAATCTGGTTTCTAACAAAATGGAAAATTCACTAAGTAGAGTTTAATCCAAGGAAATATTATTTGAAGTGACATCAATGTAATAATTCAATAGAATAATATTTCATTTATAAGCAAATGCTAAAAGGCAACATTTCTACATTAAAATAGTTATGCCATTTTAAAAAAGTAACAAGTCTGGGCTAGTTATTCAAAATAATTTCTGATGTCATTATCAAGATGAGGAAAACATCAAAAGTACCAACTGTAATGATCAAAATAATATTTTAAAATGAAATTTGATTGGATGTGATCTGTACAGCAAATCAACTTTTAGAAAGAAATGAATTTTTCAAGGTAAATGAAAACTAACACACATGATAGTCTTAAAAAATTTTTAAAAATATACTCAGGAGAGATTCCGACAGAACTTTCCAATGTTATTTTTTAGGCTCATAGTCTTAAAACAATTCTTGTGATGCCACTATTTTTCACTTATATGGTTTATGAAATAACATGAAATAACCTGATTAACATTGTTTATAATACAATTGTTTTATAGAGCCCTAAGCATGTATGACCTCCTAAATATTTGTGATTATTGTTCTCTATAGGTCTCTTAAAGAAGTATCCTTAATGTAATAATCTAGTCCTTTTGTCTGAAGGGAACTTTCCTGACTGATGTGTATTGAATGCTCTAACATTTAAAGCAGGTTCCAATGACCTGTCCTCTTCAAACTTCGGCTTTCTCATCTATAATATATAGCAATACCACCCTGTGGCTCAGAGTTGATTCCCTTGCTTCCCCTGATCCTCATACACCTTTGCAACCTGAATTTCAATCACTTCCTATAGCACTCCTGATGCTTACATCGGTCCTCCAGATTGCTTGTGCTACTTAATATCATGCACGTTCATCTCTTCATGCATCTAATCATGTTGTTCCTGCTGCCCTGAAGGTCTTTATCCAACTAATAAAATCCTAATTATCCTTCAAAATCTAGTTCAAATATAACCTCCTTTGTGAAACCCTTCCTTTCGTTCTGTATCAATTAGCTATTGCTGTTGAACAAATATATCCCCAAACTCAGCAGCATGCAACAATGAGCATTTATTATGGGAAAATTATAATGTGCTTATGGAACTATGGTCAACTGATTGTTCTGGAAAAAGCCAGCTAATGTTGTTTAAAATGGCCAGTTCAGATTTTTTTGGGATAGGAAAAGAATTTCTGTTTCAATTAAGAGTAGTTAAAGAACACTGTTCTCTCTCTCTTTTTTTTTAAAGATTTTATTTATTTAGTTGAAAGACTGAAAGAGAGAGAGACAGCACGAACAGGGGGAGCAGCAGAGGGAGAAGGAGAAGCAGACTCCCCACTGAGCAGGGAGCCCGACGTGGGGCTGGGTCCCAGGACCCCGGGATCATGACTTGAGCTGAAGGCAGATGCTTAACTGACTGAGCCACACAGGCGCCCCAAAGAACACTGTTCTTCACCCGAATTCCTCCTGAATTCTGCCTATAATCCTGGTTCACACACCTGGTGAAAATCATTGATTTAATATATGCTCAAACATGGTGCTTGTTTTCTCCTACATTCATAACATAATGAAAAGCTATTATGAATATGTATTAAGTGATGTGTATGGTTTTCATTCTGAAACCTGCAGGACCTTCATAAAAAATATAGTTACTTTTAAGTTGTAAAAACTTATCTCAAAGTGTAGCTTTGAGATAGTCTTTAATGACTTTCCACAGACAGTCTGCTAAGTTCAGAACAATTATGTTGCAAAGAGTTTCAATTATTCTGTGAAAAACAAACAACTATTTTTGTTATGGGGAAAGAAGGCAAATGTGGATAATACTAGCACAATCATAGTCCACGATGGGTTGTGAGTATACTCACAGCTTGTTATCCAAGTCATTTTTCTATTTTTCTTTACATTTTTCAATGTTTAATAGAATTCTTAAAGCTTGAAAATTACGTGAAGACATTATAATAAACGTACACAGTATCCTAAATTGAAACTTCTCAAAATCAGGCTGCAGAGTAGCTCTTTTCCCTGCTTCTCCCCCTTTCTGTTACAGAATTTACAGTGTAATTACTTGGCCCGCAGAGAACAGGAGGCAGTGGGGTGTCATCCCAAGCCCACATGGGTGGCCAAATCAACATTAAATGGCTTTCAGTTTGAAGTTTATGAACTATAGGTAAAATGTCACAATAAATAAAGTATTTGAAAAATAATTAAAAAAAGAGAAGGATGAGAGAGTTTCATACCACTTGGGAACTGTTTTCTCGCTAAACACATCAATTTAAGCAATATCATAAAAATTGGGAAAGCATTTAAAAATAAACGCAGTATTGTTAGTATTGCTATCCACCTTCATTTAGTGAGTGTGCGCTGTTAGGTCAGGTGCTATGTGCTCTCTTTATATACACAGTTGATCCTTGAACAACACAGGTTTGAACTGTGTGGGTCCATTTATATGCACACTTTTTCTTTTCTTTTCTTTTTTTAAGATTTTATTTATTTGACCGAGAGAGAAAGCGAGCACAAGCAAGGGGAGCAGCAGACCTAGGGAGAAGCAGACTCCCCACTGAGCATGGAGCCCGATATGGGGCTCGATCCCAGGACCCTGGGATCATGACCTGAGCCGAAGGCAGCCGCTTAACTGAGCCACCCAGGCACCCCAATATATGCACATTATTTTTTCAATAAATACAGTACAGTACTATAAATATATTTTCTTTTCCTCATGATTTTTCTAATAATATTTTCTTTTCTCTAGTTTACTTTATTGTAAGAATACAATATCTAATACATAACATACAAAATATGTGTTCTTGACTATTAATGGTATTGGTAAAGCTTCTGGTCAACAGTAAGCTATTACTTAAGTTTTGGGGGAGTCAAAAGTTAAACATGGATTTTCAACTGCACGGGAGATTGGTATCCTTCACCCCTGCATTTTTCAAGGGCCAACTGTACGTCTTTACCCTTCGTTGCCCTATAGCACAGAATATATGTATCTGTGTGCATCAGTGAAGAAATTGAAGCTCAGATTATTTACATTTCTTCCTGAAATACATGCCCACCTTTCAATGCCTCACCCTCATTTAGTGGAATCCCCTTTCTACAGATCAGGAATTTGTCATCAGACAGCTGATGAGTCCTGCTGATGTACTCCTCAATGGCTACTAAACTCTTATTTGGAAAAATTTGGGGATGAAAATTATATGTACTTTACATATAGGGTGCATTTTGAAGAAAATATGTTGTGTAGTCACAAACACCGCTTTCAATGCAAAAGAAAATAATTAAAACCCTGGTACAAAATAAACCCTGAAATGTCTCTAGGAAAAAAGTGACTTTCCAGACATAAGCTCCTGAACATTCATGAGTTTCTTTTATTTTCTCCATATGGAGCACTAACACTGTTCTTCTCATTCTGTAATCCATGGTGTATAAAAACATACACAAGACAATGTAGTCATCCTTATGATACGATTTTGCTTCATTCTTTTAAAGTCATTGACTGTTTCTCTAAGGTGTCTTTTAGAGTTCATTATTATTATTTTAAATAAAATGCAGAGATCTTAACTTCTTTTGGGCACTCCATAACTATTTTCAGGCTCATTTCTTTTTTTTTTTTAAGATTTTATTTATTTAACAGAGAAAGAGAGAGAGAGCGAGGGCAGGAACACAAGCAGGAGGAGTGGGAGAGGGAGAAGCAGGCTTCCCACTGAGCAGGGAGCCTGATGTGGGGCTCAATCCCAGGACCCTGGGATCATGACCTGAGCCGAAGGCAGACGCTCAACGACTGAGCCAGCCAGGCGCCCTCATTTCTTTTTTAAAACTTTGCACCCTTGCAAGTCCAAAAAAGCTAAACCTAGTCAGCATATTAAGTAGGTGATATAGAACTAAATCAAAGAAAGAAGAAAAGAAAGAGGTACTTAGAATGGAATAGACTCATCGACAGAGTTACAATTCATCACATAGCATTTCTTTTTTTTTTTTCCACTGTTCAAAATTTATTTGGTATTTTAGTTGGTCTGACACTTAGGATAGTTGGTTGCATTGTCTTTTTACATTATATGGCCATGTACACTATATTCTGACATACGTGGTACACAAAATAAGATCCTTTAGGACAGTTAGGCACAATACATGCAATACTGAATTTAGACATTGGATCCCAGGATGTCATCACATAGCATTTCTATCTGTGGTTAAGTAGTGAAGCACCACCTCCCCTTTAAAGTCTTCCCTGGCCTTCTCAAGCCATGAATCACTACCTTTTGGTCATCAAATTGTCATGTGTTTCTTCTCTGTTGTAAAACATGTACAGTTGTCTTGTAAACATGAATTTACATTCCTGTATGTCTAACAGATTCTGAGGTTGTAGATTAAGCCTTGTTCATCTTCATCTCCAGTGGCTGACACACTACCCAATACATGACATGTGCTCAGTGAATATTTGAGAAATAAATGAGAAAACAATAAAAAACTAGATAAATTACTTGGCTCTCATATTACCAGTGTACTCAGTCTATACTCCAGGGTGTCTTTATTATTTAAAAACACGTTCTTTAAAGTAACTTCCATTGAATATATATCACCACTTCTCAGGTTCAATGCCTCATTCAGATGTCCATTGCAAACCTGATGGACTGAGAAGGCAGGATCCACCATGCCTCTTCTCCTCAGCCAGAGAAGAACCATGATCCCCGATCTCATACTAATAGCAGCCTTAGGTTTAACTCCAACACTGCAGTGGTAAAAAGCTTCACAGAAGTAAAAATAAGCAAACTTACAAAAATAGAGGGAATTGTACTATTTGTGGAGATAGTTTATCGATGAATAAATTTGTGGAGACTCCATTTATTAATGATATTAGTTGTTGGATTAAAAGTGTATATACTCTTCAAAAATATCTTTAGGGAGCTTTTAGTTATGTTTTAACTAAAAACATGAATGGGAATTCTGGAACGCTAAATATCAGAAGGGGAGTTTGTATTGAATCCTGGCTACAAGCTTATTTATTTCTGAAAACATGCTTAAAGGTAGGAATTAATATTTCTATTTTACATGTGAGAAACCTGAACTGAAAAGTAAATAAACTTGTGTATTTTACAAAGCAGTGAAGTGACAGACTGAGATTAAACCCAGGTTTGTTTACTTTAAACCTTCAATACACACCACTGTATTTTAATATTTCTATGGGTATGATATAATTCTGAATGGTTGACATTGTTTTCCAGATGAGCATGCTTCTTATGGAGAGGCATGCTTTGAAAAAGCACATTTTTTTGTTCATCACTAGATTTCTTCATCCTTAGTGGAGGGAATATCCATGACCAGAAACCATGGCAACACAGAAAGAGAATATGAATTTCAAAAAGGAAACTCTTATATAGATATGATTTTTGTTTTTCTCTTGAGCAGATCCTTAAGGATGCAGCAAAGGAGGAAAAGAAGTGTATAATGATACAGACGTAAAGTAGAATGTGATAAGCAACTGTTTCCTTAGTGGTTTCCTCAGACACTAGCAAGTTCATTCTTTCAACAACAAAAAAACAGAAAGTCAGGAACCATTTTAGTCAATGAAGGAAACAGGGAAGAAAATAAGATTCAGTTTCTATTCTTGAGGAGATGAGAGTCTGTGGCTTTGCGTGTTTCAGGAAAAATAAAAAGATCCACGGTAGAATATTATCTAATTTAAGTCCTGTTATGATGTCTGGGTAAAAGAAGGAAAGCCAGATGGAGATGAGTCCAACCGACTTTAGTGCCTCAGAGAAAAAGAAAAAAAAAAAAACACTTGTGTTTTCTGGAAGACAGAATGTAACAGACAAAATCCACATAGTATGTATAAAGCATCAAGCCTATAACTGCTTCTTTTCCATCTTAGAGACAGCAAACTAGAAGGTTTACCTAAAAGATAAGAGGAAGTTCAGTTTCACCTTCTTCCCTTTATCACCTAGACTTCTATCACCCTCCCGTTAAATCAAGACTCAAAAAAAAAAAAAAAAAAAAGACTCAAATCTCCCTATTCCCCCACCTCCTGGGTCCAATACTTCTGGTCCTTCATACCTTATTCCTGGGTCTTTCCTCAACCACCAACCCTCAAATTTATGTTCTTCTTTTTAGCAGTCCTCTCTTTTCTTGATTACGCTAGCCTCCTCTAAGAAACATGGGCCATTGTGCCTAAAATCAAAGTCAGCTACGGAGATCTCAGCACTGAGCCTTGGTCTAGTAAGGTCATGTCGTGTGGGGGCCAGGACAGCTCTTTGAAGTTTTGGCTTAACAACTGTCAGTGATAGCTGAGACCAAGAATGCATAGTTTGGAATCTCAGGGCCCATAGCGGGAAGGAGCTAAAAGCCCTTTCTGAACTATGGAGCTGGACTAAAAAGGAAATGTCAAAAAACTCCAGCAAACTGTGTGACTTAAAATGTCAGATCTTAAGGAGAGGGGCTCAGAGTGAAGACAGGTACACGGAATTCAGATTTCAGAAATACTGATATCTAAATTTAATAATTTTCAAGTGCTTATTCCTTTGGCTCTCTCATTAATTCTTTCACTTCTCCCTACTCCCCTATGAGTTCTACACACATCCATTTAATCAATAAATATTTATTGAGCACTGTGCTAGGCACCAAAGAAAGCAAGACCGAAAGGATTCCCTAAGCAGGATATTAGAAATGACTTCATATTAGAGCTGAATTTTGAGCTGGGTCTTGGATGAGTTGAAGCTTGCAAATAAGGAAGAGCATTTCAAGCAAAGAGGAATGGCCAAAGACCTAGACATGGAAGAGCCTGGTTTAGTTAGGAAACACATGTGGTTCAGGGTAGGTTGAGGGGTGTGAGGGTAGAGCTACGTGGAGGGTAGGTTGTGAGGTTCTTCAGAAACTGGACTAGGAAGGTGCCCATATGTCACCTTGAAGAGCTTGGATTTTACTCTGAAGTCTATGAACAAACAGTGACCTGAGTAGGGGGATGGCTCAATATGAACTGGTTACCTATAGAAATTGTTCATTGATTAGCTGTAGAGAGTGAGGCAGAGAAATCAGTCCATATGGAATAAAAGTCTGGGGTAGCATTATTATTTGAGGCAGAATATAATGAGGAAATGATACAAGAGCAAGTGAGAAGAAAAAAAGCAAGTGAGGTTAGGCTTGAACATGTTGCACATGAGACATTAATGAGAACATCCAGATAGAGAAGTTCCTTCCATCCACCCATCCATCCATCCTCCAGCCTTCCATTCACCTACTCATCTAACAGACATTCAAAATATATTCTTTAAATATCTCTCATGTCCCAGACACTGCTTGACACTATCATGTAGGCCGCTGACATCCTACTCCTGAAGCTGGAGGAAGTGATCTTTGCCACAGTGACACTTTGGTAGTGACTAGTAAATGCAATGGGCATGGATAAGATGTCCCACGTAGGTAGTTTAAAGTAGGAAAAGAGGATTTAACACAAAACCCTGTAGTCAGCCTTATCTCATGGTGATCTTTTTTGCTTCCTATGTTTTCCCCCACCCCAGCTCCTCAAAATTTCTAGCTAAACTACAAAAATTAACAGATCAAGCCAAGGGACAAAAATTTGCTCATATAGCTGTAGTTTCTGAAGCAGTCCATCTCCCACTCCCACCTCCCCGCTGCCCCTTGCTCTACTCCCTATGAAGGTCAAAATAATTTGACAAAAAAACCCTTAAGCCATATAAAAACATAGAGATGGAGTAATTTAATGGAAATTTAAAGTTAATGCAATATAAAAGGGAGTACTTTTATAATGCCACAAGTTAAAATGAGAAGTAAATTAGTTCCAGATGGGTGTCTAGGGGGTGCTTTTAAATTATTAGGTTTAAGCCTGAAAATTTTGACTTGTACTGCATTCTGACAAAAATATCACTCTGAGAGAGAGTTACAGAATAAACGTCAGTTCTCTTCACAAGGAATTTCTTAAAGATAAATGGTATAATCTTCAAGAAGGGTGAGGGAAACACTTGTCTCTGAAAACCTACTCTGGGAGTCTAGCTTCAGTGCATTCCAAGTCCTAAGAATTAGTAAGGTAAGGGTTAATTTGATATGATAACTGGATTTTAGGATGACAAATGAGAATGGGAAAAATGGTAGAACCATGACTTGTCATTCCTAACAAGTTTGATAGGGAGCAGAGGTTAGGGGATGCTTATAAAGAACGTAAAATCAAAAAGGTTTCGTTTTAAATTTAAAAATTAACTTGTATGCCTGAATAACAATAAATTCTTCCTGAATTTAAACTTAAAGTAGAAATAAGAGGAATTAAACTTGGGATATGGTAATAAACTGATTTGGCTTTGTCTTTTTGTTTGCATAAAGGTTAATAAACCTAAAGCTATAGATTCCGTGCCCAAGAATTCAAGCCAGTTTTATATAAGTTGAAAATTATTATTCATTTTAACTATAAGTGATGCTTAAGAATTAAATTACTGGGGCACCTGGGTGGCTCAGTCGGTTAAGCATCTGCCTTCCGCTCAGGTCATGATTCTGAGGTCCTGGGATCGAGCCCCACGTTGGGCTCTTTGCTCAGTGGGGAGCCTGCTTCTCCCTCTGCCTGCCGCTGCCGCTGCTTGTGTGTTCACTCTCTCTGTCAAATAAATAAGTAAAATCTTTTTTTAAAAAAAGAATTAAATTACTAAGGGCACCTAGATGGCTTGGTGGGTTAAGCATCCGACTCTTGATTTAAGCTCAGGTCATGATCTCAGGGTCAGGGGATCAAGCCCCGCTGGGCTCTGCACTGGGTGTGGAGCCTGTTTAAGACTCTCTCTCTCACCCTCTGCTCCTCCCTCCCTCTCCCCTACCTTGCTTGCACGCTTTCTCTCTAAAAAAAAATAAATAAATAAGTTGCTCTATTTTTCGAACCAGAGTTTTTAACTTAATAGTTTGTAATTTTTTATGTTTTTTATGAAAAATAATAGTTTGTACCAAGACATTATATTTAAACAGAATTATCTGCACTGTATTGTGTATTTTTCTAAATTTTCAAGGAATTTGAATATAAAATGTGTATTTTTTAACTTTTACTTTTTTTCTGAAAGAGGAAATACATATAGTCTTAATATCTGAATTCTTCCTATGCTTATTTTGTTTGAGCATGTGAGAAACTGGCAACTGAAAACATTTGGACTTTGTTCGGACATAAAAGTAATTCAGAGTCACTAAGTATTCCAGAGAAGCAGAGGAATATCTCATATAATCCCCTTCTTTTATAAAGAACCAGGGAGCTTACCAGTTACTCTGCTCCTACATGCCCTCTGCCCCAGACTCAAGTTTGCTTCCTGCCTATATGGGCATGTATAGATTTAATAGGCTGTGGCTATGACTCTAGCCCAGAAGGGGTTACCTCTAGCAATAGGGTGTTTCCATTTGCAGCCCTAACACCAATCCTACTGCTATCTTTATAGCCTCATTAAACAAAACCAAAAAAATGGGAACTTAAAAAGTCACAATGTGTATGGAGAACTAGAGAGAAATTGTGAGAGACTGGGCTAGAAAATTACTCCTGTTCTGAAAAGTTGATAAGCCAAACGAAGAAATTTCAAATTATGCTTACAATGATGAGAAGCCATCAAATTATTATAAACACAAAGATGCCCTGATTATCTTTTTGTTTTATCAAGGACACTGCCGTTCAGTGCCAAGATGAACAAGGGGGATGCAGGCAAGTCTGGAGACAGGAGAACCAAAAAGGGAGCAGGTCCAGTACTAGGAGAGAAAAAAAAGCATGAAACCAGATGGCTCCTCCTTCACTCCTATCCACTAGTCAATGTGTCAAGTCATCATTGGGATTATACAGTATGTAGCCTTTTCAGTCTGACTTCTTTCACTTAGCAATAGGCATTTAAGTTTTTTCTATTTCATGTCCTGGCTCAAGAACTTGTTTCTGTTTCTTGCTGAGTAATCCATTGTATACCACAGTTTGTTTATCTGGTCAGCAACTGAAGAACATCTTAGAGGCTTCCAATTTTTGGCAATTATGTTTTGTCTGTAACCATTCATACGAGGGCATTTATGTAGACATAAGTTATCAGATAGTTGGGTAAATATGTAGGAGCACAATTGCTGGATTATGATAAGATTATATTTAACTTTATAAGAAACTGCAAAACTGTTTTCAAAGTGGCTGTACCATTCTGCATTTCCACTAATAATGAATGAGAGTTCCTGTTGCTCTCTATTTTTGAAAGCATTTAATACTGTCCATTTTGTTTTGATTTTTAAAAATTTTTTGCCAAATAGGTGTGCATTATTATCTCTTTGTTGATTTGTTTATATGTTTGCTGCAATTCTCTAATGATACATGATATTGATAATCTTGTCATTTGATTTTTTTGCCATCCATATATCTTCTTTAGTAAGGTGTCTGTTCAGATCTTTGGCCCATTTTTAAAAAAACAGATCAGTTATTTTTTAAATCAGTTTTAGATGTTCTGCCTATTTATCCCTTCCTCCCTCATAAAACCTGGCAATCACTAATCTTTTTCTTGTCTCCGTAGTTTTGCCTTTTTCCAGAATGTTATATAGTTGGAATCATAGAATATGTAGCCTTCTCAGGTGGCGTTTTTCACTTAGTAATACGCATTTACGGTTTTACCATGTCTTTTCATGGCTTTATATAGCATTTCCTTTTTGTACTGAATACTATTCCATTGTCTGGATGTAGCACAGTTTATTTATCCATTCAGTTATTTAAGGACATGTTGGTTGCTCCCAAATTTTGGCAATTTTGAGTAAAGTGGCTATAAACATTCATGTGCAGGTTTTTGTATGGACATAGGTTTTTAATTCACCAGGGGAAACACACACCTAAGGAGTGTGACTGCTGGATTGTATTGTAAGAGTATGCTTAGTTTTGTAAGAAACCATCAAACTATCTTCTAAAGTAGCTGCACCATTTTGCATTCCCACCAATAGTGAATGAGAGTTCCTGTTGCTCCACATCCACATCAGCATTCGGTGTTGTCAGTGTTTTGATTTTGTCCATTCTAATAGTGTGTAATGGTATCTCATTGTTGTTTGCATTTTCAATTCTGTAATGACAGATGATGTGCAATATCTTTTTATATACTCATTTGGCATCTGTATATCTTCTTTGGTGAGGTATCTATTCAGATTGTTTTTTATAACTGGGTTATTTTTCTTATTTTTGAGTTTTAAAAGTTTTTTGTATATTCTGGATAATTGTTCCATATCAAAATATCTTTTGCAAATATTTTCTTCCAGTCTGTGGCTTGTCTTTTTGTCCTCTTGACAGTGTGTTTCTCAGGGCAGAAGTTTTTAATTTTGAAGAAGTTTGGTTTATCAGTTATATCTTTTATGGATCATGCCCTTGGTGGTATACCTAAAAAGTCACTGTGTTATCCTAGGTCACCTAATTTTTCTCTTGCATTATCTTCTATGACTTTCATAGTTTTGTATTTTGTATTGAGGTCTATGATCCATTTTGACTTAATTTTTGTGAAGAGTATAGGGTCTGTGTTAAGATTCATTTTTCTGCATGTGGATGTCTGGTTGTTCTAGCATCATTTGTCAAAAAGACTATCCTTGCCTCATTGTATTGCCTTTGTTCCTTTGTCAAAGACACTTGACATTATTTATGTGGGTCTATTTCTGGTCTCTCTAGTCTGTTCCATAGATCTATGTGTCTGTTCTTTTGCCAATACCACATGGTCTTGATCACTGTGGCTTAGAGAACACCTTGGGAAGTCAGGTACTGTCAGTCTTCCAACTTTGTTCCTCTCTTTCTATATTGTGTTGGCCCTTCCAGGGCTTTTGCTTCTCCATGTAGACTTCAGGATCAGTTCTTCTATATATACAGGTTGAAAATGAGTGGTGGACCAGGGGTCATCCTATCCTTGTTTCTGATCTTAGTGGAGAAATTTCTAGTTTCTCACTATTAATATAACATTAGCTGTAGGTTTTTCAGCTGTTCTTTATCAAATTGAGAAAGTTCCTCTCTAGTCCTAGTTTGCTAAGAGTTTTCATCATAAATGGGTGTTAGATTTTGTCAAATGCCTTTTTTATGCATCCATTATTATGACCATGTCATTTTTCTTCTCTTGCCTGTTTATGTGATAGGATGAATACATTAACTGATTTTTGAATGTTGAACTAGCTTGCATACTTGGGCTAAACTACACTTGGTTGTGGTATATAATTATTTTTGTAGACAACACCTCGTTGTTTGGGTTTTCTTATCCACTCTGACAATCTCTTTCAATTGGAGTATGGAGATCATTCACATTTAGAGTGACTATTTAAATAGCTGAATTAATATCTACCATGTTTCTAATCATTTTCTGTCTGTTACAATTATTGTTTCTTTTTTCTTCTTCCCTCTTTCTCTGGCTTCTCTGGGTTTCACTGAGCAGTTTATATAATTCCATTTCTGCTCCTCTGTTAGCATATCAATTATTTCTTTTTAAGAAAATTTTAGTGGTTTTTTTATAATTTGCAATATAAATTTACAACCAAGTCCACTTTAAAATAATACTATACTGCTTCACGGGTAATGCGAGTTACTTTATATTAGGATATTCCCAATACCTCTCTTTCATCTCTTATAACATCACTGTCACTCATTTCACTTATCCATATGCTATAAAATACCAATACATTGTTACCATTATTACTTTGAATAATAGTTATCTATTAGGTCAATTAAGAATAAGAAACGTAAAAGTTTTTATTTTGCCTTCATTTATTTTTTCTGCAATGCTTTTCCTTTTTTATGTAAATCTGGGTTTTTGATCTATATCTTTTTCTCCTTCAGGAAGAACTTCTTTGAACATTTCTTAGGTAGGGCAGCTCAGCTAGTAATGAATTCTGTTAGTTTTTGTTTGAGACAATCTTCACTTCTTCACTTCTGAAGGATAATTTCTATTTCTATATCCTTTCTAATATAAAATTCTAGGTTGGGTTTTTTTTTTTCTTTCAACATTTTAAGTATTTCACTACACTCTCCTCTTGCTTGGCTTCTGATGAGAAGTCAACTGTATACTTCTTATACTTACTCCTCTACAGGTAAGATGACCCCACCCCATTCCAGTTTCTTTCAAGATATTCTCTTTGGTTTTTTCAAGATTGAGTATGATATGCCTATGTATGCATTTTTTTGGTATTCACCCTGCTTGGTGTTCTCTGAGATTTTTTAAACTATAGTTTTGGTGTCCGTTACTAGTTTTGGAATATTCTTAGTAATTATCTCAAATATTTCTTCTGCTCCATTCTCTTTCTTTTCCTTATGGTATTCCAACTATATGCATTTTGTACCTTTTAGGATTATCCTACAGTTCTTAGATATTCTGTGTTTTTCTCTTCACATTTTAGCTTGGGAAATTTCCTTTGACATATGTTAAAGTTTACTGATTCTTTCCTCAGCTGTGTGCAGTCTACTGATGAATCTATCAAAGGCATTCATTTCTTTTACAGAGTTTTCCATTTCCAGCATATTCTTTGATTCTTTCATAAAGTTTCCATCTCTGTTTACATTTTTTATCTATTCTTGCATGTTGTCTACAGTTCATGGAGAACAGTTCACAGTTCCATTAGTTTTTATCCAGGTAAGCTAATCTTGGCTGTGATTTTCAATATTTGCCTCTCTCCAGATTTTAAGATATGGTGGATTGCCCAGCAGCTTCACTTTTTTGGTCCAAAAAAAGTAACTGATTTTGTTTGTTCAGCTCTTTTCTTGTTTTAAGGGTAGGAGTGATGATTTAGAAACTCTTTACATTTCAGGGCTGAAATTGGAAGGTTGTCCAGCATTTTTACATAATAAGTAGACCTCAGAGCTCCTTCACTCTGTTGTTATTTCTGCCTCTTTAGTATTCTCTCACTCTTCTTCCAGCTCAGCCACGCATTATCTTTATTCTAGCATTTTAAAATAATATATTATTCACATATTTTTAAGTGTGCAATGTAAAGACAGATTTCACTGACCTACATCAACACCATAGGCCTGGAAACAGAACTCAACTGACAAGTATTTATTGTTCCATCATTAGTATTATTTAGTTTATTTCTAACTTTTTCAAATTACTCATATTTACCCAAATTTACATACTGCACAAGAGTATTTAGTTCATAGATATTATTATATATATCATCACAAACTCTTGATTCTTCTCCATTAATAAGTAAAAGTGTTTTCAAATTTTTTCATAGCCTCATAACCTTACACGTGTTATGTCTTAGCCTTAATAATCCCAGAGCCATTGATTTATTCAAATTGAAAAGTTATATTTCAGATTCAGTTTCCTAATCTTATCTTCTTTTCAACACAAATGACAAAAGCATATTCTCTTGCTAGCAGTTTCTCTAAGAGTAAATTGTCAGGCAAAACCAAAATCTAACAGCTAAAAATTTATAGACACAGAGTAAAGTTTCCATGTTACCCACTAGAGTATTTAATAAAAAGATTTTACTTTATACTTTATCTGTTTTGTTCCTTTGTTCTGAAATAAATTAATATAAAAGCTCACCAAATCATTGTCATGTTCATTTATTTATTACATACATGATCTCAAGATGAATATATGGTTGACAAGGCTCACGTGGTGTGATTTGAGTCTCAATTATGGATTATTGGTGGTGATCTATCAATTAGTCTTTTTTCATTTTGATTTTTCTAGCATTTTCTCTGGATAAAAATAATATTTTGGGTCCCAGGAGAAGAAAAAAGGGGGGGAGAAAAGAAATGAAAAATGTAATACTAGTCCTTCTAATTAGATAAGTTACACCATTTAAAAATTTCACTGGCATATGTTTTACACACTTTCTAAAACTATACTGTCATCTGTTACATTTCATTTTGAAATAATTGGCACAATTTGATGCATACATTGTCAAAAGCACACAACTTAACAACTCTCTTCTAGCTGTTCCAAACCCATTTTTCAGTGTGGGATAGAAAAGCAATCTGCACCTAGCAGGGAATACATTTGGATGCAGAACAGAGAGACCTCACAGAACCCTAATTTCAAATCCAAGGGATCAGGTGCTAAGATCTTCTTTAGTGCATGCTTTCTAAAGCTCTGCTGTGCACTGGCAGTCAGGATGGTATATTAAAGTGGTAGGTCATGTTGGTAGCTATTACCAAAGGCACTTACCCTGTATATGTACCAGGCTTGTACATAAGCCCACTAAAGGATAATTCAGCAGTAATTAATGTTCCTTCCATAGAAGAAAATCTCAGAACAAAGACAAAAACGATAGAAAAGATAAATTAAGGATATATTTTTTTTCTGTGAGTTTTAGAGTTCAGGACAAATTCTCATAGGTTTAACCCATTTCATTCATCATTGGGACATGTTTTTACTAATAACTATTATGTGTATGTCATTGAGATCATTGCTGAGTAACAGTACGGGCCTGAGTTTGTTTGTTCATTAATTCATTCAATATTTATGGAGCAACTACAATGTGCCACATTCCTTTATGATCTAGAGACTTAAACAAACAGAGCAAAGTCTCATCCTGCAAGCTTTATGGTCATCAGATTCCAGTACAGAAAGGCAGATACTAAATAAAACACAAGTAAATAAATAGTGTGTTATATGGAGATAAGTACTATGGAGATAAGTAAAGCAGAGAAAAGGGGAGTAGAGGGGTTGGAACGGTGTACTATTTTAAAGAGAAGGATCGCCTGGGTGGCTCAGATGGTTAAGCATCTGCCTTCAGTCTGTGTCACAATCTCCAGGTCCTGGGATTGAGCCCCGCATTGGGCTCCCAGCTCAGTGGGGAGTCTGCTTCTCCCTCTTCCTCTCCCCCTGCTTGTGCTCTCTCTCTCTCTCTCTCTGACAAATAAATAAAATCTTTAAAAAAAATAAACAGAGGGATCAAGGAAGGCTTTACTGATAAGATGTCATCCTGGCAGAGACCCAAAGTGGGTAATGGAGTGAGCCATCTAAAAATCTGGGGAAAGAATGTTTCAGACCGAAGAAAGAGCACGTGTAAAGGCCCTGAGGAAGAAAGGCACTTGGCATTTTAAGTAATAGGAGGAAGCCATTGTGACTGGGGCAGAGAGAACAAAGGGAAGAGTGGAAAGACAGGGGGAAAGTTAAGTAAAGTGTGGTGGGGTCATGCAGAGCCATGGAGGTGAGTGTACAGATGTCGATTGGAGGCAGAGACATCAGACCATTATGAGGAAAGAAGTGATGTGATTTGATCACTATGAGGGCTAGGGCTAGGGCTAGGGAAAGAGAGGGAAAACAGTTAGCAGGTTGTGGTGATAACTGAAATCATGGCATTTGGACCAGGGAAGAGCAGAGGATATGGTGAGAAAAATCAGATTTGCTTTTGAACGGGCGATGGAGCGTGAGAGGGAAAGAGGCATGAAGGATGACTCCAAGGTTTATGGTCTAAGAAATTGGAGGGATGAAGTGCCATTTGCTCAGATGAGGAAAGACTACAGGTAGCGAAGATTGTAGGGGAAAGATCAGGAGTCAATTTCAGACACAATAAGTGTGTGATAGCTTTTAGATGTGCAATGGGGACATTAGGAGCAGGTGGGATGTAAGAATCTGGAACTGAGGGCAAAGATCCAGCCTAGAGATGCAAATCTGTAACTATATCAGTATAACAAAGGTATTTCAAGACACAAGACTGGATGAAGTCACCTGAAAACAGTATAGATACAGGAGTTTCCTGAATTATGGGGCATCTCTAACTTCTAGAGGTTGAGTTGATGAGGTAAAAAACAGGAAGGTGACTAGAAAGGTAAGTAGGAGGAAAACGGGAAAGTTCAGAATCCCGGAAGCTATGCAAAGAAAGTTTTTTGTGAAGAAGGGGTGGATCAACCATATCAAATGCTGCAAATAAGTAAAAGGAGGATGGAGAATTAGATTTCGCTGTGGGAAATCATTGGTGATGGAGTGGTATGAATGACAGCTTGAGTGGAGTGGGCTCAAGAGAATACAGAGGAAATGGAGAAGTCAATCTAGGCTGTTAAGCTATTATCAAATGGCTCTGAATCACATAATCATTCACAATGACATGCCCATTTTAAACATTTATCAGTCACCATTTTGTTTGAAGATAACATTGTGAATCATACAAATGTAATGATATATTCAGCTACTATTTAGCAATATACCAAATATAGTTTAAATGTGTAACGCTATAGCGACAAGACCAGAACAAAATGACAGAAAGTTATAAGATGAGAGTGGGAGATAATTTGGTGAAGCATTTACTTAAGTGTGTGTGTGTGTGTGTGTGTGTGTGTGTGTGTGTGTGTGGATTTTTTTAACAGAAAATTTCTTGTTTTTTGCCCCTATTCTCTTTTCCCTCTTTAAATTAGACCTTGATCTCTGCTCACCCAAGGGAAGTGAAGCCAGAGCATGCATACAAAGAAAAATCAGATATTTATTCCTGGATTTGAGCATCCAGAAGCCAAGATTTTGGCATTAGTTATTAGATTGCAGCCAGAACCCTGTCTACTCACAACTCCCAAACACCCCATCCTCAGATGCCCGAGATAAACACTGGGTCTATACTAGGAAGAGGAAAAAACAGAGAGAAAAGCAAATGAAATTTTGATATAGACCTATATACCCTCCCTCTTAGGCTGAGCCAGAAATGTGGGGTTGGAGAAAAGGGCAGAGGAATCTCGAGTTAGCTTTAGTGGATTTAGAACAAGGGGAACCTCTCCTCCACAGCCAGTCCTGACCCTCAGAGCTTCATGCCTAAGGAAGAACAATAGGGGCACCTCGTGGGATGACCAAACAGATGGATTTCAAACAGGATCTCAGAACCACTGTCCCAGTAGGACCCACGGCACCTCCAAAAGTTTTCTCCATGGCTCAGAAAGTGCCCTGGGTGTGCCATCAAGAGCCAGTGGGCCTGAGCATATCCAATAGTCTGACAAAGGGCTTTAAATAGCAAATGTGCTCAAGTTCATCAGTGGTGTGGCGACACAGAGGTCTGGCTGCACCTGATATCAGTGCCAGTAGACATCTGCAGGCCCAAGTAGTAAAGAGCTTCCAATGCTTCAAATAAGCCTGAACATCTCCTATCTCACACCTAAGAGTGAAGAGGGGACAGCAAAACCCTACTGTGGACCATAAATCCACTGAGGAAAGCCTGAAGTTTCAGATGAAACTCACATAAAATTGGCTACTTTAAGTTCACGCCGAAACACAGAATAAGACTTAAGATTGAAATCAGTTCATTTAAGAGAAATTTATACCAGCTACATGAGCCTACAATCACAAAGAAAATGTGTTTACAGGCTCTTTGGGAGAAACTGTGGTATAGGCAAGTACAGTGCACCTCACTTGGGATGGTTAAGAACTGGATATGAATCCCAGCTATGTTCTTGCCCTAGAATTTCAAGCAAGGTAATTATGCTTTCTGAGCTCTGGTGCCCTTATTTGTAAAATGAGGACAAGTAAATATGCCTTACAGGACTGCTGTGATTACAAAGTGCCAAACTATATATAAAGATGTTCAATAAACTTTAAATGTTCCAAAATAAAGGGCAAAGAAACCCATACCAGGTGCTGCAATGTACCAGGCTCCTTGTATTATAGTAAATATTATGTGTATTTTGCATTATATTTTTATATTTAATATACAATATGTCATATATATGTACGAGTTATGCTGCTTTATTAGAAATCAAACCTAGGTCCACCAACTTGAAAAGTCAAGCTGCTTTATCTGCTGTACTATCAGATAAGGTACAATATTATTCTTTTATTCCCTTCTTTTATTGAAGCATAATTAACATACAGTATTCTAGTTTCAGGTATACAATATAATGATTCAACAATTCCACACATTACTCAGTGCCCATTAAGATGAGTGTACCCTCGGAGGCACCTGGGTGGCTCAGTGGGCTAAGGGTCTGCCTTCAGCTCAGGTCATGATCCCAGGGCCCTGGGATCAAGAGTCTCACATGGGGCTCCCTGCTCAGCAGGGAGCTTGCTTCTCCCTCTGCCCCTCCCCCCTATTCCTGCTTTCTCTCTCTCTCACTCTCTCTCACAAAAATAAATAAAATCTTAAAAAAAAATAAGTGTACTCTTAATCCCCTTTACCTATTTTACCCATCCCCCCACCCATCTCCCCTCTGGCAACCACCAGTTTGTTCTCTGTATTTAAGTCTGCTGTTTTGTTTGTTCATTTGTTTTGTTTCTTAATTCCAAATATGAGTGAAATCATATGGTATATTTGTCCTTCTCTGGCGATATTACTCTTGATTTGCAGTATAACCATGTGTGTGTAAATTGAAGTGAGTTCTCTAAGGCACAGAGGATGGGACCCATTTGGATTGACAGCAGCAAGTCAAGGGTACAATAAAGGCTAATCCTTGAATCCCTGAGCAGGCAGCCTCCCAAATCCTGTTTACTGTTAGTGATTTGGTCTTTGCATTGGATTGGCAAGCAGTACAAAAGTATGCAGATTAACTTTAAGCAAATCAACTTAGAAATATTACACTAACAACCTGTCTTCAGTTTTCTTTTCTTTTTATTTGGGTTTTAGTCAAATATTCTTACGAGAAAAATCTTTATCACTCTCAAATCTGCCTTTTCCTTGATATTCTAAAGCTGCTAATTGTGTCCAGCTTGTAAATCTAGTTTAGTGAAACTTAACAAAAAAAAAAAAAGAAAAGAAAAGAAAAGAAAGAAAAAGCTATGTTTACTTCAGTTAAGCCTTAAGGTTCATGCCAGATCTCATTTTAACAAAATGAATTCACTATTCCCTGGTAAACACTGGATGAAGGTATACTGGTAACCAGAAAGACTCTCTGGCTTTAGTTTATGGAATTATGTGAGCTTAAGTTAATATTATAAATCAAAAAGATTAAAATCTGGATCTGAAAGTGAACGTTATTTCTATTGTAAAATTTGCTTTAAGCAAAAAAGCGTTTTGTAACATTCTTTAACTAAAACTGTGTCTTTATAATCCAAATACAATGGCTATTTGGGGGAATGATCTTTCGTTAATTCAGGCTAAACTAATCTGGATTAAAAATGGAGGAAAAGTGGAATCATTTTATAATTGTAATCATGCAGATATAAGTATTTTTCAGAATCGTGAGGGCATAAATGAACATCTTATACTGACAAGAGATGGGGGAAACTCAAACTTTTTAAAAAAGCACACGTACACACGGAGCCCATAATTGTGCCCACTGACCCAGATACATCTATCAACATGTGATGAACTATTTAAGAACATTAAACATCAAACAAGATATTAGCCCAGAATGTTTCACTGGAGATAAAATCTGAATGCAGTAGAAAGCGGATTGTGAGAAATTCATGTATGAAGGTGCTGAATGAGAAAAGAGAGACCAATGAATTATATTCTACTTGGGAAAATGTAGGTTTATAAAATTGGAGCTAATCCTTCTACCGTTTCTATAGAATCAAAAATGCCATCTCAGGGATCAGATAGCTGTGAATCTTGATGGATAATAGTAATCTGTGCACATGAAATGTCAAACACATATGTAAAGTATATCACATTTCCTCAGAATGACATGGAGGAGTATCTGGATCTAGGATCTCCATTCACAGAGAGTGTGGTTATGTAGATCCAAGAAAACACTGCAAAAGTTGAAGGCAGATTTACAGCCTAGGGAGTGATTGCAATACATTCTGAGATAATGCGAACTGGGGGGTAGGGGGGTGGGAAGCCATATAGAGAGGTTCTCCAGAAGGCAAGACCATAGGTGCCTTCAAAATAAATTATAAGTGAGTTGTAGGTAATAAACTCAAAGGACACACAGAAGCCTAAGCAGACTGGCCATTGTGGGGACTGTTGGGATTCCCAAAAGATCACTGGAAAGCTAACTGGAATAAAACAAGAAGGGGTGAATAAAGAATGTAGAGATTAGAAAAAAAACAACAAAGAACAAACAGCAAATAAAGAAGAATAGTAATAGTCTGCTTTAGTGATCCTCCTGTTTCTGGAAGAATGTGGACTGAGTACGGTAAGAATCAAACTATAAGGACACTGGAAAAATATTTCTATCCATGACAGCACATTTAAGTGTATTAATTATTTTTTTAAGATTTTATTTATTTATTTTGAGAGAGAGAGAGCATGCAAGTGGGAGGAGGGGCAGAGGGAAAGGGAGAGAGAGAATGTCAAGCAGACTCCATGCTGAGTGCAGAGCCTGACACAGGGCTCAATCCCACAACCTTGAGATCATGACCTGAGACGAAATCAAGAAGTCAGTCACTCAACCGACTGAGCCACCCAGGCACCCGTAAGAGTATTGATTATTAATGAATAAGCTTTATGTGAGATGACTTGATAAATCAGCCATTGATGCCAAGGGCAAAAGCACTGAGGGGACATGAAGTGAATCAGAGAGAGTCACTTTTTAATTAAAACTACCTGTTGCATAAGCATTTGGAGATTTTTTAATACTCCAATATTCCAGCTCCAATATTAATGTGTCCATTTAACACGAAATTTTGGTCTGTACCCTAACTTTAGTCATTCGGTTCCATTAAATTCATTAGCAGTCCTCTAACTGTTAATGCTGTCCCTAATAGCAACTGAGAAAATCAGGACTATGTTTATCAGTTCTTTCTTAAAATCAAGAGAATTTTCTCCTATTTTTTATTACTTCATCTCAGGCTTCCCTTATATAAGCTGAATTCTGATACTTAATTCTTAGCTTTTTAAAAAATATGAAAATATTTAATATATTAAAATATTAAAATGTAGGGCACCTGGGTGGCTCAGTATATTATTTATATATATGTATATAAACGTATCCTTATATTTAAAGCAAAAAGTTTGTATCCACATCTACTATGGAAAAAGGCAACATGGTGTCAGGTACTGTCAGTCACTGTCATCAGGGTTGGGATGAAACACAGAAGCATAAGACAGAACTTAAACCTCAGGGCTCTGCAGTTCGGATGGGAAACAGTTGTTCAGTAATAACAACAGTACATGGCAGAATGTGACCCGTACCACACACTGGAGAGGCAGAGTGCTATTCTATAAAAGAGTATGGAGATTTAACTCCAGTGGTGGGAATTCCACTGTTAGTAATTTATCTCAAAAGATGTACTGGACAAATGCAAGGAGATATATGTACTAAGATGATTCCTAGGTCAGTGTTTTGCCTATGTGTACTAAACAATTAGCCAGATGCTTGATTGTGCCAACATGACAATCACTTTTATCCTGGATTTAGAGTTAATAGAAAATAATCTCCTTAAAAGAAAGGATACATATAGATGATATCTGGGGCTGGCCTACGGACCCTCACTGTCCTTTGTTGTGCCTGTGACAGACATTACTAGTTGATCATGGCATACTTTCGTCTGTGTTCTCACCGTATTCTTAGAATCCTTCCTTCTTGACATATTATTCTTGGGAGTTGCTGCCCACTATTGAGGTGGCAGAAGATGAGTACACTTTATTTCCAGGATAGAGGCTCTCATTCTCTTGCCATGCTCCCTGGGTCTGGGAAAGTTCTTGGGGGCGCTAGGAGCAGCGAGCAGAAGACAGAGAATGTGGAGATCCGAGGTTCCTCACAGCAGCTCCTCTGCTTGACATTCTGCTCTTCAGAATAAGATTTCTTTGGAGCAATGGATTTGCTGCTAAGGATTTGAAAACTATCAAGACTCATAATCTCCCTAATTGATAAGGACAAGATCCTTGATACTGAACAAATCGTCAGAGTTTCTAGATGATTATAGAACAATGACTCTATAAAAAACTTGCAAGAACACAAGCAGATTATTCTGTTCATGAACTACTTTGCCATAAATACCACATCCTTGCTTACTCTTAATTTTATCCTTTTAAATTTAGATTTCTTGATATCTCATTCATATCATAGAATTTAACTATGTTACAAATGAGTCATTTCTATTGTGTAAGTAAAATTTAAACTCAAGTGCTTCTCAGGAGCTAATAATTATCAATGGATTTCATTTTTTTTTTTAAGATTTTATTTCTTTATTTGTCAGAGAGAGAGCACAAGCAGGGGGAGTGGCAGGCAGAGGCAGAGGGAGAAGCAGGCTCCCGGCTGAGCAAGGAACCCAATGCGGGACTCCATCCCAGGACCCTGGGATCATGACCTGAGCTGAAGGCCAACACTTAACTGACTGAGACAGCCAGGCGTGCCCGCATTTCATTTTTTAAATCCAAAAGTGATTTAGATCAAACCATGTCTTTTGTTCTAGTGTGTTTTAAAAAAAGAAAAATGGCCTCTAATTCTCTTATATCAGCTAAAACTTAACTCTACAGAGTGTAAATTGATACAACTATTTTGGAAAATTATATGGCAGTAACATACTAAAGCTAAAAATATGCTTATCCCCTGACCCAGCAATTGGGCTCCTAGGTGTTCATCCAATGGAAAGACATACATATGTCCACCAAAAGTCCACCAAAATTATAAGCATTATCACTGCAGTGATATTCATAATAGTCTCAAGTTGGAAATCTCCCAAATGTCCCAGAGTGACACTTAATAGAACACTATACAGGAATGAAAATGAATGAACAACCTGAATAAGTCTTGCAAACATAAAGCTAAGTGAAAGAAGTCAGACACAGAAAGGGTCATAATGTCTACTTCCATGTATCTAGGGTTCAACAGCAGGCAAACCATCTATCCGTTAGAAATGAGCTCACTGGTGACCGCTGGAGGTGTTGTGACTGATTGTGGGCACAAAGGGACTTTTGGGGGTCTGGGAAAGTGTTGCTGCTGATTTCCCAAGTGCTTTTCACTTGTGAAAATTCTCACAGCTTTAAAAAACTCACGATCTGCAACTTTTTCTTTTTTGCATGCATTTTTCTATACGTATCTTATCCATCAATAAAAATCAAAGAAGCTAATTAATAGTTAACCCACCACGTCCAAAAATATATGGGGAGCTCAGGTGTTATGGACAGTCAGATCTGGCAGGATTTAGGCCCTCCAGGGTAACTTGTCATGTGACTTGGACAAGACCCTGAAGTTTGCAGGTTCATTTTCCTTATATGAAACAAGGATAAGATTATCTAACTCATAGGATTGTTAGGAGGGTCAGACAGCATGATAAAGAGGAAGAACCTAGTATAATGTCTAATATGTCATAAAAATAATAATAATAACAGCTAACATTTATGGGGTACTTCCCATATACCCAGTTCTGTTATAGGGACTTAATTTTCTCCTAAAAATCCTGTGGGGCAGGGCCTTTATTTGACAAAGCACCAGACTTTAAATTACTCGTCCAAGATCACACAGTTATTAGGGGGAAAAAACCAGAATTAAAATGCAATCAGGCTACATACTTAACCAGTGTATTATCTTGTGTAATAAGGACCTAATAAATGGCAGTTATTAGTAGTACAAGAACAAATCCTGGCAGAGATGTGGGAGGTTATAGGGAAGGACTGAATGTGAGCTAAATTGCTGTTTTCCAGGAGGCAAATTGCAACTCGAGGGTGAGGCTTGGAAAATCTGTGCTAAATAAATGGCTGCTATTATTATTATGCAATTGCCATACCTCATTTGAGGCAGAAAATGAAAGTACATAAATGCAAAATTATCATTGCACTTTATAAAATGAGAAAAGAGCTGCATGGAAAGTTAATGACATGCTGGCCCTCAGTGCATTAGAGCCTGCCCCCTTAGGATACACTCCAGGGAAGCAGTCTACCTTGGTAGGTTCTATCCAAAATCAGTGTTGGCTTTGGTGGAACTGTGGGTGATTTTTTTTCCCTCTATAATGAACACACTTTCTCTCACAGTGGAAAACCAACTTTAAAAATAAAATGAAGTGAAAACAAAAACCAATTTCTGTAAGGCAATAAGAACCACATGTCTTTTAAATGGAAAACATGCCTATTTCTCTTTTGTTTCTTGGAAGCAGCTTGCCAGACACACAGTCCACAGCTTTGAAACATTTATATAAACACACCCAAGCCAAAGGTTTGCACGCAACAGTTAAATTGCACCCACATTGGGAACTGGATGACTTTGAAGGGCGGAGGTAAAAAATGATACTCACTTCAGTTGAATTCACCTTAAGTATTTCTCACAAACCACACACCAGTGACATCTGTGGTAGACTGTGGCATCCCAAGTCACTTTGAAAGAAAACCCTGCTGATGCAAGATGGTAGGGCAAAGTACGAAGCGGTAATGTAAGGTACAAATCCTTCTGGTCAAATGGAATGTCCGAGAACTGAATGGTGCGAGAGAATTGTTACCATCCACTAGAGGGCACTACTGGTATGTATGTACAAAACTTTCTCAGGAAAAGTTAACAGCCCACTCCCCTCCCCAGTGCTAAGCAGAGAAAACCAATGTGATTAAGTCAACAGAATCCCACTTTTATACTGCTTGCTTTTCCTGCATAAATCAGGTAAGGTTTTTCCTCCTTACGAAGGGATCGATGGACTATGGGTTACCCCTACCATTATGACTCTTTTACATTGCTAGAACCATTTGATTATAAAAATGCAATTTTACAATAAATTGCTGAGTATCTCCCATGTGCTAAATGCTGAGCTTGTCACCATGATGGTACAAATCAGCTACCAGACCACCTCCTTGCCTGCAGGTCAGAGATAAATAAAGGATATCCAAAAAACAATGGGGAGCACATGAAACAACCTGCGAACTATCACATAGAGAAGATCTACGCTATTTGGCTTTGCACTGCTAAATGCTATGGCTCAGTGATGAGCATATTGGCCACAGACATTTTGGAAAGCCATCAGAGGAAGGCACAGAAGGACATGCAACTAGACTAAGCAGAGAGGAAAACAGAAACCAGCACTAGAAAAGTCATAGAAGTAGAAATCTCATTACTAAGAAAAACTAATGCCTTTATTTAATATCACCGGCTGTCTGAACATGGACTTGGACAACTTCCTTTTTTTAAGATTTATTTATTTAGACATGCCATGGGGATCATCCCAGGACCCCGAGATCATGACCTGAGCCGAAATCAAGAGTCAGCCACTTAACCAGGCACCCCTGGAAAACTTTTAAATGTACTAATTCACCTGCTTTAGAGACTGGGTGTTATTTCTGAGCCCCCTACTGTAATAGGTGGGCTTTTCATATTTTCTGAAGCTATTATGCATCCTGGATTGTGTTTTGTTTATTTCCCTAACAGAGTAGACTCGGAGGCAAGCCACCTCTTGGAAACTCAGATCCTCACCTTGTCCTGCTTGATCCTGGACGTAGGAGGGGTTTGCTCTAAGAGCAGGGAACACAGGGCACTGTCCCACTTGTACCACTGAAAATTCAGGTCATGTGGCAGTGCCCGAGGAGCGAAGTTTGACATTGACCCCTTGAATTGAGGGAACCAATCCAGCAGGAAAACCTCCATGTGGTTTCCCATGTACTAGGAACTGAAATTTTCTACAATTATATTTTTTAAAAGTTAATTTTCACATAGTATTTGAAATTTAATAGAATTTTTTTATTGGGACAAGATCTAGTATACATGTTTTTAGGTATTAAAGCCTAATACAGGGGCGCCTGGGTGGCTCAGTTGTTTAAGTGTCTGCCTTCACCTCAGGTCATGATCCCAGAGTTCCAGATCAAGTCCGGCATCAGGCTCCTTGTTCAGCAGGGAGCCTGCTTCTCCCTCTGTCTGCTGCTCCCCCTGCTTGAGCTCTCTCTCTCCGTCAAATAAATAAAGTCTTAAAAAAAAAATAAAGCATGCAATTACATTATTAGTAGTATTTGAAAAAAAGGGTTCTTTTGTCATAATAACTTTTCTTCAAAATTATCATCTCTTTTTACTTATATTGAATTCTCTGCTGTTTCTCATGTCATGCTACTTAGGAAAATGCTACTTTCTTGTTAAATTAATATGTGCAGACAAGCATTTACTCACTATACATCAACATGACCTCTTTATAAGTCATCACTCCTAATATTTATGGCCTAAGAATGAGGTAGTACGGTTGAGTCACATATTTACACTTAGCCCAGAGATTAAGAAAAAAAATTAACACCACAATTTAGTAATGGAAAAGATTGTTCCACATTTATTTTCTGGGTCAGTATTTTTCCAGCCATTCTGCAGAGCCCAAGTGTCACCCAAGTCTTCTTCAGTTTCTCTTGAAAGGAAGAACAGGGGAAGTTATACTTAATTATAGATTTGATTATAATTGTCTGCTACTTTAAGAGAACACAGCCAACCACTGGGAAGGTTACTCTTCTGGAGAGTGAAAAATATAAACCAGTGGTATAGACTGGGAATATTTGAAACAAATGAAAGTGAATTAAACTTCACAAATAACAGGGCCCCACACATGCTACCCAGCATAAAAGAGGCAGAGTCTAGTGTTCATAAATGAAGGGAAAGCAATGAAATTCAGGAAAATGCCAACAGGATCTAGGAGGAAATAATGAAGAAATACATTCCCTGGAAAATGTAGGAGTAATTGAATAGCATTTATAATTTATAGAAAAAGAACATTCATGGTACATTACTTTTGGCATTCTATCATTTAAATAAGACATCTGGAATAAATTCACTGAAGGCAAATTATATGATTCACATTTTATTAATATATAATGATCTTCTTTGGTAACTTTTTTAAAGATAGATACTGTAACGGGTTGAATTGATATTGAATTAACATTGATTTTGAAGTTCTAACCCCCAGTGCCTTTGAATGTGACCATATTTGGAGACAGGGTCTTCACAGATGATCAAATTAAGATGAGGTCATTAGGGTGGGCCCTTATCCAACATGACTGCATCCTTATAAAAAGAGGAGATTTGAATGCAGAGAGAGGTATGTACAGAGGGAGGATGATGCGAACACACTGGAGAACACCATCTACAAGCCAAGGAATGCCTGAGATGACCAGAAGCAGTAGGAAGGCTTGGAACAGAGGCTGCCTCAGAGCCTCAGAAAGAACCCACTCTACTGCTGACACCTTGATTTTAGGCTTCCAGCCTCCACGATGGTCAGATCATATACCTCTGTTGTTTGAGCCACCCAGTTTGTGGTACTTTGTCATGACAGCCCCAGAGAACAAACACAGACATGTATCCCTGATCCCTGTCTCTGGGCTTGCCACTGAGCTACCCAGCCTTCCTGGCAATCAACAGAGCACAGAAGTTGTGTCCAGATTCCCAGATTGTCCAGTTGTGTTAGATTCAGCCGCATGATCTGGTTCTAAACCACCTCACACTGCCACCCAGATACGGCCAATTCCTTTTAAAATGTACCAGACCAACACAATTAGAAGGACAAATCTGTTGTAAAAACTCACATACTGCATGGGGAAGCTAAACGAATTCTATTTTGATTATTGCTCCCCATAAAGGAAACAGTGGCCTCAATAATCAGAAGAGAATCAAGGTTTGGTTGTATTTCATTTTCTTCCAGGAAAATTTGACCAAATAGCTAGAGTAGTCTGATTAATAAGAATTTAGCAGAATATAAAACAAAACAAAACAAAATACCACAACAACACCAGAATTAGCCAGAAACCACCATGATATCCACTGATGGCCAAAGAGCACAGCAAGCCTTCCGGTGTTTCTATTTATGTGGCTGTTCATTGGTCTCCTACCCAACGGGGAGATCAGTGTAGGTAAAAACTTGCCTCAGTCATGCTCAGCGATCATGCTTATAAATATGACCTCTGTGTGTTAGTTAGGGAAGATGATGCCTTAAGAACCATCACGCAAACATAATTTTTACTATTACAAGTTTTTAAATATATTAAACTTCAAGGATGGGTCCATCCTGATATTTGATGAAAAAGCTTTAGAGAAGCTAATTTAAATGAGATGATAAGATCACACATTTTCATTTTTGAAATGTAAGTTACACGTGCTGGTGCCACACTCTCTTGATCCTTGCTCCACAAAGAGACTGGGAAAAGACACTGAATAGATATGTCTAAAATGATAAGTTGTGCTAAGAAACTCAGCTAAGAGATATTCAGGTGGGGGTTGGGGGAGACCAAACAAGGAAACCCAGGAGAAGGAAAAATAAAAAGAGGAGGCATGATAATAGAATATCTAAAGTAATCTAACACCACTAAGTTTTTTCATCTTTCATTTTCCAGTAAGGGTCTATGATGCATTGTAACTATCAGAAAAATAGGCACACACCTGGTGCCACCTAGGTAGGTGTGACCAGGATCTGCCCGTTGGAAAATAAAGGATTAAAAAAAATGAAATTAGAGAAAATGACACATAAAAGGACAACTTCAGTTTCCAGCAATGCAAATATAGAGCTAAGATCATCCACCCTCCAGCACAGTCCTTCTGGGCTGTGTTTTCACAGGCAAATGAGGGTGGAGAGAATCACAAAAGGCTTGGCTCCCATCCACCCCTGTGGCCTGCTAACACAGGCCCAACTCCCCAGAGCGCTGGGGTCCGCTGCTGCTGCCAGAAGGTCTGCTTTCATTAAATGGAGCAGGAAGGAGAACAGGCGATGGGGCTGGGCAGAGGAACTGCCCAGGCTTCTGGTCCTGGAAGGGGTTGGGGTGAGCGAGGGGAGAGGGCTGCTTGCTCTCTTCTAGTGGGAAGCGCTGGGTGGGACGGGCATAATGGTACCTAACAATGATCTTGTCCAGCATTTAGAGCCTTTCTCCATTCCTGGGGTCACTGCAATGCCCCAGGGGACTCTGAAAGCAGCCAGTTGTTACTCCCCACTAAGGGGATGATGGGGCTTATGCTCCAGATCAAAATTCTTAACCATTCTTTTGCCATGTACCATTTTGACATAGGCTGTAAAACAATTCTCAGAATAATAATATAAAAGACATATAATTGGGATGCCTGGGTGGCTCAGTCGGTTCAGCGGCTGCCTTCGGCTCAGGTCATAATCCCAGGGCCCTGGGATGGAGCCCCGCATCGGGCTCCCTGCTCAGCCGGAAGCCTGCTTCTCCCTCTCCCTCTGCCTGCCGCTCCCCCTGCTTGTGCGCTCTCTCTCTCTCTCTCTGTCTCTGACAAATAAATAAATAAAATCTTAAAAAAAAAGACTTATAATTACAAATAAAACCAACGAGGTTGAGATGCCACTATTAAAATATTCAAAAATATTTACATACCATTATAAAAATATTTTTTAAACAAATTTGTGATCTAGCAATTATATGTTTCTTTGTTAACACTTTGAGGTCTGGCCATGAGTTTAATAATTACCTAAAAACTATCATAAGCTCAAGGGTTTTTTTAAAAGATTCTATTTTTAAGTAATCTCTAGACCCAATATGGGGCTCAAACTCACAACCTTGAGATCAACAGTCTCACACTTTACTGACTGAGCCGGCCACGTGCCCCCATAATCTCAAATTAATTATGAATATAAATGACATTTTGAAATATCAGCAATAATTGATAGCATTGAAAATATCTGTGATTTTGGGGCGCCTGGGTGGCTCAGTTGGTTAAGCGACTGCCTTTGGCTCGGGTCATGATCCCAGGGTCCTGGGATCGAGCTCCGCATCGGGCTCCCTGCTCGGCGGGAGGCCTGCTTCTCCCTCTCCCACTCCCCCCGCTTGTATTCCCTCTCTCTCTGTCTCTCTCTGTCAATTAAATAAATAAAATCTTTTAAAAAAAAAGAATAAGAAAACACTCCATGTTATTTAAAAAAAAAAATCTGTGATTTCTATTGGTGACAAAGTCACAGGTATTGCTAATAATACTGTGATTTGTAGCGACATTCACAACGGAAGGCAGTGCTAAATTTTTCACTTAAATAAAATTTAAAGGTAAGTGGAAATTAAGTTGAAATGTACTACCATCCAAGTTCACAGACCCTCTGTAATCTATGTGCTGGCTGCTCGGTGAGTCTGGACCTCCGGTTAAAAACTGCTATAGAGGTATACTCACCCTGATACAGAAGTTTACCACAGATAATGCCAATACCACATCAGTTTTTAAGCAATTGAATTATTATTACCCACTTTGAAGAAGTGCTAATTTAATCTCTATCTGATGTTTCAGAAGGCATTTCAAAATTTTACAGCATGCCAACATGTAACATTGTGGGTCCCAAACGCTGTTGGCCTGCAGATTGGAGAAATGCTTGTGAATGAAATTGTTGGGGTCAGAAAACCTATCATAGTTGTTGGTGCTTTCTATCTAAACCACAATATGCAAAAATTATGCAAGAGTGCATGATGTTATCATTGTGTTATGTGTGTTGATCAATAAAGTTCATAAAACAGGATAATTAAAGCTTAGTGGGATTCCGAAGCCATGCTGAAGTTCATTCAAACTTCAACCCTGCCACTCACATTTGGTGAGTCATTTTACTTCTCTAACTTTTAGTTATCTGAGCTGCTAAATGGAGCTAAAAACAGTGCCCACCTCAGAAATATTAAGGGGTTAAATGAGATAAAATCATAGAGTATCCCTTGCCTGTTTTGAAATGAGAAGAGGACTGGCCACAGATCTGTCAAACATCTCAGCCTGTCTTCTCTTTCAGCTTTTCTTGGACCTGCTCTAGATTCTCCCTTTTAGTGGATGTGCCCTGGTTTTCATTCTAGACTCTAAGTCTCCTCAGTTTAAAAAGGCAGGAAGAAATGGAAGGGCCACTTAGATTGCATAAGGCAGATGCTTAGGGCATCCCAGAATAGCTTAAAATTATTGTAGTCAGCAGATAAGAGTGTAGGTCTGGTATCAACTCTAAAATATTTTGTGATTTGGGGAAATATTTTACAATCCAGCCACCCTCAGTTTTGCTTTGCCAAAATGTCATGAGGGACGTGCAAGAAGCTTGAGAACTAGCAAGTAATTTTTCATACAAATTCCCATCAGTTGGGGCTGACTTGAAGAATGTAATTTATCACCATTCTTGGGAAACAACAGTATTCCTGTTTCATGAAGATATGGTACTAAAGCTGATCAACTACATCCTGTCCCTAAAATGGTAGGGCTGAACTTCCAGGAGTGTCGCATTTTTACCCCCTTTAGTTCCCACCGTATAATGAAAGATGCAAAAATTAAAAACAAAGCAAAACAGAACTCTCACTACAAAACGCACAAAGACACAAAGATAACTAATGACTAGGAAATGAGAGTTTTGGCTGTTTATTTCAGGAAGCTGGACTTTCCTTTCTTATCCCAGCGAGATACAGATAATTGCATCTGCTAGTGGGGGAATTTTGCTCTTTCCCATATTTTTTTTTGTCATTTTTTGAGAATGTATTTTCAAACCTAGAAAAAAGCTATGAAAATAGAAAAAGTAACTCTCATATACTCTTTATTGACAATCACTCATTGTTTACACTTTGCCCCATTTATTTTATCATTCACTCCCTTCTCTCAATAACTAGATGAATGATAAGTAGATAGAGAAATAGATAAGTATATAAATCTCTCTCTCTCTCTCTCTCTATAGCTATGCATAGATACAATCTACATATATTCACATTTGGGGATATGTATTGATATAATAGTATCTAATCCCTATTTCATATTCAAATTTCCTCAATTGTCCCAATTATGCTGTTATAACTCATTTTTTTTTCCGGGTCCAGAGTCTGATCCAGGAACAAACATTCCATTTAGTTGTCATATATCTTTACTGTCTTTTAAATTGTAATATTTCCTCAGTCGTCTTTTTTTTTAAAGATTTATTTATTTGTTTGAGAGAGAGAGAGAGAGAGTGTGAGCAGGGGGAGGGGCAGAGGGAGAGGGACACTCATCAAGCAGATACCCCGCTGAGCACAGAGCCGGACACGGGGCTTGATCTCACAACCCTGAGATCATGACCTGAGCTGAAATCAAGAGTCTATGCTCAACCAACTGGGCCATCTAGGTGCCCCTATCTTTACTCTCTTTTAAACTGTAATATTTCCTCACTCTTCTTTTTTAAAAAATATTTCAAGCCTTTGACATTTTTGAAGAGCACAAAGCATCTTGAAGAGTATATAGTTTTTTAAGAGGGACAGACTAAAATGTCCCTCAGTTGGGTTTGTCCAATATTTCCTCATGATTAGATTCAGCTTGTGCATGTAGGGGCTTTAGAAATGCCACAGAAGGGACATTGTGTCCTTCTCAGTAAATCATATCAGAAGCCACAGGCTGTTTATCTCTCATCACTGGTTATGCTAACTTTATTCTCTTGGTTAAGGTGGCAATTTTCAGGTTTCTCCACTGTAAAGTTGTTTATTTTTCCATTTGCAATTAATAAGGAATTTGGGGAAGATACTCTGAGACTATGTAAATACATACCGTGATGCTCATCAAACTTTCACCCATCAGTTTCAGCAACCACTGATGACGCGCCTGATTCGTACTATAACACTGCCCAAATGGTAGTTCTCTAAATCTGCCATTCCTTCTGCACTTCCTACTTGATATTCTGTTGTAAGTTTTTGTTTATATTGTCATGGACTCATAGAGTCTTATTTTATTCAATGGGTTGTAATCCGTTCCTGTCAGCATTGATTTTGTCTCGGCATTGGCCTGTGAGAGCCCTCTCGAGCTGGTTCCTGTGCCCTTTTGACAGGCCCCATCATCTGTTGAGCACAATCATGACAGTGTTTCACTCTTTTACATAATTTGCTGCCCTGCTAGTACAGAAATATCTTCAGTTCTTACATAAAGATGATTCATTTTACTTTTACAGGAAGGAGAATAATGATTAATGATTGATTTAACTATGTGTGTGTGTGTGTGTGTGTGTGTGTATGTATATCTTTTAAATTTATATTTAGCTTTTTGGGATTTTCAGTTTTATTTTAGTTATTGATCTCAGATATTTCCTTATATTTATTGATAAAAGAATAGTTCAGACTCAAAACAAAAGAAACAACAAAGAATTCTAGCCAAGTCTATCTTCTTGAGTGTGAAAAAAGAAAGACTTTTTGGATCTTGGCCTTATAAAAGGAAGGAAAATTCTAATATTCCACTGCTCATACAAGCCTGAAGAGAACATTAGAAACTATCTTAAATTTTGGAAATGGACATAATTAATCAGTAATATCAATAACAATCTAATAACACCAAGAAACCATATTGTTGAGCAGTTACTAATTATAGGCACTGTTCTAAGTGTTTACATGAAAAATCCTTCCCCAAAACATGGACGCATATACTGTTGTTATTCCCATTTCAAAATTTTTAAAAATAAGTCTTGGGAAGCTTAAGAAACTTTTACATAGTAACTACCTGGCAGAGGCAGAAGTTAAACCCAGTTTTGGCTTCAGTCCCTGTCCTCTTGGTAAAGAAAGTAGAGATGATTGTAGAAACATACTCTAACCCATCCTCAGGGTAGAAAACTTTCCTGACAAAGTGTAGTCTAAACTAAGACTTGACAGATGAGAAACTGCCTTCATCAAAATGAGTCTCTTAGGAAGTGTTCAAGGTCCTTACACAGGACAATGGTAGGACAACGGGAAGAGAAATGTTTGGGGGCAGAAGAACTTAAATCTCACTGTGGAAATGAGTGCCCACTCTGGTTAGGCACCAAGTGGACCCAGGCGTACACACAGCCCTGATGGGGCACTTCCAGCAGGAGAAAGCATGGAGTGGGCCAATCAAAATAAGGGAAAAAATCAGGGATCTAATCTTCCAGCATACCAAATTAGTCCTCCAGCGAAGAAAGGTGGGGGAGCTTGGGTGTATGAATGTTAACTACACAAACTGAAAACACAGACTCCAAAGCCCCAGCAGTCTTTTCTCCCACTCTTAGAGTCATCTGCCAAAGCACTGCTTCTTGGGCAAAGGGATAATTCGGCATGCTTCACACATCAAAGTGTTAGGGGGTAATATGGTTGGGAGTATCAGAGTGGGGAAAAGAAGCAAAGAAAGGTTTTGCTCTCGATGCTCATGAAGATCTCTTTTGTTCTCAAGGAGGGAAAATAAAGTATGAAGAATATGAAAAAGCACAAGTGAATTTACCATACAGTTATAACTTTATATTTTTAGGCTCTTAGAGATTATCTAGTCGAACTCCCTTACTTTGCAAATGTGAAAATGGACCCATAATGAAAAGCCTTGCTTCTGGCCACATAGCTAAAGACTGGCACAGGCCTCCTTACAATGTCGTGCCAGACCTTGCAATCCTATAATAGACATTTGTATTGTGAACAATTTAGATTCTTACCATTATCAGTAGCTGTAGAGAGAGATATTCCGGTAAGCATAAATTTTTGCTAAGAATTTTGACAAACTTGCCTGAAGCAACACAAGTATCATGTGTTCTCGGACACTTGGCTGTGTTAATGAGGATCCCCCAGCTTCATGGTGACGTGGCATTTCTGCCTTTTGTTGAAGTATGGCAGATGTGGGTGGAGATCACGAACACTTTCCTTTTGCTGTGAGCCAACAATGCCGGAAGCACTACACAAACCTGAACAGACACTACCCCTGCCAGGTGGCCTGATATTCAAAAATGAGAAAGGAATAGCATAATAGGAAAAGTCGATGACTCAGGCTGGAGGGAAGAAGATGGGATGAGGACTAATGTTTATAATTTCATTTTGTGACTCATAGGGCCATTTTTCCTAGATTGTATTTCAAAGGACACCAGTTAATTTTTTTTAATGGATACACTGTTTTGAGACTAAGAGGACAGGTAACCCAAAAGAACCAAAATTCAACATGGACGTGAAGAATCAGGCTAGAAAGAACTGTTTTCAGTAGGGAATAGAACATGAATTTGGAACAGGGGAAAGGAAATAATTTAATAGTCAGATGGTCTCTGATGCAATTTCAGATCTGCACAGTGGGAGGGTCATAGGGTCTAGCCAGGAAAATGTAATACCATTGTAGGTCTTTCACACAGAGGGCATTTAATAGAAGGAAATTGTTATTCAAAAGGATGGAAGAACTGGAAATCCAGTGAGGAGATGGGGAAGCAACAGCCAACTAGAGCGGAAAGGACAATGGGAGGAAGTAGGTAACCAGGGCCTAGCATCCAGAACCTTCCAGAAGGAGCTGGAGTCAGTGGAGACTGCCTGTGGGAGATGGGATCATGGAGGGAGGGACTTTTTTTTTTTTTCTTGAGGTAATTAGAACTTTAGAGGAAAGGTACCTACCACAGGAGACACACACACACACACACACACACACACACACACACACACACACAAAACAGAGAGAGAAAGAGGGAGAAATATTGTGGTTTTCCTCTTTCTTACCCTTCAATCTTCTGCCACAGCCTCGCATTGGCCAAATATACCAGTAAAGCAAAGGACCAAGGAGCCTAGAAAATGAAATTCCATTTGAAACAGAGAAGAGCCGGAAAAGAGCAGAAAAAAATCCAAAATTACCCAGGTAGTTGACCAGAACACAGCACATTTAATGTAGTCCGACCCCAGCAGTTGCTCTGACACTGATCTCTGAGCCAACCCTGACTGAAACCATTTTCCACTAGGACCTTGGTGACTGTGGGGTCTGGATGTGTCCATCCTCCTCTCTGGCGCTTCTGAGGTAAGCTCCAAGCTCACCGTCTATTTGCCACGCTTTAAAGTGTTCGGACCATTATAAAAGTTAGGCTCCAGCTCTCCAGAAGAGTCTGTTCTGAATCTGCTGCGTTTTACTGAGACCCTGACAGCTTAAGCGGCTCTTACTAATTCCCTCTTCCAAGGGACACAAGCAAACTTGAACTCTCAAATTTAGACCAGAATACTGATCCAAAATGAACTGATCACCTGGCGCCTGAGTGCAGCCCTCAGTGGGATGTCTTTCATCACCACCAGTGAGTGTCCCCAGACTCGGTGTCCCCACCCACCAGACTGGACCTCCTTGATAGGGTCAACAGCACCTGCCTTCATCTGAAGGCTGTCAGCCTTGGGGGCAACAGAATTGTTTCGTTCCCTACACCTGGATAGTCCCTGGTTTCCCCTAAGCAGTAAAATTGAGTTTTCCTTCGGTAATTTGCCACCCATGCAAGCTGGTAATTAGCACAAAATAGTCAAAGGTCTGTGAGAGTAAGATAAAAATAAAACGAAGTTTGCTTTAGAAACTTGACCTTTTGCCCCCAGAGAGAATCCAAAAGAGTGTGAGTGAAGTTTTCCATTGAAGTGTTCTCTTCTTTAACCCAGAGTGCTGCTCAGAAAATTTAAGAGTAAGAGCAAATTGTTTTTTTTTTTAAAGATATTTTTTATTTATTTGACAGAGAGAGAGAGCACACAAGCAGGAGGAGCAGCAGAGGGAGAGGGAGAAGCAGACTCCCCGCTGAGCAGGGAGCCCGACGTGGGGCTTGAGCCCAGGACCCTGGGATCATGACCTGAGCCGAAGGCAGATGCTTAACCGACTGAGCCACCCAGGCGCCCTTAATGTAAGAGCAAATTGTAGACAATCCTTTCCGCACTAAGGATTGTGTTCTTTCTTCCAGGCTTCAATTGCTTCTCTAGAACAGCCTCTGAGCTAAATGAAAGGGGGAACCAAGTGTACTGAAACCCCAATGGATTCTGAGAACACTTCAGCTTTTTGATCATTTTTTCCTCCCCCTGCGACACTTCAAAGCTGAAGGTGAAAGGGCATCTCCTTGCTTCCCTGCTGAGTCCTGGTGGCATTAGTCATAGCAGGGCGGCAAGCACTCAAAGGCTGCAAATTGCTGACTTCTGACTCTGGGTGTAAACCGTTACGGTACAACTGAGGAGGCTCGATTGGAACCCCATATACCAACCACTTCTTCTAGCCAACAATCTTTTAACTTCTGCCAAGGATTTTTTTTTTTTTCACTAAAATAAAGTTGCTCAGGCTCCAAAAATAACATCTGTTGCTCAGAGTAACATTTTCAAACAACATAATAAACTGTACTTCCAGAAAACATACACTCTGGGCTTCTCTAAGGGATCTTGTAGAATGGACGATGTGGGGACCTGGGATCTCTCATTTCATGCCTTGCCTGCTCTTGGACCAATGATTTTGTTGTCTGGAGGGTGGTAAGAGCTACCGTACCCCAGTTGCCTCCATTTGCAACAGGAAGCGACTGGAGAGGCTTTAAATGACAGCCCTACCCAGATGTGCTGGGAAGGCTTTCAGGAGCAGGATGTTTTTCTTAAATTGAGACCGTGGTGCCCTGGAGTTGGTTCAAGGGAGATCCAAGAAATTAAAAAAAATAAAAACGATAATGGTGCCACTTTCAGCCTAGTACACTGTTAGATTCTCTGCAAGTCAGCTCTGCTTTCAGGCCTCACCTAACCCCCTCACTCTAACCCCCCAGAAGTAAGCCATCATTTGCTAATCTTGGAGCTTTCGCCTCTCCATCCCTCCCTCTCATTCTCTTAGAGATAGGAGGATGAAAACAGGGAAGTGCTTGGATCACAGTCTGCTCCCGGACTATAATGAGCTCCCCTGATCACCTCCAAGGTGTTAGGTCATGAGTTCCAGGAGAATTCAGATAGGTAGGATATGTTGGTGGTGTATAAGCATTACCACTGCTAGACAGAATTCAAGGTGTTCATTTCTGTATGCACAGGCTGAAGGACTTAGCTCCATGAGAACCCATCATTTCTGATTTGAGCAAGAATCCCAAAGATATTTCTGTTGTTACTGACTCCTCAAAAATATGAGGGATTGCCTGGCTGCCTGCCTGGGCAATGGTGCGTAGTAGGGGCAATGAAGGGAAGTGGCTGCCAAGGCCAGAAGAGCAAGGAGGCACAGCTAGTGATCCCAGGGTTTCGAATAGTCTGAAAAAATATTGAAAAGGAATATTTACTCTCATGGGCTTGCAAGGAGAATTTTTACAAATAAGACATCATATTTGTACAATTCAGCCAATTTAATCTACTTCCTTGATCCTAGGGAAGTGTGAAGCAAAGAGGATGGGAAAGTGTGAATTTCAATCTGAATTCTCCCCTGTAATTATGGGACTCTGGAAAAGCCACTCAGCCTCTCTGAGCTTCAGTTGCCTGGTGATGATGATGATGATGATGATGATGATGATGATACTCACATTCTCTAATACACAGGTTATTTGGAAATTACATTAAGTCTCCATGTATGAAATTATAAAAGATATAGGACTTTGCTATTATTATCATCATTATGATTATTTAAAATGTTGTAAATAATCACAATACTGCCTGACAAAGAGCTGGACTCTGACTTTTAAGAACTCTTCTGACCCTAAGATTCTATTATCCCATGTACTCACGCTCTCTCTTACTATCTAAGTTCAAAACGCCAATGAAAATGTACTGCCTTGCAAGTAAGGCAAATCTTACTAAGGAGACAATGCATAAGCAAGATTTGCATATCCCCGCTGCCAGATGCAGAAGATAAATTTTCTTACCTAGTGTAGGGCATGTAAAGATTCTTGTGGGTTAGCCTGACTTGACTTTCCCAATTGGGCCTGCTAGGAGGACCAAGCATACCAGGATTTCTCTGAGACTAGACCTAGCCTGGATTCTCTGTTTGCTCCACAGTGAAATCAGAAGGGATTTAGGTTTTTGCACTGAGACAACTCCGCCCCCAAGTCAACGCCTGATTCTTCTGGAACAGACATTTTCAAAAATGTAAAATCATCGGGTGCCTGGTGGCTCAGTTGGTTAAGCGACTGCCTTCGGCTCAGGTCATGATCCTGGAGTCCCGGGATCGAGTCCCACATCGGGCTTCTTGCTCAGCAGGGAGTCTGCTTCTCCCTCTGCCCCTCTTCCCTCTCGTGCTATCTCTCATTCTCTGTCTCTCAAATAAATAAATAAAATCTTAAAAAAATTTTTAAATCATCAGAATCACTTGGAGGTCTTGTAACACAGAGATTCCTGGACCCCAACTGCAGAGTTTCCAATGTGGTAGGTCTGGGATGGAACCTGAGAATTTGCATTCCCAAGGTAATGCTGATGCTCATGGTCTGAGGACCACACATTGAGAATCACGTTCTGGAGGAGCCAACATACTGCGCTGGTATCTAAAATAACCCTTTAAATGTGCCTCAGAAACAAGCAGTCTTGTGAGTTGGTTCTGATGGAAGCTGGAATAGAATAAGGTGCTTTTAAAAATGGGTATGAATTTTAAAAATAGGTAATCTTGCTAGATATGTTATATCTAATTAGATATTCTTTTTCATGTAGACTTCTCTTTTTAACATTTTTATGAAGACACGAAATCATCAGGTATCTTTTTTGCTTGTTTGTTTAATCTTTATCCCCCCTCTGGCTAGAAAAGTGAATAAAGTTTTAATTGGTTCTCTGCCCAAATCAAGGCAAAAGGCTTTCAGATTGGCAACAGGGATTTATAATTCGTCTTTGAAAGTTGAATAATAATTAGAAATTTTGGCTTGAGAGAAGGTAAGGTCAATTTTAGACACCAGTTTTTTCCTTCGTTACACCTGCAAGTTTGGCTTATGATTGCTTCTCAACAAATAAACCAATTAAGCTTTTAGCCTTTTGTTGTCACACTCAGAGCTCCGAGGCTCCACTTTAATAGAGCATTCCATCATAACAAAATGTGTATGGTTCCCTACTTCCCTAAACCGTTACACTTCTTGAGAAGTATGTGCTGTTTTCAGGTTCAGTACAAATGATGGGAATGTGTCCTCTGCAGCTTCACTCATGCATCACAAACACGAAGTGAAGTGTGAGCACAGTCCAGCCTCCACCCTCGCTCATCCGCTCCCCTTGTTAGCTCCGGAGCAACCCCACAGTGAGAGCGTCCTGTTCTGAGTCTGAAAAGTCAGCCTCCATCCAGCTTTAATGCTCACTGGTTCCAGAACCTGGAGGAAGCCCTTGACTCCCCACACCTTTTCAATTGTAAAATGGGGCCAATATGCGCCTAGACTACTTGAAAGGGTTGGTTTGAGGATCAAGTAAAAAATTAAATAACACGAGTGGGAGTGCTTTGGAAAATCGGCAAGGTTTCCTTTTTCTTGTGTCAAGTTACAGACACAGTGTATTCTCAGTGATGGATTGTGAGTTCACCCTGGTGCGCATTCCCAGCCTGTGTTCCAGCTCCTCGTGCTGCTGGATCCTACTTGTAGACTGACCAGACAGGTGATGGTTCCATGCCACTCACCACCACCACAATGCTAACATTTATCCCCTGTGGAATAGGTAATAAAGTCACTTCTAAAGACATGATTTCCATTAACCTTTAAAACCCTGTACGGTTAATGTTTTCTCCCCAACTTACAGATAAGGGAGCAAAGATGCAGATTATCAGTTTTCCCAAGTACAGAGGCAGAACCCAGCCCTCTCAAAAAGTTCAAGGTCTTCTCATCTCTAAGATGGTTCTCTTCTGGCAAACCAGATTTAAATAAATAAAAAGATAGATATGTAGGTAATATGTAGCCGATAGATAATGGATGGATGATGGATGGACTGGCAGACAAAAAGCTAACTAGAGAGTATGTTCTGCTGATACACTAAAGCTTTCTTCTTTGTATGATAATATCATTTTAATGACTTTGGGGGAGGGTTGATTTAATTTACAGCAAAGGGATCCCAAGGCAGGAAAATAAAACAAGAGCATAGGAGTTCCTCTAGCTCGCCTGTGAAATGAGCCATAAACCTAAACTTAAACCTGTAAGGTTTATTTTTTATTATTTTTTAAAGTTTTTTTTTTATTTATTTGACAGAGAGACAGAGAGAGAGCACAAGTAGGCAGAGAGGCAGGCAAAGGGAGAGGCAGAAACAGGCTCCCTACCGAGCAGGGAGTCCGATGCAGGGCTCAATCCAAGGACCCTGGGATCATGACCTGAGCTGAAGGCAGACACTTAACCGACTGAGCCACCCAGGGGTGCCAAACCTGTTAGGTTTAAAATGGTGAGTTTTAAATGGTTTCAGCTCATGATGGGTTCTCTTTTTTTCTTTTAAGATTTTATTTATTTATTTGACAGAGAGAGACACAGCGAGAGAGGGAACACAAGCAGGAGGAGTGGGAGAGGGAGAAGCAGGCTTCCTGTGGAGCAGGGAGACCCACATGGGGACCCTGGGATCATGACCTGAGCAGAAGGCAGACGCTTAACAACTGAGCCACTTAGGCGCCCCTCATGATGGGTTCTCTAAGAGATAACCCATAAAGACATCTGTAGCATTCCTTCTAGATAGAAAGGGCTCTCTCTCAAATGTGTACAGAATCTTATTTTTATGTGTTCCTAGCCAGGCATTCATGTGACACCAATTCCTGGAATATACTAAACTTCCCCTTTTAATAATTTACCAACACTTCTTATGGAGAGCAGGAGGTGGGAACTTTAACAGAAGCTGGACACAACATGAACAACAAAACAAGGAGAGCACACATCAACACATCATCCACTTAAAAGTGTGTGTGTTTGTGTGTACGTGTGTGTGTGTATGTGTGTGTGTTTGTGTTTGTGCATGCTGTGTGCATTAGGGATCTACAATGAAGGAATTCTAGGGAAACCAGATATTAAGACCCAACTTCAAAGTGTTTTGTATTGTTAACTATTGTAAAACCCACCAAATTTAAAGTAGGTGAGATATGCATACACAGAATTGGTGCTCACAACTGAATTCAACTACTCTAATAATAGTAAGACTTAGGGCCACTTTAACATAAAGATAAATTTTATTTAAATAAACTCAGTGCTCTAAATTATTTTAAAATATTAAAAGAGGGAGCCCTAATGTAAAATGATGGACTTGGATGACAATGATTTGTTCCTGAGGGTTCATTCACAGTAACAAATATACCACTCTGGTGTGGGATATTGATAGGGATGAATCTGTATGGGAACTCTGTGTGTTCAACTCAACTTAGCTGTGAACTTAAAACTACTCTAAAATAGAAGGTGTACTTTAAAAAAAAAAATTCATAATTTTTTTAAAGGCACACTTTCTGGAGTTGCAGTCTTCAGGCTCCTTGCTACTAAGTGCTTCTTGCAAACATCCAGGGGCCAGTGGCTTCTAATCTCTGAGTACAATATCCTGCTCTGGAGGCTAGACTCTAGTTTAACTTCCAGTCATAGACCTTTGCTCTGAAGAACCATATTTTGTAGAACATACAATGGGCAGCCACATTATAAGGAAACTTGTGGAAGTCTCCAGTGTTAAGACACTCTGGATCTAAATGATATTCCCAGCTCTCACTGAAGATACCCGTTTTCCCATCCCGAGTAGCCTCCTAGCTACTTTAGCTCCTTAAAGAGAAAACGACCCTAAATAACCACTTTTTTAAAAATCCAAATCATTTCCCTAACAACCAGGGGAAATAGAAATTACCTTTCTCTTTTACTGTCTGACTGTGTACATAAAATTCTGCAGTGTGATGCTACTGTCTTGCTTTGGGATGTGCACATCCACCTGGTTAGGAGGCTATAATCAGAGCTGGTGCCTGGAGCTGGTGTTTGACCTTGCCACGTATGTTTGAATTGATTAACCCCACTAATTTCTACTCTACCTCGTAGCCTTCTGATTTCTCCCTACATGCCAAGACCTTGAGTTTACAGCACATATGATACACAGTAGACACTGAACAAATATTTTAAAGATTGGTGGAATAAATGAATGAATGAATGTCAGGTGAGTTCAGACACCAAATAATTTGAACGATTTACAGAGTTTATGTAAGAGCAGCAGATAAGGCTGGCCTGTGGACTGCTATTAAACTGTGGGAGATCCTGAGGGGCTGGCAGAGAAGGCTGAAAGAGAAGAGCCACTGAAGGTTTCTGAGTGGGGCAGGAACACAATCAAACTCACTTTAGTAAGAATGTGATCAGGAGTACTGAGTCAAAGTAAATAATGGAATACCTACAGGACAATTATTCTTCCTTTTTATTTTATATCAATACTGAATTATTTTGAAATGTGTTTTAGGTTAACGGGAAAAGGTCTTGAAATTTCAATAAAATTAAATTATTCAGTTTCTTTGAGTTCATACAAAATAGTATTTTGTAAGTGATGTATTTCCATGGGAAAAAAATTAACACACTTCTAAGAGTGCAACCTACCTAAAATAATAGGGGTTATTCATGAAACATCCTAGTAATAAAAATTATCTAACAATTAATAGAATTATGATATGAAATCCTCTAATTTTCATGAAATAAGGTATTTTAACATGAATTAGGCCTATTACTTTTTGTTTATTCTTTTTAAGCTATGTAATAGCTTTTTTAAAATGGGTTTATTAAAAAGATATAACTGACATAAATAACATTCACCAATTTAACAGGTACAATTTGATGTTTTTAGTGTGTTCAGAGTTGTACAACCATCAACACAATCTAATTTTAGAATATTTTAATCACCCAAAAGAAACCCCAGACCCACTGGCAGTCACTCTCCATCCCAACCCTAGGCAACCATTCATTAATCTTTCTATATCTATAGATTCACCTATTGTGGAATTTTCACATAAATGGTATCATGTAATATGTGATGTCTTGTGATTGGCTTTTTTCAATTAACATTATGTTTTCAAAGTTTATCTATGTTATAGCATGTATGACTACTCATTCCTTTTTATTACTGAAAATATTCCATTATGTGAATATACCATTTTTTTATCCATTCATTGGTTTATGAACATTTGGGTTGTTTTCATTTGGGGGGTTGTTGTAAATAATGCTGTTTATAAACATTCATGTACAAGATTTTGTGTAGACATATCTTTTCTTTCTATCGGGTATATATCTACAAGGAGAATTGCTTGGTCATAGGGTAACGCTATGTTTAACATTTTGAGGAGCTGCCAACTTTTTTTCCCAAAATGGCTACACCAGCTTACATCCTTACCAGCTTTGTTTGAGAGTCCCAATTTGTCCACATCCTTGCCAACATTCATCACTGTTTGTGTTTTTGATTATAGCCATCTCAAGTAGGTGAAAAATAATATCTCATTGTGGTTTTCATGTGCATTTTCCTAATGACTAATGATGTTGAGCATTTCTTCATGTGCTTATTGTTCATTATATATCTTCTGTGGAGATATGTCTATTCAAATCTTTTGTCCACTTTAAAAACTGATTTATAATTGACATACAATATTGTATTATTTTCAAGTGTACAAATAGTGATTGGATATTTTTATGGTATGAAATGATCACCTTGATAGGCCTAGTTACCACCGGTCACTACACAAAGTTATTACAATATTATTGACTTACTCCCTGTGCTGTACATGACATCCCTGTGACTTAGTTATTTCATAACTGGAAGATTCTAACTCTTAACCCCTTTCACCTATTTTATCTATCCCCTCATGACCCTCCCCTCTGGCAACCATCAGTTTGTTCTATCTATGAGTCTGTTTCTGTTTTGTTGTGTTTGTTTGTTTTCTATTTTAGATTTCACATATTAATGAAATCTTATGGTATTTGTCTTCCTCTGTCTGGCTTATTTCATTCAGCATAATACCCTCCAGATCCATCCATGTTGTTGCAAGTGGCAAGATCTCATTATTTTTTATGGATGAGTAATATCCCATCATATGTATATGTGATGTGTATACATATATATATTTCTATTTCTATTTCTATTCCTTCTACATATATACCACATCTTCTGTATCCATTCATCAATCCACGGACACTTAGGTTGCTTCCATATCTTAGCTATCATAAATAATGCTGCAATGAACACAGGGGTGCGTATATCTTTTTGAATTAGTGTTTTCATTTTCTTTAGATAAATACCCAAAAGTAGAATTGCTTGTAGTTCTATTTTTAATTTTTCAAGGAACTCCATCCTGTTTTCTATAGTGGCTGCACCAATTTACATTGCTACCAACAGTGCACAAAGATTTCCTTTTCTCTACTTTTTTAAATTGGATTATTCATATTTTTTATTATTTAACATAAAGTTTCTTCATAAATTCTGGATACAAGTCCCTTATCAGATATTTGATTTGAATGTACTTTCTCCCATTCTGTGAGTTGTTCTTTCACTTTCTTGATAATGTCCTTTAAGGCACAGAAAGTTTTTAATTTTGATGAAGCCCAATTTATTTTTTTCTTCTTTTATGTTTTCATGTCATATCTAAGAAACTATTTCTTAATCCAAATTCACAAATATCTACTCCTAGTTCTTCCTCTAAGAGTTTTTAGTTTTAGCTTTTATATTTAGATCTATAATCTGTAGATTTTATATATGGTGTGAGGTACAAGTCCCACTTCATCCTTTTACATGTGGATATTCAGTTGTCCCAGAACCATTTGTTGGAATAGCTATTCATTCTTCATTGAATTGTCTTGGTACCTCTGTAAAAATCATTTAGTTACAAATATAGGTTTATTTTTGGGCTGTCAATTCTATTCTATTGATTTAAATGTCTATCCTTACACCAGTAGCACACTGTTTTGATTATTGTAGCTTTGTAGTAAGTTTTGAAATTTGTCTTTCTACTATGGGTCTTCAACTCTGGTCTTCTTTAAGATTCTTTGGCTATTCTCGATCCACTGCCTTTCCATATAAGTTTAGAATCAGCTTATGAATGTCAGCAAAAATGCCAGATGAAATTTTAATGGGGATTGCACTGAATCTGTAGGACAATTTGTTGAGTAGAGCCATCAGAGATTTCATTAAATGTCTTGAAAAACTAGCAATAGTAATTCTTCCAATACATGGACATGAGTTGTCTGTCTTTTCACTTACTTCAGTGTTCTTTCATTTCTATCTGCAACGTTTTGCAGTTTTCAGTGTACAAGTGTGGCACTTGTTTTGTGAAATTTGTACCTAAGCATGTTATTCTTTTTATGCTATTATAAATGGAATTGTTTTCTTTGTTTAATTTTAGAATTATTAGTGTATAAAAATATAATAGATTTTTGTAAACTTCGTATCCTTAAACCTTGATGGACTTGTTTATTATTTCTAATGGGTATTTTTGTGAATTCCTTAGGATTTTCTATATACATGATCAGACCATCTGCCAATAAAGATTGTTTTATTTCTTCCTTTCTAATCTGGATGCCTTTTATTTAAAAAAAATACTTTTATACCACCTTTCATATTTACCTATGCAATTACCTTTACTGATTTTCTTTAATTCCCTCATGCAAAGTCAAGTACTCCCTTGCATCTTTTCAATTCTGCCTACGGGATTTCCTTTACTGTGTTTTGTAACACATACATATGTTAGAGACAAATTCTTTCATTTTTTGTTTTTTGAGGAGTTTCTCTTTCAATTTCCCCATTTTTGAAGCATAGTTTTGCTGGATATTGAATTCTCAGTTGACAGTCTTTCAAGCACTTTGGACATCCCTTTCTACTGCCTTCTGGTCTCTATGGTTTCTGAGAAGTCAGTTGTCATTCTTACTGAGGATTCATTATATATGATGGATGCTTTTTCTCTTGAAGCTTTCAAGATTCTTTCTCTTTTGAAAATTTGACTATGATAATGTATAGGTGTGGATCTTCTTGTGTTTATCCTACTAGAGTTTTTGAGCTTTAGGGGATATGTGGATTAATAGGTCTTTTAAAATCAAATTTTGGGAATTTTTGGTCATTATTTCTTTAAATAATCTTCTTGATTCTTTCTTCTACTCTGGGATTCCCATGATACATACATTGATATCCTTAATGGTTCCCAGAGGTCTATGAAGCTGTTACTTTTTCTTCTTTCATTTTCCTCTCTGTTCTTCATACTGGATAATCTCTATTGACCTATATTCAAGTTCACCAATTATTTTTTTTGCCAGCTAAAATCTGCTGTTGGGCCCTTCTAGTAAATTTTTCATTTTAGTTCTTATAACTTCAAAACCAGAATTTCTATTTGGTTCTTTACTTATAATTCATATCTCTTTATTGATATTCTCTATTTGGTGACTTTCATTGTCATACTTTCCTTTAATTCTTTTGGAATATTTTCCTTTAGTTCTTTGAACATATTTTTAAAAACTAACTTAGAGTCTTTGTCTAGTAAGTCTAAGATTTGGGATCCCTCAGGGGTTGTTTCTATTAACTGCTTCTTTTCCTGTGTATGAATGATACTTTATTATTCTTTTGTATGTCTCATAATTTTTTCTTAAAAAATTGGACATTCTAAGTAATATAATGTGAAAACTTTGGCAAGTAGACCATCCTCTCCCAACCAAGTTCTTATTGTTGTTATTATTTTCTTTTTACTACTGTGGTGCTGTGTGTTTTGTAACTTTCCTAGACCAATCCTATGAAGTTTGTATTTTCTATAGTGTGTAACTGCCAAAGTCTCTGTTTGGTTACCATATTAATCAGCTAATGATTGGTCAGAGATTTCATTAAATGTCTTGAAAAACTAAGTCTTCCAACCTTTTGCTGTCAGGCTGTGTGTATGTTTTAGGGCATGATTTCAATGCTCAGGCAGTCAGTTCATAACTCTGCCTTAGACTTTATTTTCTGCTTCCACAGAGATTCAAGGTCAGCCAGAGGTGAGAGATTGGGAACTTTCCTGGGCATGCATATAGCTTTGTGCATGAGTACAGCCTTCTAGGTCCCCAGGAATATGCTAGAGCTTTTCAAACCCCCCTGTGGACATCATATTTCCCTTATATCCCTTTTAAGTTTCTGGCCGGGCTCTTATGTATCTGTGATGTTAAAGAATCACCACTGATGTTTTTTGACACATGCCCTAAAGATAGGCTTTTCCTCCAGCAGGCGTTCTGAGTCGGATCAAATAACACCACCACCTTGAATGGGCTTTTCCAGAGGCTGTGAGATAAGTCAAATAGTGACAATGTTCTGCAGATGGAACTTTTTGTGGAGCGGCAAATCCAATCTTCCTGTCCCTCCAGTGACTGCAAGGCTGCCATTTTTTTCATAGCTATCATGGTTGTGAGGCTGCTGGTTTTCAAGACTACTACAGAGTAGGGGAAAGAGCAGTAACAGTAAATCAAGTTAAAATGCCACAAACCCTATAGTTCTTAATGAGGTACAGCAGTTTTCCCTGAATAAACTCTTTCTAGATTGTTATAGACTGGTTAATTGCCAATGGCCTAAAAAGTTGATTTTGGTGATTCTGTCACTGTTTTCATTGTTTTTATGGAAGGGGAAATTTACAGAGGTCCTCATTGTGCCATTCCAGAAGTCTCCTACCATCATTTATTCTTAAAGGGAAAGGAAGTTTGATTAAAACTTTTCATACATTATAAATGCTTCTTCACCTCCATTTTCATCAATTTTATTTAGGTGGCTGCATATTTAGCTCAAAATTCATGAGTTTATGACATGTGGCAGAAACCTAAATTTTTCTATTTCTTTTCAGCTCCTTCTTCATATACATAGTTCCTCATATTATAACAAAGATTCAATCTCCTAAGTGACCCTCCTTTTTATTCTTTCTATTTTGGTTATGCCTTTCTTACCCTTACTATCTAGAACAAAACACAACATAGTGTTTTTTTTGCAGAACATAGAAGGATTTTTCCATTTCCCCTGTTATATTACATTATATATATGTATATAAGTATATATATAATATATTATGTTTATATTGCTGTTGCTTATCAGTGCATACACCTGCTTGAATATGAGAATCTACACAGATTCATATAAGCTTAAAGTAGGACTGGGTAACGAAAATTGTGAAATAGATGTTGATAGATTAGTTTTCTTGTATTGGAGTTCAGAAACTTGGGTACATTGGAATTTGAAAATGGCTAGAAGACTAGTCTGCTGAAACACATTTTTCCAACTGCCTGCCATGGTGCCTATAAATTCTTTAGGAAAAATGGAAAGAAAAAAATTCCATCCATTTTAATGACTATAAGGATAATCATGAATTTAAAATACCAGAGCACACAAATTTTTACTTGGTATTTTATTTTGTTATTCCATATATATGGAAACAATTATACACACACACACACACACACACTATATATATATATATATATATATATATATATATATACACTAGAATAATGTATGGTTTCTTCTACTGGGAAATTCATTACCTTATAATATCTTTCTAATGTTTGACCCTTCAGTAAAAGAACTCATTACAACTAGGTGACCACACACACTTATAAAACAAGAATATAAAAAGAGTAAACAAATTTATTTGGCCACTAAACCTTTATGACATCTTATTAAAATGTTATCATATGTATGAAAACCATTGGTTTTATTGAAAATGTCCTTCCTAAATTTTTCTATATCTAAATTATACACAGGTATGCATAATCCTTTGTTTATTTCCAAATAAGTTTAAGAATATATTTTGGCATAATAACTTCTAATTTCTTAAAAACTTTAAAACTCATGCAGAAAAGCTATCCCTCTATAATTTAGCAGACTTATTTATGAGTTTTTCCTGAAATTCATACCATTGCTTGATGGAACACTTCAAAGTATATTTCTTTCTAATAAGTTTAATGGCCCCAAGTTTGAACATAAAAAGCAGCAAAAAAAAAAAAAAAAAAACCACAGTATATTTTAGAATTGAAGACACCTAAGCTGTCAGCTTACAGGAACATTTGTTATCAACCTTCTATCTTATAAAGACCTAGACTACACCTAAAAGTCTAGTGCAAAGACAAAAAAATCTTTTGAAAGATGGAGCCTATAAAGGACGTGAAGAATGAAGAAGCAAGAGATAAAATGAGAGACTAAAATTGTGATCTCTCTGATTCCATCTCTTTCATTTCAGGATGTATTATCTATTAAATTATTTTTGTTGCTTATAACCATGAAATTACACTTTACTACCTGTGCCATTAACCAGAAGCACAGAGCACATGGAACCAATGGAGCTGGAAGCATAGACTTACACATTTAAATGTTATAGTCCCCAAATCTCTCCTTAGCTTTTTCCCCCAAATAGGTTGAACCTCTCCCTGGATGAATAAAGGAACAGATTTCATATTTTTATTGCTGAAATGGAGCAGGACAGAGGCAAAAAGAAGTGCTATCATGGAGGAATATTCTGCTATTCTCTCATTTTGGCTATGTATTAAGAAGAACATGACTCTATAATGAAATACCTTCAAGAGTATCTCCAAGCTGTCTAGAAATGACTAATTATTTTCTTGTTATTCATTTCAATCATTCTGACTGAAGCATGCTACCTCCCCACCCCCTCGAAATGACATCATTGGGATTTCTGAAGTATTTACTATTATATATTTCTCTGGTCCCTAGCAAAAATATGAATACTGGGATGTTGGCCCTAATGAATGGGCTTCATCTAAATTCTGCAAAATTAAAGTATCAGGAATAATCAATACACTATGAAGGAAGGCACACAGACAATATCCATCTGGCTTTTTTTTTTCATTGATTTTATAGAACACTATTTTATCTGGGGATAGAATATGCTTTGGATTCATGGAGGCCTACATTTCAGTTCCAGATTCATCTCTTACTAACTGTGTGGCCTTATGCAAGTTATTTATTATAGTTGAGCCCCAATTTCCTCATCTGTAAAAGATAGGTAATAAAACCTGTTGTGAGAACCAAACTGAATCATAAACATGAATTAAATGACTGGATTGAAAGGAAAGTCTGACTCCTACAAACCTCAAAGACATTCATCCAGGACAAGTTTCTCAATTTACATGGAGAGTCCATAAAAGGACCATCCATTAGACATGTGAAAAAAAATCCTTCCTTGAAGAGAACTCCCCTATCAGGATATAATGGTTTTCTTTTCTGGAGTTAAAGCTGTGTTAAAGTTCAGCTGTAACTCTTACCTCAGTTATAAGAAGTGAGTGCCTACAGTAAACATTTCCAAATTAATTACCAAGAGTTTCTGTTGAAATTATAATTTATTACTTTCTCTTGATGATATGTTGCCTAAATCACAATTGTTTCTCCGTACCCCAGTTCAACGAAAATTTTGGACATCAGAAATGTAGAAGAAAAAGAAAGAAGGGAAGGGAAGAGGGAGAGCAAGAGAGAATGTGCGCTTATGTGGGGCGGGCAGTGGGGGGCCGGTGAGGAAGAATGGGTGGTAGGAATGTGGGGGGGGTGGGAGAGGGGAGCTACTTCTTAGCTATCCTGGAACCAAGTTACACCCCTCTATTGTCCTTTAATTAATACAATTGCTTCTACAGACAGCAGTGATTTTTCTCCTTACATGACCAGCCATAACTTTTGCAATCTAAAAGGCAGTTTGGATAAAAGGGTCTCAAAAAGCAGTGCAGTTTGGAGAAAGGCTGAAAGCTAGAACTCCGCACTGCTTTTATCTATCTAAATGGAACTATAGAACTGCATTAAGGTCTCTACCATCAATCACTGTTCAAGTCCAGGATGAGAGTTCTGTTCCTGCTTAAAAGCAACCTCCTGCCCCACACTGCTGCAATTAAAAATATAAGATTTTCTGAATTTCCACCAAAATTTCCTGAAGTATCTGGCTTATTCCCCCGAAGACATTATCATCCATATTGAGGTTGCATCTTTCCCCCCACCAAAAAAAAGAAAGAAAGAAAAAAGAAAAAGAAAAAAAGAAAAAAATTGTTAGGAAACATTTGCTTGCTGCCATGTAACATCCAAAAATATCAAGGCATTAAGAGACGTGTTGAGAAAATGTGTATGGGTTTCTTATTCCAATTGCCATTCCCGAAAGCCACAACACAGTGATTCACTGCTTTTTATGGAGAAAAATTACCAATTAAGAGAAAGCAAAAGGAGACACTGAGGGATATAGTGTGGGCAGCTCCAGTCAGAGCCATGCTTTATGGCAACTTCCCCGCCGCACAGCGGGAGCTTCAAATGATGGTGTCTGGGCTTTGCATTAAGCACGTGGGACAGCAGTTCACAAGCTTGGCCACAGATCATCGGTGTCCATGGCCAGGCCAAAGCTGTGATGAAAAGCAGGTGCGCTGGGTTTAGCAGTTTTGAGAAGGAGGAAGAGACATGACATGCATGCATGCGGTCCTACCTCAGGAGGTTTCCAGTGGAAGAAAATGAAAGAAAGATAGGATAACAGTGTTCCTTAGCTAGGAGTTTAACTTTTTCTAACTGGAAAGTCAAGAAATAGAATGTAGTATGGTCCTTTCAAACAGAGAGGGTTATTATTATATAAGCAATAGAGACCTTGATATTTTATTGCAAAGGGCTGACATAGGAAGTTAATAAAGTGGGTTTTTTTAAAGATTTTATTATTTATGAGAGAAAGAGAGAGCACGAGCAGGGAGAGTGGCAGGCAGAGGGAGAAGCAGGCTCCCCATGGAGCAGGGAGCCAAATGCGGGACTCGATCCCAGGATCCTGGGATCATGACCTGAGCCGAAGGCAGATGCTTAACCGACTGAGCCACCCAGGCATCCCTAAAGTTTTGAATTATAAAATCAAAAATAAAGATGTAGCCCTATTTCCAGTGTGAAATAAACCCATAAGGCCCATCGCGGGTCCTGGGGGCCCCTGCCTCGGGCCATTTATCCCCCAGGAAACTTCTTCAAACCACTCCTTATTATGGCCTAAGAGGTGGGAGAGCTGGGGCCCTGGGTGGAAAGGCCTGAGCTACTGGCTCTGGCTCTGGCATGAGGAGGAGACCGGCCTCTCTCTGCACAGCCCCGACAGCCAAGCTTCCTGCAAGCAGTAGCTCTGAAAACTGGGGCCAAGAATGTTCAAACATAAAATCCCACGCCCTTGAGGCAAATCCAATAAATCATCCATAGCACCCTCTCACTAGAGGCCCAAGCTTTAAGACTGGAGTCACACTGGCTGAAGTCAATAGGAATGATGTGGAGCCCTCCTCCCTGCTAGAATCAAGGTGCTTCCAAACCACCATCAATTCCTTGCACTACTGATAAAGAAACCTCTGAGGTGGTTCTATCAGCCTCACTTAGAGGATAGATGCCTCATTCCTGACTCCATGGCGATGTAACTTCCCCTTCTGACTGATGTGGTAAGGAATGGAAGGATGGGCTCCCAACTTTGTGAGTGGAAAGCAGAATTTTCTAGTATTCTTTATCTAAACTGGGGAATAAGACCCCACAGCCAGGCTGCTTCTCATTGTTAAGCAGACCATGAGTTATAAAGATACTTTAAATGTTCTCAGTCTCAATTCTTGTAGTATGTACAAATGATTAATAATGACAATTCTATTGCATCCAGACCATTCAGTTTTCCACTTATTTTTTGTTTCCTTGGCAAACATCCTTAAGCCGGGAAGAAACCGAACACAGACATCAATAGCTTTAGAAATCTGGTTTTGGTTCACCTTCTGCATCTGAGACTGGTTTCATTTAGAACCAGCACATCCAGAGCAGTCTAAATAAAGCCCTCACCCCTCTCAGAACAGTGGAGGCCCTGAGCGAGTCTCAACAGCCAGGAAGCTAGTCTTCATCCTGAAAAATCTTAATAATCCAAACAATATGTGAAGTATTATGCTAGAACACTTTTATGAAATTCCATATCCAATTCAAAAGCTGGATGGGGTTTGTTTCCTGGTTTGTGTTCACAGATACCCCATTTGTCAAGACAGCTAATAGCTGGGCTTTGCAGACTTAGAGTGAGCCATCAGCTATAGTCAGGGCACAATGTAGGGTGTTGGCAGCCAGGCCTACTCGGTTTCGGATCCTGGCTGTGCCACCGACTTAGCCTCTTCTCCCCAATTTCCCCATCTGTAAGCAGAGATAAAGTTAGCTCTTTCATAGGGTTGCTAAGAAATTAATACAAAAAGAAATTAATTAATATATGTAAAATGTCCAGGGGCACCTGGGTGGCTCAGTTAGTTAATTGTCTGCCTTGTCTGCTCAGGTCATGATCCCAGCGTTCTAGGATGAAGCCCCTCATCCTGGCTCCCTGCTCAGCAGGGAGTCTCCTTCTCCCTCTCCCTCTGCCCCTCCCCCTGCTCATGCTCTTTCTCTCTCAAATAAATAAATATCTTTTTAAAAATATGTAAAATGTCTAGAACAATTCCTGAAACATCGGAAGAGCTCAATAAATGTTAGATTCTATTATTATGGCTGGGTGAACCTGCTCTCCATCCCACACGGGAAGAAAGGAAATGACTCAAGTAGGCTAGGGCAGCTCTCTAAGTTTCGATCAGTAAGGAGAGAGTGGAGAATGGAGAGAAGAATGTGAGAAGCGAGGGCACACACACAGCCAGGTGGGAAACACCCTGTACGGCCACGGCAAAGGTGTGGCTGAATGGCTCTGCTATTCAGAGTAAATTCTGGAAGAATGTCATTATGATGATTAAGCAGGAATCATCTGGAAATTCAGTCATTTTCTCTTTTATACTCTGAAAAATTAAATTATAGTTGATGAGATAATTTTATCTCAGAAGAAGAAAATAACTGGTAGACTACACTTGAGGAGGGTTTTCTGGCCTCTTGAGAAAAGAACTATCCATCTATACCAAGTCATTCCTCCCTGGTCTGACACATATTGGGACCACAATGGCTAATAAGAGTTTTGAAGGTTAAAAATAATCAAAATTGACTCAAAGACATCAGATCACATAAAATACATGTCTTACTTCTTTTCATCTAACGCCATTAAAGTTTAATAAGTTCTAGGAAAGATGAGCCAATTGCTAAATTGTAAAACATGCGTTTTTTTTCCACACATGTTGATTCCAGAATGACACCAACATCAAGTGATATAAACTGTTCATCTCTATATTCTGACTTAACAATAGTGATCTTTCACTTCCTGATGATCTCAAAATATTTTACAGACATTATCTCATTAAGAAGGTATTAATGGGAGATGCTTGCCCAAACATTATGAAAAAGTGATGGGAGATATGGGATGGAAGACCTGAAGTTCAATGAACATAATGATAATAATCTGAAATATAATAATAATATATTATTATGTAATAATACATAATGGAATAATAACTCATTATCATATCATCTTTAAAGGTTTAGAAACTGTCTTTTCAGTCAGGATATCATTTAAATTTTAACATAAACCATGAAACTGGCAGGAGAACATAATAATCTGTGATCAAGTACACTTATCAACTCAGTTGAGAATTTTAAAAAGTAAATGCCAAAGAAAAATAATTTTGTTTACAAATTTAAATGTGTAATGGTATATTCATTCTACACCATTTTTGCAACTCAAAAATTTGCATCATATTCCTGAAATATATACTAATAAATAAAAGACTTTCTTTCTGGCAGCCAAAAAATATAGGCATCTATCTCAACTTTTAGTGAAAGATAACCAATGAAGGCATAAAATACCATATTCGATCCAAACTTCTAGTTCAGGTGTACAATTTCTAACCCAGAAAGAATATTTTCCTTGATGTTATGTAAAGTTTTATGCACAGCATATTTATTTTATAATCTGTCATTCTGAGATGTCAAAAAATTAGAAAGCTATTAAGATATTTTCTTTTCTTCAAATAACTGGCCTCTGTGTATTATTTTAGAAAAATCATTTTATCATAGTCTATCCTAAATCCATAAAAAGCACAACTCTTACACAAGCCCTTGAATAGTGTGGAGAGCAAAGGCTCATCCAGATTAACCCTAAACTCACACATTTCAGGGTGAGCCCGCACAAACCTGGCTGGGAATAATGCCCAGTTTATCAGAACTATGTATTCCTCCAGCTTCTCTGAAGAGTATAATGAGGAGCCTGTAAGCTAACACTTAATATCTCTGTTTTCCTATCAAGTTTTTGTAGGAAACCAAGTAACTTTTCTAAAAGTAAAATGTGAGATGTGAATTTATGGAAACCCGCTTTATCCTGCTATCACCCTCCAGGTCCTGTAAGCAAGACACACATGTCAAATCCAATGACACTCATGAGTCAGAACATGATGGTGAGCACAAACGTGAGAAAGGAAAATGTAAGTGAATCACTTAACACCTTTTAGTCCATTTTTCATCCATACCAGTAGTCTCCAAAGGGAGGCAAGAAGCACATATTCAAACTTCTGTTTCTATTCATTTTAATCTCATCTTCTAAAATGTCTACATTTTATGGTTTTTATAATGTGAATAATACTTGAGTGTGGTAATGATACGTAGTTAATCCAAATGGGCCTAGTCTGAACAAAAGGGAAAAACGTTCCTTTGTATATAAAAGTAGTTTTGCAGGAAGCAGGTCTTATTTATTCTCACAATATATGTCATTTGCTCTTCCTAAACTTGTGGCTTGATTCTTTTAAAAAATGGAACACAAAGATGCTTGGGTGGCTCAGTCTGTTGAGCTTCTGCCTTCGGCTCAGGTCATGATCTCGGGGTCCCATGATCTTGAGCCCAGCTTTGAGCTCCACGCTCAGTGGGGAGTCTGCTCCTCCCTCTGCCCCACTCCACCTCTCATGATTTCTCTCTCTCTCTCTCTCAAATAAAAAATTAAAATCTTTAAAAAAAAGGATTATAAACTATAATTCTTTTCCTAGTGAAGATACAATAAACCAGAATGTTCGAAATTTTTTTAATCCAGCAAACCTTTTTCCCCATACCAGTTACATGATCATTCAGGCCTAATTTATCAAGAATTCACAGAGACCCAGATCATTATTACAAGCTGTAAACGTGGGAACAGAGTGTGTTTGAACTGATGAATTTAATAGCATCCGATGACAGCAAATCATAATGACAGACGGTGTGTCATAAAAGCAGTCTGAGAATAATTGTGAAAAATGCATATCACCAAGTCCGTTTGGGGCGACTGTGATTTTCATGTAGTCCTTACTTCTTAAAAGGGCCAACCCTTGAGAGTTCTTTCAGAATATGTATTGAGGTGCTTAGAAACTCTCTCTTCGATGGCATGATTTGAAAGACCACAAGAAAGAGTGGGGGTAGGCATAAGGAAGGACATTCTGTTTTACATGTAACTTTATTTTCCCTTCACATTATATAAGATGCTGATGGAAAGTGACAGAAAAGCAGCTCCAGAATTTGTCAAACACAGACTCAGCACTGCACAGATAACCTCCATGTGATTCCCCAGCATTTACTTCATTCCTAAGCAGAGAAGCTCTCAGGGAAGCGTATGCCCACAAATTTTTTTTTCTGATGGTTATGTTTACATAATATTCATTCCCCCCCAAAATATTTAGATCTTATGTTGATTGCCACAATTGCCAGAATACACGTAAATTGAACTTAAATTCTGTGATGTTTCAACAACTAGAATACAGAACACAAAATAGTTTCTTTGATCCTGAGATACGGTCTATATTCCTAAAACTATGCTTTAACAACCCAAACCTCAAACACATTCCCTAAAAAGGAACAGAATGGGCTGGAATGAAATTCTGTGACCTAAATCGTGATATTCTAGAACCTTCATTATCTCTCCATGTTGAAAAAATATGCCTCTTCCATCTTTTTCATAGGGAGGGGAAAAAGTCTAAGGTTATTATTAGGATACTCCTATTTGTCTGATTATTTTTCCCTCTCTATAATCTAGTCCTGGAGAATTCAACCAGAGCCTGACCCTGCTATAGCAGTTCATACCGGCTAGAGAAAATAAGTTATAAATATAGTACTGCTTCCAGATTCATCACTAAAATTCAAGAAGTTGAGTTAAACAAAGAGACCTTTAAACCCAGATCAGTGACCTGATCCTGGGTTTAAAGGACACAGACATACTAAAATAATCCCTGTTGATCACTGTTTTTAATGGAAACTAAGATTTCCTGAACAACTTACAGGAACTTTCAAACACATATGTAACTTTATATTTACAACTCATATAGGAGATGTTAGTTGTTCCCATTTTACTGGAAATAAAACTGAGTCTCAAAATTGAAGCAACTTGTTTAAAGCCACAGAGCTACACAAGTGCAGAGCACATAATCCCAGGGTTCTTTCTTTTACTCTACACTATGGGGTCTTTACTGAGTTGATTCTAATACGTTAACAACCTCAGTAAAACGTCTGCTTGGAATACGGTCGTGAACACACACAGTGAGGTCACAGCAATGAGCCACAATTTTGTGTAAACCCCTCCCCTCACACCTCTTCCTGTGTGGAAGTGTGTGTGGAAGCAGTGACTCATTTCTAACCGACAGAAGATGGCGAAGGTGATGGGATGTGACTCCCATAATTCTGTTATGTTACCCAGACTGGAATGAGAGAAGTTTAGTTGCTAGCTTCGAAGACGTAAGCTGTCATGTTGTGAGGCGGTCATGTGGCAAGGAACTGTGGGCCCTTGCAGAGCCGAGGGAGGTCGCTGGCTGACTGTCATCAAGAAAATGAATTCTGTCAAAATCTTAAATGAGTTTGGAAGCAGATTTTTCGTTGGTCAAGCAAGCCTCCAGATGAGAATGCACCTGGCTGACACCATAATTGAGATCCTTAGCACAGAACACACCTACGGTCAGTCTGGCCTCCGGGCCCCTGAAAACTGTGAGATAATAAATGAGTGCCAGGTTAAGTCACTAAATTTGTACTTCGTTATGCAGCAATGGAAAACTAATACAGATTCATCTATCTTTACAATGTATGGGTTTTTTAAAAAAAAACACAAACATTTATTTTTAGAGAGATAGAGAAAGAGAGAGAGCACAAGAGGGAGAGGCAGGGGAGAAAGGAGAAAGACTCCCAAGCAGCCTCTGCACCCAACATGGAGCCGGACCCTGAGATCCTGACCTGGGCTGAAACCAACAGTTGGATGTTCAGTGGACTGTGCCACCCAGGCGCCCCTATAATATATGGGTTTTAAGCACAAAAGGTACAAGCTACTACATTAAATATCTGTGCAGACTGAAGAGTGAAACTGCCTTTTCTACGGTAATGCCCTTCTGAACACAGCGAAGGCAATCTGCTTAATGATATTCATCTGTGCCAATCTATAGGGAACAGCCTTTCCACCCCCTCAAGGAATGCTGACGAAAGATGAGCTTTTAACAGTTTCTCTCTCTGGCATGCAAGTGTTCCAAAAGCAACCAGCAACATATTGGCATTACACGTTTCAACATGAAACCAGAGGCTCTGAAGTTTGGTGGGAAGTCAGGATTTCTTGACTTCCAAGATGGAAAGGTGAGTCAGAGTTTAAAACGGTCCTCCTCCCCCTCTCTTCTTGTCCTTCCCCTTCAAATGTGTAATAAACACTTTTTTTTTTTTTTTTTTTTTGCTTCTAGGGGTGAAAGAAATCTTGATCCTCGTGAATTCTTCCCTTTGCCATACGATGCTGTGCAAGTCGACACTGACACCAACAATTAAGTTCAGAGTAACAGTTTTGGGGAATGTCTAGTGGCCGTTATATGCTGAACAGCCACTGTCTACATGGAGAATTTCTTGTTTGCTTTGGTAAGAGTGAGAGGACACCAGAATGGTCAACTGGCAGAAACAGAGGCGCTATTACTCTGTTTTGCTCCCTCTGCCACAATAGTTTTAGAATTGTCTTACCGCTCTAAGAATGTAATATATTAGTTTGACAGCAAAGATGAGCATACAAAAACAACAACAAAAATAGTACTAACAAAGACTCATTCCCTGAAGCTACAAAGTAGTCGCTCCTGTCTCTTTTGGAGACTTGTAGGGCTGATGAATTCAGTATTTGGAAAACACTGAAATTTGCTTTCGTTCTCAGCTATGATGAGGGAGTTGGGTCATGAGTGCAAGTTCAGTTATACAACCAGAGAACAGATTCTGAGCCGCCATTGTGAACAATGAACTGACCTAAGTTTTATGTGCCAGGCAATGGCTCTCAACCTTGACTTCTCAATGAAATCCCTAGGGAAACCACAAAATGCTAATGCCTGGGGCTAGGATGTGACCTAAGATTTCTTAAAAGCTCTCAGATAATTCCAATATGCACCCACAGGTTGAGAGCCAGTCAAATAAGGGAAACTACATGGGTAGGGAAGCTCCTCAGGAAAACTGCAATTCAATTCAGTTTAATGAATTAAATTTTGAACCCTCAATACACAATCAAAACTCTTCCTTGAGAAGTTAATGATATTGGAAGATCCCCTTTTCATCTTTCATGCTTCTTTGCTCTGCCTACCAGGTAATCTCCTTCTCTGCGGGACTAGTTTTCAGGCTTTTCCTCTCCTTTCTGACTCCTGACAGGGTTCTGGGCAACTCCAACATTGTGTGTGTGTGTGTGTGAAGAAGACATTAAAAGAATTCATTGGGTTATTCATTCAAACAATATTTATAAACACCCACTCTGTTCCATGTATGGTTCTCGACACTGGAATACAAAACAAAAGATTTCATTCCTGCCTTTAAAAACTGAGGATCGAATGGGAAGGCAAATGGGGCTTCAAACCATTAACGTACCTTTCCCCTTGTCGAGGCGGGTACAGAGTACAGGAGGACAGCCTGATCAGGTAAGGTGAAGAATGCTTTGCAGGTAGAAACCGAGCTAATCCTTGAAGGACAGGTATTACTTTGCCGAGTGAACACATGGGGATAGCTTCTTGTGGTGAGAACGAATAGCCTGTACCAAACTAGGGAGGTACAAAAGAGAACTGTGAATCCTGCACCAGACACAGTGAGTTTGTGGGAGTAGAGGAAGCAGAAAAAGAAAAGTGAGGTGTGGAAAAGTGTCGTCATGCTACACAACACCTGAATGGTTGATTCGGTTCTTAGCAAGAGCCGCACATTGTCTATGCACCTTGTAAGTATTTTCTTACTTAAACTTCATGGCACACATATGCATGAGATACAATGATTCTCACGTATAAAGGAGAGAATTGAGGCATAGAGAGGTCAAGAATGTTATTCCAGGTTTTAAGCAGCAGTGGCCAGCGCTTATTTGGTCAGACTCCAGAAGCTAAGCATCATTTGCTCCACTACCACTGTCCCTTTAAAAAAAATAAAATAAAAGAGATTTTATTTATTTATTTGAGAGAAAAGAGAGAAAGAGAGCACGAGTGGGGGGAGGGACAGAGGGAGAAGGAGAAGCAGAGTCCCTGCTGAGCAGGAAGCCTGATGCAGGGCTCGACCCCAGGACCCTGAGATCATGACCTGAGCCCAAGGCAGATGATTAACCAACTGAGCCACCCAGGCGCCCCCATACTGTCCCTTTTAAGGACAAAGTGAGACAGCTAAGAAGGTGCCAAATTTATAACTGTAATAATGACCTGCAATGGTAACTGTTTGCTATATTTCATCATCTATTTCTTCTTTGGATGATTAAATTAATTCTCTCTCCCCATAATAATTCCTTCTCACGTTGGTCTTGGGTGTGAACTATGCATCAAGATTTTTAAGAGTTTTGGGGGGCGGAGCAGGATGGCGGAGGAGTAGGAGACCTGGATTTCGTCTGGTCTCAGGAATTCAGCTGAATAGGGATCAAACCATTCTGAACACCTACGAACTCCACAGGACATGGAAGAGGAGAGTAGCAACAACTCTCTGAACAGAGAAGCGACCACTTACTGGAAGGTAGGACGTGTGGAGAAGTGAATCTGAGGCGATATTCGGGAGGATAGACGGCGGGGGAGGGGGCCTCTGCCGGCCGCTTCTGGCAAGTGCTAGAGCCGCGGAGCACAAAATCGGAACTTTTAGAAGCCGGCTCCGCTGAGGGACGTCGCTCCAGTGGCTAAGCGGGGGGTGGAATCCTCCCGGGACAGTGTGGTCTCAGGACCCTCGGGGTCACAGAAAGACCGGGGGTGCCTGAGTGCAGCAGAGCTCCCAGGTATCGGAGCGGGGAAGCCGGCTGCAGAGACGGAGCCGAGGAGTGGGCTCTCAGCTCGGGGTTGCCATAAACTGTGATCCGCGGCCCAGTCGGGCCACTGCTCCTCCAGCAGGGACCCAACAAGCGGCAGATCCGGGGAGACTCCCCTTCCTCCCCTGGGAGGAGCGGCGCGGGAGCGCACCGCAGGGATCTGCTGGGTTTGGAGACTCCACACGGGGTCAGGTGCCAGAGATAGAAACGCTCGGTCACAGGCCGGGTGAGCACGGAGTGCGGCCAGAGGCTGGGGAGATGGGAGTGATTGATTGCTATTCTCTGGGGGCTCACTGAGGAGCCGGCCCCGAGTTGTCAGCTCCTTCGGGGCGGAGATTGGGAGGCCGCCATTTTCACTCTCGTCCTCAAAGCTGCATGGAAAGCTTGCAGGGAACAAAAGCTCCCGAGAGCAAACCCGAGCAGATTACTTAGCCCAACCGACAAGGGCGGGGCAATTCCGCCTCCGGCAAAGACATTTGGGAACCACGGCAACAGGCCCCTCCCCCAGAAGATGAGCAAGAACAACCAGCCAAGACCAAGTTTACGGATCAATGAGAACCGCAGAACTCCTGCACTAGGGGAATACTGCACATAGAATCCATGGCTTTTTTACCATAATTCTTTAGTCCTAAAAAGGTAAAATTTTTTTTAACCTTTTTTTTTTAATTTTTCTTTTTCCCTTTTTCAACCAACATCTTATCAATCCCTTTTTTAAAAAACATTTTTATTTTTCAATTTCAGAGTCATATTCTATCCCTTAATAGTAGTTACCCTTATTTTTGCCATATATATATATATGTTGTTCTCTCTTTAAAATTTTGAGATAGAGTTTCTTCTAACATATCAAAATATAGCCTAAATCTCTAGTTTATGGCTTTGTTCTAGTCTCCTGCCTGATCACATTCTCTCCCTTTTTTTTTCTTTATTCTAAATCCTCTTTCTTTCTTCAAACAACTTCTAATCAATTCCTTTTATAAAAATTTTTATAATTTTCGTCCTTACATTCATATTCCATCCCTTCATCATATCAACCCTTATTTTGTACATATATGTTTTTCTTTCTTTAAAATTTTGGGAGGCACTTTCTTCTAACAGACCAAAATACACCCAAAATCTAGTGTGTGGCACTGATCTATGCACCAGCCTGATCATATTTGATCATATTTTGTTTTTTTTGTTTTGTTCTGTTTTTTTGTTTCTTGTTTTTATCTTTTTCTTTTTCTTTTTTTCTCTTTCTGTTTTGTTTCTTTCCCTTTCTTTTCCCCCGGTTTCAGGTCTTTTCTGATTTGTTTAGAGTATATTTTCTGGGGACGTTGTTACCCTGTTAGCATTTTGTTCTCTCATTCATCTATTCTCCTCTGGACAAAATGACAAGATGGAAAAAAATCACCTCAACAAAAATAACAAGAGGTAGTACTGACTGCCAGGGACCTACTCAATATGGACATTAGTACGATGTCAGATCTAGAGTGCAGAATCATGATTTTAAAGATACTAGCTGGGCTTGAAAAAAGCATGGAAGTTGTTAAAGAAACCCTTTCTGGAGAAATAAAAACTAAAATCTAACCAAGTCAAAATCAAAAAGGCTATTAATGAGGTGCGGTCAAAAATGGGGGCACTAACTGCTAGGATAAATGAGGCAGAAGAGAGAATCAGTGATATAGAAAACCAAATGATGGAAAATAAAGAAGCTGAGAAAAAGACAGATAAACAACTATTGGATCATGAGGGCAGAATGCGAGAAATAAGCGATACCATAAGACAAAACAACATTAGAATAATTGGGATCCCAGAAGAAGAAAGAGAGAGAGAGGCAGAAGGTATATTGGAGCAAATTATAGCAGAGAACTTCCCTAATTTGGGAAAGGAAACGGGCATCAAAATCCAGGAGGCACAGAGAACCCCTCTCAAAATCAATAAAAATAGGTCAACACCCCAATATCTAATAGTAAAACTTACGAGTCTCAGAGACAAAGAGAAAATCCTGAAAGCAGCTTGGGAGAAGAGATATGTAACCTACAATGGTAGAAACATTGGACTGGCAACAGACCTATTCACAGAGACCTGGCAGGCCAGAAAGGACTGGCATGATATCTTCAGAGCACTAAACGAGAAAAATATGCAGCCAAGAATACTATATCCAGCTAGGTTGTCATTGAAAATAGAAGGAGAGATAAAAACCTTCCAGGACAAACAAAAACTTAAGGAATTTGCAAACACGACACCAGCCCTCCAAGAAATATTGAAAAGGGTCCTCTAAGCAAAGAGAGAGCCTAAAAGCAACATAGACCAGAAAGGAACACAGACAATATACAGTAACAGTCACCTTACAGGCAATACACTGGCACTAAATTCATATCTTTCAATAGTTACCCTGAATGTAAATGGGCTAAATGACCCAATCAAAAGACACAGGCTATCAAATTGAGTTAAAAAACAAGACCCATCGATATGCAGGAGACTCATTTTAGACCCAAAGACAACCCCACATTGAAAGTGAGGGGATGGAAAACCATTTACCATGCTAATGGACACCAAAAGAAAGCTGGGATGGCAATCCCTATATCAGACAAATTAGATTTTAAACCAAAGACTGTAATAAGAGATGAGGAAGGACACTCTATCTTACTTAAAGGGTCTCTCCAACAAGAAGATCTAACAATTGTAAATACCTATGCCCCTAACATGGGAGCAGCCAATTATATAAGCCAATTAATAACAAAAGCAAAGAAACACATTGACAACAATACAATAAGACTGGGGGACTTTAACACCTCCCCCCTCACTGAAATGGACAGATCATCTAAGCAAAAGATCAAGAAGGAAATAAAGACTTTAAATGACACACTGGACCAAATGGACTTCACAGACATATTCAGAACATTCCATCCCAAAGCAACAGAATACACATTCTTCTCTAGGGCCCATGGAACATTCTCCAGAATAGATCACATCCTAGGTCACAAATCAGGTCTCAAGCGAAAAGATTGGGATCATTCCCTGCATAGTTTCAGACCACAATGCTTTGAAACTAGAATTCAATCACAAGAGGAAAATTGGAAAAACCTCAAATACATGGAGGCTAAAGAGCATCCTACTGAAGAATGAATGGGTCAACCAGGAAATTAAAGAAGAATTTAAAAATTTCATGGAAACCAATGAAAATGAAAACACAACCGTTCAAAATCTTTGGGATGCAGCAAAGGCAGTCCTATGAGGAAAGTATATAGCAATACAAGGCTTTCTCAAGAAACAAGAAAGGTCTCAAATACACAACCTAATCCTACAGCTAAAGGAGCTAGAGAATAAACAGCAAATAAAGCGTAAATCCAGCAGGAGAAGAGAAATAATAAAGATCAGAACAGAAATCAATGAACTAGAAACCAAAAGAACAGTAGAACAGATCAACGAAACTAGGAGCTGGTTCTTTGAAAGAATTAACAAGATTGACAAACCCTTGGCCAGACTTAGCAAAAAGAAAAGAGAAATGACCCAAATCAACAAAATCATGAATGAAAGAGGAGAGATCACAACCAACACCAAAGAAATACAAACAATTCTAAGAACATATTATGAGCAACTCTATGCCAGCAAATTAGATAACCTGGAAGAAATGGGTACATTCCTAGAGATGTATCAGCTACCAAAATTGAACCAGGAAGAAATAGAAAACCTGAACAGACCTATAACCATTAAGGAATTTGAAGCAGACATCAAAAATCTCCCAACCAACAAGAGCCCAGGGCCAGATGGCTTCCCAGGGGAATTCTACCAAACATTTAAAGAAGAATTAATACCTATTCTTCTGAAACCATTCCAAAAAATAGAAATGGAAGGATAACTTCCAAACTCGTTTTGTGAGGCCACCATTCCCTTGATCCCCAAACCAGACAAAGACCCCATCAAAAAGGAGAATTACAGACCAATATCCATGATGAACACGGATGCAAAAATTCTCACCAAAATACTAGCCAACAGGATCCAACAGTACATTAAAAGGATTATTCACCACGACCAAGTGGGATTTATCCCTGGGCTGCAGGGTTGGTTCAACATCCGCAAATCAATCAACGTGATACAATACATTAACAAAAGAAAGAACAAAAATCATATGAATCTCTCAATAGATGCAGAAAAAGCATTTGACAAAGTACAGCATCCTTTCTTGATCAAAACTCTTCAGAGTATAGGGATAGAGGGTACATACCTCAATATCATAAAAGCCATCTATGAAAAACCTACAGCGAAAATCATTCTCAATGGGGAAAAACTGAGAGCTTTCCCCCTGAGGTCAGGAACGCGGCAGGGATGCCCACTATCACCACTGCTATTCAACATAGTATTAGAAGTCCTAGCCACAGCAATCAGACAACAAAAAGAAATCAAAGGCATCCAAATCGGCAAAGAAGAAGTCAAACTCTCACTCTTTGCAGATGATATGATACGGTATGTGGAAAACCCAAAAGACTCCACCCCAAAACGGCTAGAACTCATACAGGAATTCAGTAAAGTAGCAGGATATAAAATCAATGCGCAGAAATCAGTGGCATTCCTATACACCAAAAAGACAGAAGAAAGAGAAATTAAGGAGTCAATACCATTTACAATTGCACCCAAAACCAGAAGATACCTAGGAATAAATTTAACCAAAGAGGCAAAGGATCTGTACTCAGAAAACTATAAAATACTCCTGAAAGAAATTGAGGAAGACACCAAGAAATGGAAAAACGTTCCACGCTCATGGATTGGAAGAACAAACATTGTGAAGATGTCAATGCTACCTAAAGCAATCTACACATTCAATGCAATCCCCATCAGAATACCATCCACTTTTTTCAAAGAAATGGAACAAATTATCCTAAAATTTGTATGGTACCAGAAGAGACCCCAAATAGCCAGAGGAATGTTGAAAAAGAAAAGCAAAGCTGGCAGCATCACAATTCCGGACTTCCAGCTCTATTACAAAGCTGTCATCAACAAGACAGTATGGTACTGGCACAAAAAGAGACACATCGATCAATGGAACAGAATCGAGAGCCCAGAAATGGACCCTCAACTCTATGGTCAACTCATCTTTGACAAAGCAGGAAAGAATGTCCAATGGAAAAAAGACAGTCTCTTCAACAAATGGTGTTGGGAAATTTGGACAGCCACATGCAAAAGAATGAAACTGGACCATAGCCTTACACCACACACAAAAATTGACTCAAAATGGTTGAAAGACCTAAATGTGAGACAGGACTCCATCAAAATCCTAAAGGAGAACACAGGCAGCAACCTCTTCGACCTCAGCCGCAGCCACTTCTTCCTAGAAACATCTCCAAAGGCAAGGGAATCAAGGGCAAAAATGAACTATTGGGACTTCATCAAGATAAAGTTTTTGCACAGCAAAAGAAACAGTCAACAAAACCAAAAGACAACTGACAGAATGGGAGAAGATATTTGCAAATGACATAACAGATAAAGGGCTAGTATCCAAAATCTACAGAGAACTTATCAAACTCAACACCCAAAGAACAGATAATCCAATCAAGAAATGGGCAGAAGACATGAACAGACATTTTTCCAAAGAAGACATCCAAATGGCCAACAGACACATGAAAAAGTGCTCAACATTGCTTGGCATCAGGGAAATCCAAATCAAAAGCTCAATGAGATACCACCTCACACCAGTCAGAATGGCTAAAATTAACAAGTCAGGAAACGACAGATGCTGGCGGGGATGCAGAGAAAGGGGAACCCTCCTACACTGTTGGTGGGAATGCAAGCTGGTGCAACCCCTCTGGAAAACAGTATGGAGGTTCCTCAAAAAGTTGAAAATAGAGCTACCATATGATCCAGCAATTGCACTACTGGGTATTTACCCCAAAGATAAAAATGTAGGGATCCGAAGGGGTACGTGCACCCCAATGTTTATAGCAGCAATGTCCACAATAGCCAAACTGTGGAAAGAGCCAAGATCCATCGACAGATAAATGGATAAAGAAGAAGTGGTATACACACACACACACACACACACACACACACACACACACACACACACAGGAATATTATGCAGCCATCAAAAGGAAGGAGATCTTGCCATTTGCAACGACGTGGATGGAACTGGAGGGTGTTATGCTGAGTGAAATAAGTCAATCAGAGAAAGACATGTATCATATGACCTCACTGATATGAGGAATTCTTAATCTCAGGAAACAAACTGAGTGTTGCTGGAGTGGTGGGAGGTGGGAGGGATGGGGTGGCTGGGTGATAGACATTGGGGAGGGTATGTGCTATGGTGAGCACTGTGAAGTGTGCAGGACTGTTGAATCACAGATCTGTACCTCTGAAACAAATAATGCAATATATGTGAAGGGGAAAAAAAGAAGACAGCAAGAGGGGAAGAATGAAGGGGGGGAAATTGGAGGGGGAGACGAGCCATGAGAGATGATGGACTCTGAAAAACAAACTGAGGGTTCTAGAGGGGAGGGGGGTGGGGGGATGGGTTAGCCTGGTGATGGGTATTAAAGAGGGCACATTCTGCATGGAGCACTGGGTGTTATGCACAAACAATGAATCATGGAACACTACATCAAAAACTAATGATGTAATGTATGGTGATTAACATAATAAAAAATTAAAAAAAAAAGATTTGTAGAAGCTCCCCCACATAATTTTTTTAAAGATTTATTTTTATTTATTTTAGAGTGGGGGGAGGGGCAGAGCGAGAGGGAGAGAGAGTCTTAAGCAGACTCAGTGCTGAGTGCAGAGCCGGACGTGAGGCTTGATCCTACGACCCTGAGATCACAACCTGAGTGGAGACCAAGAGTCAGATACTCAACCAACAGCACCACCCAGGTGCCCCTGCCCCCACATAATTCTAATGTGCACCCAAAAGTTGAGAATGAATGGACAAGAGATGCAAAGCTTGCGTAAGGAAGCTCCTTAGGGAGCTTGCAATTCAGTTCTGTGACCATCTGCTCTTAAAACCCCTGATTCCACTAGATCTCCTTGGATGCCACAACTTTCTGCTAAGGGAAAACATTTCATTTAGTGCCAAGAACTCTCAATCTATCTGAAAGCAATGGAATCCATTTTAAGCATTAATAGGGCACCAAGAGAAAATTCTGAGGTTGGAATCTCTGGAGAAATCTAAGGATTTTTAAATACCTTCCTGTATTGTTAAGGTGTGGTCCTTATGACAACAATTAAGAAATTACTATCATGATGACAATGACAAAAGTGAAATTCTTTATTTTTTTTTCCTATTCAGCTTTTATAGCAATCCATATCATCTGGATATTTGCTGGACTGTGTGCTCAAGCCAAAGATTAACCTTAGTGGGGAAAAACATTTAAAAGCAATGCATGTTGGGGCACCTGGGTGGCTCAGTCAGTTAAGCGTCTGCCTTCAGCTTAGGTCATGATCCCGGGGTCCTGGAATCAAACCCCACGTCAGGCTCTCTGTTTAGCGGGGATTCTGCTCCTCCCTCTCCCTCTCCCTCTGCTGCTCCCCCCCTGCTTGTGCTCTCTCTTTCTCTGTCAGATGACTAAATAAAATCTTTAAAAATAATAAAATATAAAAGCAATGGACATTTAATTCTAAAATTTAAAATCTTCTTCTGAGTAAGAAGACATTAGAAGGAAAAAAAATGATATCCATCTGATATCTGAGAGAATCTGGCTTTGAGTCAGAGAGATGAAAGAGGAGAGAGGAGGAAAAAGAGAAGGAGAAACAGGAGGAAGCTGCTTGATTCAGAAAAAGGAGGAGAGAAGCATATGGGTGGCTCAACTGGTTGAGGTTCCGACTCTTGGTTTCGGCTCAGGTCATGATCTCAAGGTCATGAGACCGAGCCTAACCCCCTCCATCGGGCTCTGCACTGAGCGTGGAGCCTACCTGAGATTCTCTCTCTCCCTCTCCCTCCGCCTCTCCTCCCCCACCCTCGCACACTCACACTGTCTCTCTAAAATAAAACTAAAAAAAAAAAAAAAAAGGAAACACTTGGAGACTACTTATTCACAGCCATATAAGATAAGTGACAAAGAACAGGCCCTGCTAATAATGAAAATAAGCTGCCAAAGTCCAGGACCATGCAGAAAATAACAAAGCATTTAATTATATAGTGACAGTTGCAGTGCTGGGGATTTCCCGGAGATTAATGGAGCAGCTGGGAAGAGTCAATGGCCCTGGGGACAGCCGAAATGATCCCAGTGAATGAATAATACCCAGGAAAAGCCTCTTATTAACTTCGCTATTAAACAGAAAATGGAGGAGGACCTGGGTGCTTGGTTTGTTTTCTCCCTATTAAAAAAAAATTAACACAGGGGATAGTTTAGTTTCAATTAAGATTCCTACAGAGATAATTAGACTGTCTAGTTTATCTCTCACTATTCAAGAATCTTAACCATGGATAAAAACTTCTCCACTACCCCAGGCTAAACTGGGAGTTAGGATCAAGATAATTTTTGAAAATGTGGGAAGGGCAGAAGAATAGATGTTATAAAAAATGAGCTTTTAAGAGGTAGTAGAAGAGGCGTTTGGGTCAAGAAGTAGGATTAAGGCTGAAAGGAACCCCAAGTAAAAGACATGATCCTTTTTGGAGAACAAAGCTTACAGTGTATGGAGAGTAAATACAATATTCAGAACAACCAAATGCTAATTAATATAGTAATACAAAATTTAAATTTGATTTGACTGGCAGCCATAAAGTTTCTTAGGTCTGGGGTCTTAGCACCATTACTAGTTGGCTCATACATCAATGACCGGCCATACCACTGTTAGCTCTTAAGGGTGACAATGTCAGGTACAAATGCAAATTAAAGCCAAATATATTTACTGCTTCTTCTTGGTCATTTGGATATTTTTAATAGCAAAACTAAATACTCTGAGACCTTTTCTTTTTAATTGTCCTAGGACTACAATGAAGTAAGTCTTTATTATTCTTTTATAGGATTATGTCTTGCTTTCCTTTGCATTATCAGGAAATAAACACATACCAAAGACCCAAAGACCTAGAAAATTTATCCCACCAGAGTAAATAAGAATAGAGGATGCCAAGCTGGGTCATAGAGTTCCAGAGCTAGAATGGGTTCTTAGATAAGTAGTCTTATTTTAAGGATGAGGAATAGATATCCCAGAGAGATGGATTACTTGCTTAGCCCAAGGTCACAAGCCTAATCAGTGGCAAAGTCAAGACCATAACTTCTGTCTCCCACCCCCACCCAATCCAAAGTTCATGTACTTCCACCAACCAGTGTTTTCTTTTCTCACATGGCCAGCTTTAATGTCTCCTTGGTGAAGAGATGTTTATCTTTCATTCTCTAATAGGATAGGCTTTCGTCACAGGACAAGAAAGCACACTCTGCTCAAAGATCCAAGGTTGGGTAAGCACTGTCAGTTAGAAAAGGTCACAATGTTTCTACAGATATAATAAGGAAGTTACACAAACACATGTACAAAGATTTTTAATCTATTGACATTCTTCTTTGATTATCATGCATGAAGAAATGCCCAGAAATGAGGCAGTATAAAGTATATCAATGAGAAGGGAATGTTCTTTGGGATCCTCCGTTCTTACTCCAACACTAATTCCTATGCTAATTTATCTTCTTTAAACTTTGGCTTTACCAAGTAATGGAGATATATTTTACATACTTAATGTGAAGATAAAAATTAGATAATTGTAGGATGCCTGGGTGGCTCAGTCAGTTAAGTGTCTGCCTTCAGCTCAGGTCATGGTCCCAGGGTTCTGGGATCAAGCCCCACATCGCGCTCTCTGCTCAGCAGGGAGCCGGCTTCTCCCTCTCCCTCTCCCCATGCTTGTGTTCCCTCCCTCTCTCCCTCTGTCAAATAAATAAATAAAATCTTTTTAGAAAATGAGATAATTGTATGTAGCACATAATGAGTGCACATGTGTGTTTATACCAATATCATATTAAAATTGTATTTAGCATGTAATGTATAATCAATAGTAAGATTTCATTTGTTCTTCCTTAACAGAGCTTTTCCAGGCAAAATAATAATTATTAGAGAGAAATAAATGTTCTAGTAAAGGAGGAACAGATGATCCCTTCCACAGTTTTCCACTCACCACTGGCAGGAGTTAAGAGAACACCCTAAACTGCCATGTCCTCTCAGGTAAAGAGAGAGAGAGAGAGCCCTTGGTCTCTTGACATCAGTTTCCCATATTGTCTCTCCTCCTGGTAAGTCAAATAGAACTTTCTGTGATGATGGAAATGTTCTCTATTTGCCCTGTCCTACCCGAATTATTGAAATAGCCACCTCTTTCCCTGTCCCACCCTTGTTTCAAATCTCTCTGCCCTAAATACACACCCTATTGTATTCTTAGCATAGAAATTAGAATAGTACTGTTAAAATATCAACTATATCACATCACTGCTCTGCTTAAAATATTCCAGTGGCTTTTCATCTCATTGCAGTAAGTCAGTCATTACACCGACCTATAAGAACCTATATGGTTTCACTATCTTCAAGGATCTTCTCTGACCTCTTTTTCTCCACTCCACTCCTCTCCTCTCCAACTAAACTGGCCCCTTTCTCAGTGTCCTTCCATACACAGAACCTTTGCACTTACTGTCCCCTTTGCCTGGAATGCTCTTTATTCAGATAATCAACGGCAAGACTCACTCCCTCGCTTTCTTCAGATCTTTGCTTAAATGACATCTTCTCATTGAAATCTTCTCAGATCATTCTTTAAAATTGTAACCTTCGACACTCTGTCTCTAGTCCCATCTTTATTTTTTCAATTACAGCTATCATCATTTGACATAATTTGCATTGTAAATATTTGTTTTCTTACTACATCTCTTCCCCTTTAGAATGCAAATTCCATTGTTTTTAACTATTTTGCTCATTACTATATTTCCAGAGCTTGGGTGGTGGCTAGCATCCAGCAGGTGGTAAATAAACATTGGTTGAATAAATGGTTCTAAAGCTAAAATATTAGGAAGAAGGAGCTTCTGAGAGAATTTGCATGACCTGCACCAAAAGTGAGGCCTAACAAGTGGAGAGCTTGGTGAATCCCATCGTCAAAAGTTCATGGGAAAGGCAGAAAGTCATAGCCCTCTTAAGTTATCACCAATTTCAGTAAGGATACCAAGAAGGAAGATCGACATTAAGAAATTTCTGTAATTTCTTAGAATGTGTGCATCCTCAGAAATGTTATTTTCATAACAATCTATCCATTTCTTAGTATTAACTTAAAATGTTAATTTTCTTAGCAACAGTAAGACAGGGAGGAGTTGAGGGTACACTATATAGAATCCAGATTAGAGATGAGATTGGGGGTTCAAAGAACCATAAGAGTTAAAGCAGATGATAATATCTTAAATAAAACCCAACACCCTTTCGGTCCATAGTGCCTGTGGTAAGGGACATAGGAGAACATGGGAAACCAGCTGGGGTCTACAGTGGGTCCTCAGGGTTTAAACAGAGGCAAGACCTTTGGGATGCTCAAACACCTCAAAATCAATGTCATTGGTAATGGGGTACGTACACATCGTCATTCTAGAGAGATCCAAAGGTGGTAAAGTGTTGCTTAGTTTGTAATTAACCCACTTACAATACTAGAACCAAAGAAAGTTTTTGATATTTGGAATATCTGGCTTAACTACCTAAAAACATAAGGATAGATAAAAACAAAAAGAAAGACCCTTGGTTTAAGATTCTAATAATGGACAGATAGAAAGATAGAAAATACAAAAGAGAGGACAAAGGCATCTGGAGCAAGTAGATCCCATTTGTGTGAATGCATAACAAATTGCTACAAATTTAGAGGCTCAAAACACCCTTTATTATCTCATAGTTTCATGGGTCACAAGTCTTAAAAAGACTACAGCGTCAGTTGGGACTGTGGTCTCATCAGAGGCTTGATTTCGGCAAGATCCATTTCTAAGCCTCTTCAGGTTGCTGGTAGAATTCTATTCCTGACACTTGTAGGACTGACACTCTTTTTTTTTTTTTTTTTTTTTTTTGCTGGCTGTCAGCCAGGGGTCACCATCAGCTCCTAGGGGTTACCCATCATTCTTTGCCATGCAGCCCTCTCACAACATGGTGTTTTACTCCTTCAGAGCCAACACAGAGGTCTTTCACTTCAGTCGGCTGAGACAGAGTTGTATGTAATGTAACTTAATCACAGAAGTGACATCCCACTCTTGCCATTTTCTGTTGGTTAGCAACAAGTTACAGTTTCTGCCCAAACTCCAGGAAAGGGGACATGACTCATTACAGGTGCTCTCCAGGTGTGTCTGTCACACCCACATAAGCACCATCATAGATCTCCAGATGATTATGTTGGAAATGACAGGCTGCCACTGCCATACATGATAGCCTGGATCTATGTGTAGACTAAGAAATGACTGACAGATTCGAGATGGGGAACTGAACATTCTAAACAGTAGGTGCTCCCTCTCCTTCGCCACCATCACACAAAGAATCATTAACTTCTTTCATGATACCTCCCTGGTATCTCTCAAATCTGTCTGCTTTCTCTATAAAACTCACTATGGGTCAAGGTCATTGCCATCCCTTGCCGGGACTGCTAGAACGGTTTCTTAATTGGTCTTCCTGCACCTCTGCCCCATCCCTCTATAATCTATTCTTCACACAGAAGCCAGAGGGATTTTTTCTAAAATATAAATATGGTAACATTGCTCCCCAATTAAAGCTCTTTATTGGCTGCCCCTCACATTTTCATTACAAACTTCTTAACACAATCTGGTTTCTGCTTAACCTTTTTAGCTCCCCTTGAACTCCAAGATCCATTCAAGATAACGATGTTTGTTGTTTTATCAAAATGTCCATCTTTTTTCTTACCTCCACTCTTGCTCTGCTATTTCTTCTGCCTGAAACATATCCCTATGCCCCTCCTGCCTCCTCTCTTCCCAGACAATCCAGACTTGCTAATTGGTATTCATCTTCAGCTCTGGGATCTCGGATCCCCCAAGCCTATGTTAAGTGCTGCTTCTGTGTTTCCCCACAGAACCATGTACTTCCCTTTCCCTAGCACTTGTTGCTGTATCAGGATACACCTGGTTTATAAGCTGCTAAATCCCTAAGATGAACAGTGATTCAACCTAGACGTTGCTAAGTAGCTGTTGAATGAACAAATGACACATTTTATGATAAGCAGCTATCTTGCCACTGTCCCAAATGCCTTACATTTAGTTTCTAGCGTTGAAAAGTAGAGATAATTAAACATCAAGTACACAAGGACTTTTTATGTTGAGATAATTTTAGACTTACAAGAGTCATAAAAATAGCACAGAGAATTCTCTATTCCCTTCACCCACATTCATGTGATGTTAATATCTTAGGTAACCACAGCACAATAATTAAAACTAAGAAATGAACATGGGTACAATACCGTTAACTAAACTACAGATTTTATTTGGGTTGTACTAGTTTTTTCAATAATGTCCCATTATTTTCCCCTTCCAGGATACAATTCAGGATCCCCTGCTGCAGATGGGACTGTCATGTCTCCCTAGTCTCTTCCAATCTGTGACAGTTCCTCAGTCTTTCTTGACCTTGACACTTTTTAAAGAGTACTGGCCAGCTCTTTTATAGAATGTCCTTCAATGTGGGCTTGTCTGTTGTTGATCCATGATCACATATGAGGTTATTGGAGTTATTGGAAAGAATGCCCCTGAGATGATGTGTCACTCTCAGGGCATCAGATCATTATGGCATTATGCCTTCTTCCCAGTGATGATAACCTTTAGGACTTGGTTAAGATGGTATCTGCAAGGTTTCTTCACTGTATAGTTACTATTATTCTCTTTATAATTTTTTAAAATATTTATTTATTTTAGAGAGAGAGAGAGAACAAGTGTGAGCAGAGGGAAGAGCAGAGAGAAAGAAACTCAAGCGACTCTGTGCTGAGTGCAGGGCTTAACTCGAGGCTCAATCACGACACCTACATCATGACCTGAGCCGAGATCAAGAGCCAGATGCTCAACCCACTGAGCCACCCAGGCGTCCCTGTTCCCTTTATAATTAATAAATGTTTATTTTAGGGGTGAAACATTCAGATTATGCAAGTTATCTTGTTTCTGCTTGAACTTTTACCCACTAAACCCATCGTGGTTGCCTGCAGCAATTCCTACCATGGTGTTCAAGTGTTCTATTTCCTTTGTTCATTCTTTACTAGTTGGAATTGCTTTATAAGGAAGGCTTGTCATTTCTTCTTCTTTTATTTCTTTAGTCCCTTATTTGTTTATATCAGTATGGACTCAAGGATATCCATGTTTTCACCTTCGGTTATAATCAGTACTATTATTGGATTTATGTTCATATTTATTTTGCTCAAATGGTTTCACCTCTCACCAGTGGGAGCCCTTTCAAGTTGGTAGACATGCTTCCAAGCTCTCCTGTTTTTCAGTACTTACTTACTTTCTGACACCACAAGATATCCCATGCTCATCTTTCATTTGCCTGCCCCAGCCCTGGAATCAACCACTTCTCCAGGGAATCCTGGTTCCTTTTATTAGAGAATTATACCTACCTGGCTGAACTCCACACTCATTCCCACACACCCTGCACTGGAGTCCTGTCTTCTGTTTCCCCTTACTATGACCGTTTTAGAAACCCATAAGGGCCCATGACATAATAATGGACATACGGCAACACGATATAGTAGAAAGTGTGCTGAATTTAGAGCTGGAAGACATTTCTGATAATCTGGCATTTTAACGCTAAGTCAGGTTTGGACAGAAAAGATATTGTAAGCAAGAGAAATTATAAATATCACTGCAAATGAGAGAAAGCTGCCTAAGAACACTTGGCTATGATTTTCCCTGCAAGCATTCTCATGTTCCTTAATTTCAATGGGAGGCAAAGGATTCAGGTTGTTATTATACCATAAAAAGGAGTGAATCAGTGAAAAGTGCCTGGCTTCTTTTTAGTCTCTGCTTTCCCACCCCTCCCCCAAAAGGATTTGAATTTGAGATTTCACTTTGCCAGCAGGAAAAAAAAAAAGTAAGTACCTTTACAAGAACAATCAAAACAATGACTCACAAACTCTGTGCAAGGATTTAAGATTATTTTCCTGTTTTGAGACCTTTGGGGGGATTATGCTAAATAACATGCTTTAGGGTAAAAAAGAGGGTGCAGCTGTAGAACATCTATGCTTGCATGACACACATTCACAGGACCCAGGCTGGACTCTAAATAACAAACACTGACTTCCTTCAACAGCACATTCCAGGCCTGCTATTAAGGGAGCGAAGACAAGAGACATTTTAAAAGTATGATCATAAAGGATCATTTAGAAGTCACTGGAAACTGATCTTTGGAACCACTCTTTCTCTACTCTCTCAAATAGGGTCTGCTGCTCCCCAGGTCTCAAAATATACATGTTCTCCCCTCAGAATCTATGCTTTCGAAAATAGCTTTTATTAGGCTGAATGTTTCTAATTAAGGGGGGGAAAAAGAAGAAGAAGGCTGATCTCTCGAAAAAGGTTGGTGTTCAGTAAAATCTACACTAGGAATGCTTCACTCTTTTACTAGCATTCCATTATCTCAGATTCATGCACTATATACACAGTCTTGGTGTTGTTTAAAAGCCTGGAGCCCATCTCTTCCAGGAATGCTTAACATGATGTCCAATTTACAGCTGCCAAGAAAGGAGTTCTATTTCGCTTTATTGGTTAAAAGCAATTTGGTTGACTACAGCAGGACTCTCACTGTGTCTATGTTTCACCCTCGATTGCTGCACGATACTGGGTTGATGGTCTGACCACCGAGAACTTGATGAAATGCACAAAGAAAATCTTACTAGTGGGATAAGGTTCTCCAGGTTCTATTTCCACAACCATTTCAACATCCACCATCTCTGCAACACCAATTTCCAGGTTGTCAGATGGCATGGGGTAACTTACGTCAAGGGTTCAGTCCTTCATCATGCATCAGAAACTGAGAGTGTTTTGTTTTGTTTTGTTTCTTGAGCATCTTCATACATTGTCTTCCAATATTCAAAGGTTGAATGTACTCCCCAGAAAATCAGAGCATATCAAATTAATGCTTGCCAAGTGACTTGGGTAAAGCCCTCCTGAACATCATTATAGTCATGGCTAATGAACCAGTAACTGCTGACATGGAAAGATTCTAACTGGCCACCCAGAGATGGTGGCAGAATTGCCGAGATTCTCACACTGCCTTCAAGAGGGTTGGCTGTGGGCAAGGGCCAGTATGGCTGAGGATTAGCCTAACACGCTAGAGATGGAACAAGGTACAAACTCTAGGAGACCGCCTCACCTCTCCTTTCCACCTGACGCACAAGGGGCACTGCCCCAGATGCCAAGAGTGCCTCATTAGGAAATGAAGTGTTGGATCAGCAGAGACGGGTCATTATTAATCTCTCAGTCTTTCCTGCCCACTTATTTTCTGCCTGCTATGTAGGTGGCCTTCACTCCGATCTGGGGATGATTGTGTCTCCTGGTTCTGAAACCACTCATGGAAAATCTCCACTTATTTTCTTAATGCACAACAAGTTTGGCTGGTTTTGTTTTTTTGTTTTTTTTTAACCTGTTGGTTTAGTTAATTACCCAAATCCATCAGCATTTATTTGTCTCAAATTGAACTGAGGTCAAAAGAAAATCAGTTCAGGAAGGTGGGAGGAAATCAGTGTTGGCTGACACATGGCACCAAACTGAGGCAAGCAGATACCTAGAAGTTGCATCACGGATGATACATATGCTGTTAACATGCCATCCTCCTCCCCAGAAGGCTTGCAGCTTTGCTTACCATCCTGAGTTCCTGTCACCAAATCATACTTAAACTGGATTTATGAACAACTTAAGGTGGAGAGCCACTCAGTCAGATGGTTTGGTGTTTTATGTATCTTGAGATACTTCAAATAAGCTGGAGGGACAAGCATGCAGAAGGGACATAGCTGTCTACCCAGAATGCTCAATGGGCTGCCTGCATGCTTCACCCAAAGCAACACTCTCCAAGCTGTGTGACCTTTGACTACCTGAGGAATACGAACCAACGATTTCTTTCCTCCCTTCGAGACGTTTAAAATCTGGGAAACTGGCTATTCCTCCACAATTTACATCAGTGATCCCTCCGCAGTCAACAATTTCTTGATCAGCATCCATCCTAAGTCAAGTTAGAAAGCAGCGCGGGCATAGAGATATGTGGGATGGGCACACCATCCATTCCAGGGACATGGTGTGGATGTAGAGCTTTTGTTTATTTATGGAAGAAAGAAAAGCATTTTGTTCTACCCAGACACAGCTTTTCTGCCTAAAGAGGGGACCCTGGCTTCCTGGATGAAGATAATGAACATGATCAGCCTGCTACAAAGGCAGAGACGTGCTAGAAAATGACACCTTGTCTTAATTTCTTTTCCCCCGGAGGAAGTATTTCTCAAACAGACGCAAGCCCAAGCTGGGGCTTCATAGGAGGGACTGCCCTCGAGTTTTAAACCCTGGTGTAAAGGTCAACCAGGTCTCCTCTCCTTACAAGACCATGGACCTCGCACCCAAAATACGCTGAGTCAACTCAAGGAAACACATGAGTGAAGAGAAAGCTTTTGGTGATTGGTGACTATTTCGTTTACACTGAAAACACAACCCATGTCACCTCTCCGGGCTGAGAAATTGTTTTTAAAGACCCACAGAAGAAATGATTCCCTAACTGCCGTCATAGTTCATTCAAAGAAAGGGACTTTCTACATCATTGTGCTGGAGAGGAAAGGGTATTCTTCAGCATTCACTGCACACTTTATATTTTATAAATACTGTGTTATCCTTCTGAATTGTTGCCACTGAAACAGACTAGTCCTGGGTGAGAATGAGAAGAGAAGTGAAAGCAAGGCCGGGAACAAGGGAGAAAGGTTCTAATCATAAAACAAGATCAAGGGCTTCAATCTCATGCAGAATAACAATTGCTAACATTAAGCATTTATTAGTTGTCAGGCACTGGTCTAAGTACGTTCATCGATGATTCCTCTTAATACTTACAAAGACAACCGAGGCAGTCTTTTATTCTGCAAATATTTATGGAGCACTACAGTGTGTCAAACACTAGTCTGGCCGCTGGGGCCGTTGCCCTGGTCCTAACACACAAAAATGCTTGCTTTCTGTAGCTTACGTCGCGGCGCAGCCAGGAAGCGGTGCAGCCAGGATTTGAATCCAAAAAGTCTGGCTACTGAGCTGTAAAATTATTATAGTCATTAGCAAGGTATCATAAAATGCAGCCTCTTTTGGAGACCAATGAGAATCTCATAAATCCCCAAGAGTTAAATGTAAAACAATTGGGAGATATTTGCGTTCTCTGACTGATACTATTGGGCTGCTGAAATTGAACTATTCTTGACTACAACAGTCTGAGCAGGGCCTAGAACTGAAGAGGGCTAACTTTTGCAGTCAGCACTCCCAGAAATCCAATCCCGGCTCTGCCATTCACTACATCTCTGCTTTGGGCCAAGTTGTTAAACCTCTTGGAGCCTCCACTTACTCATTAGTAAGATAGAGATCATAACAAGACCTAAATCGCTATGCTGTGGCGAGCCATTAAATGAGATGTTATAAGTAAAGTACTTTGTCAGATGCCTGGTGTTCTATGAAGGAAGCTATTTTCATGATTTACTGTTTATGGGCCCTCAAACCTAGACAACAGAACGTTCTCATGAAGCTCACTCAAGTCATCTTAGGAATGTGAGCCCTGCACCTTATAAATTCCTGACTATACAGACCGAGGCACACTGTCCTCAGGATGTGTGCACGGGGGGGTGGGGGGGTAAAGAGAAAAAGGACAGGCTGCCCTGCACTACCCAGGGCACCATTTAACCCGACTCAGAGGCTGAGCAACGTTTCTCGGGGAAACTGGTTTTTATCCTCTGCCACCAGCTTTGCTTCCTTTAGGTGGAAAGGTGCCCTCAGAAAGCCCGGGTTATCTAGGGCCCATAGATAACCAAGATGCCTAAAAATTGTAAACTGCTTGGTCTATGAGGATATCACTTGGCCTGGGTCCCCATATCCGATGCTTTGGTTCTCTTCAGCCCACAACCACTGGCTCTATTTTCTCTGCTCTCCCTTTTCTCCCTTTTACTGTCTTCTCCCTTGGTGAAGAGGCATCCATTGAGATATGCATGTGGCTTGAACTACTATGGATACAGCCTCTTCTCTTCCATGTATCATTCTCAAAGGCACCCCCTTCTTTACCAAGAGGGGTGCAGGACTCCAGTCCATCCAGGCCATGCCTCACTCAGATGATCACTCATCGTGATGCCCAAACTTGGAAACTGACTAGCTATGATGATTCTTCAGGCTTTTCGTCATCTCTATCCATTTGGTGGAGACCTGGTCTCCTCCAAGTCTTACCTGGACTCCATTCCTGAGTTTTCACAGGCTATTTTGAACTTCGGGGTAAAGGGGCAAATGTAGACAAAGACTCAGAGAACTTATTCTGGGTAGAACATATTGATTCTCAGCAGTCTCTCACTGTCTGTAGCCAAAGCATCTAGGAGCTTCAATTGGCATGCATAAGAATCCAAATTATCACACAGTTACTGCTCAACAACACAAATTTACCATCCCACACTTTTGTAGGTGAGAGGTCTGACACAGTCACCAGGGCCTCTCTGGAGGCTATGGGAGAGAATCCATTTTCCTGCCTCCTCTGGCTCCCAGAGTTCACCCACATTTTTTTAGCCCATGGTCCCCTTTCTCTGTCCTCAAAGCCAACACCATTATAGCTCTGTGACCATTCCTTCTTAGTCACATCTCCCTCCAGCCTCGGCTTCTGACCTCAGCCTGGTAAGGTTCTTCAATTTTTAGGAATCATGGGATTAGGCTGGGCTCACCTGGACAATCTAGAATAACCTCCTCATGTCAAGGTTCATAACCTCAATCATATCTGCAAAGTCCCTTTGCCATGTAAGAGAATATACTGACAGGTTCTTGAGATTAGGGCATATGGACATTTTTGGGGGGTCATTACTCTATCCATCACAGTGCTCTCTCGGCCCCCAAGGGGAGTTTTACATGCAAATATATTCACTGCATCCTAAGGTCCTCAATATTCTCAATCCATTATACCTATTCGTGGTCCCAAAGCTCACATTAATCTCACCAGTTCCAAAGTATCAAATCTCATTAACTACCTCATATAAACCAGCTTTGGGTGAGGCTCTGGATGGCAAAATATGGTAGTCTTTTCCCACTGCAAATGTTTTAAAATAACACAATTGCTAGTCTTTCTATAGGTAACACATTTTATCAAATGTTTCCATTTGGTGATGGCATTCGAAAAGACCATGAGTGGGTTTTTCGTTTTGTTTTGTTTTTGTTTCCGTATGCCCTCATAGGTCTACTGCTTTCCATTTCAGCCTTTCCATTCTGTCTGCAGCCCTCTATCCCAGAGTAGGAGTAGTCACATTTTTCTCTTATATTCCCACATTCTAGACTAGAGGGAAAAGCTACATATGAGACTGAATGGAGACTAAATACTAAGCCCTTTGGTATCTCAGAATTTTCCATATGTTTCAAACCTAGGAAACACTACTATTCATAGAGGGTATAGGTTCGGAGTTTTTGGAGTAATACTCTGAGTCAACACACACACATGCACACACATGCACACACATACACAGCACATGCATCAAGTAACAATGGAGATTTGAAAATTATCTAACTTATTCAAATGGCTAGTCCAGTATCTTTAAAATTCAGTTTTGTTTCCACCTTTATTGATACATCTTTATAGAAAAATATGCCAAGATTAAAATAAACTTAATATTTCTTGGAAATTACTTTCTTCATGTTTGCATTTGCTCCTCAATGAAACAAAACTCTTTCACAGTCATAAAACTACAGTAAGTTTTGGGTCATTCAAACCATGACATGTAAGAAATGAACATATCAATAGTGTGAATTGTATCGGAACTCAATACAGGGTGCCTAGGACTTATAATAAACTTGACTGAGCAGCCAGACAAAGGAGTTTGGGAGACTATGATGAATATTCTATAGGGGGTCAAATAAGATAGAAGTGTTTACTTACTAACTATGGCAATGCAGTATTGCATGAATAAGAGTTAATTTTTTAAAGTCTTGTTTCATGATACCTTAAGTAAAATACATTTACCAAAGCTCATGTTTCCTCATGATGGTTGGTTTGAGACTTTCTTAATTTGTACTGAACAAAACCTCTTTTTTACTGAATCTGAAACTATGACCTGAAAAAACTATATGTAAAGTTTCCATTTTGACCTCACAGTTCCTTATGCCAATTATTCATCCAAACTAGCACCACCATAATGTAATTTTGAATAATCAATTACGGGATCAAAAATAATTGGCAACAATAAATGATAGTGGTCCCTTGCATTTATAAGAAGCATCATAGACTTTAACAATATTTATTGGCCTAGAAGTCTCCAGCAATAATTAATCATGAATTATTCATAGCAGATAAAGTATCTCGAATTATCTGATGGGATCCAATCCTACCCAATCTGCCCTCACAAAATGTTTGAAGCCTTTTGGCATTTTGCCCTGTGTAGGAGCCTGATTCTTCCAGCTATTTGGTTCACAAGAACATCTTGTATTTCAGTGAAGAAAAACAACACTCTCCTATTGTGATAAATAATGAAGGAAATCTCTGCAATCCAATATTTCTAACACATAACATCATTTAAAAATTTTGACTTGACTATATATTTTCCTTAATGTTGACATGCTAGGACTTTCACGTCTTTAAAAAGCTTCTGAGTTTTGCTTTTGGGGCTCTTCCAGGTCAATTTATTAATGTATCGTCCCCTCCCACCCACGATATTTAACGCACTTCACATTTTTCACATATTCAATGTTAAGCTCTTCTGTCTTTCTTTATAATTTCCATCTTCCTCCCTTAGCACCTCCTTCACATACTTCTGGGCCTCAAAAGCCAAATAAGAGGCTTTAGCATGAAATCATAGGCCAAATTTGGAATAGAAATATTATTTTTAAAACGGAGCTGAATAAAAACGTAATATAAGGCCATAAGATCTCTTAGTAACAGAATCACCTTCTCTGTTCCGATGCCTCCTTTTTCTCTCGTAACAGATCAAGTAAAGTACTTTTCACAGATACTGATTAATCCAAATGAGCGTTCCTAAGCCATGAGGAAGAGAAGACAAGGGGGAGAGGGGAAGAAAACACTCGTTGGGTATATCTAGTATTGTGCTTGGCATTTTGTTAGAAAATTTCCGAGTTTGGTGGATAAAAGGACAGACAGTGAAGGCAAAGCATCTGGGTTTGAATTCCAGCCCTGCTGGAATCCAGTTGCCCCCTGTATGGACCCGCGCAAATTATTTACTCTTTGGGACCTCAAGCTCCCTGTCTGTAAAAGAGAGACAGTAATAGGGCTACATTTATAGAGTAGCTGTGATGATTATTTGGGTTCATGTGTGTTGTGTCCTTTAATAGTGGTTAGCTTATAATCTGTGCTATAAGCATTAGCTAGTTATTATGATTGCTGACTATTATTAGATCTCATTTGGTTTGGGTGCACAACAGCCTGCATATAAGATGATGATTATCATTTGCATTTTACTGAAGAGGAAACTGGGGCTCCCCAAAGGTAAGTAAGCTGCCCACACACACAGTGAGTAAATGATCTCTTGGGATCCAAGCCTGTGCTCCTACACTGAAGGGAATGAGGACTGCTGAGCTAGCTCTGGGCACCTTTTTTTTTTTTTTTTTAAAGATTTTATTTATTTATTTTACAGAGGGAGAGACAGGGAGAGAGGGAACACAAGCAGGGGGAGTGGGAGAGGGAGAAGCAGGCTTCCTGCCAAGCAGGGAGCCCGATGTGGGGCTCGATGTAGGGCTCGATGTAGGGCTCGATGCAGGGTTCGACGCAGGGCTCGATGCAGGGTTTGATCCCAGGACCCTGGGATCATGACCTAAGCCGAAGGCAGCCGCTTAACAACCGCGCCACCCAGGCGCTCCATCTCTGGGTACCTTTAAAAGGACCTTTCCTGGGACTGAATCAGCAAAATTCTGAAAGTTCTCTCCCTTCCTATTATTCAGTTCCTATCTCTTTCTTTTTTCATTTTGTTGTCCTTTCCTCCCTTCTAATTCCTAACATTAATGACATATGTGAATTGGAATGAGGAAAACATCATAATTTTGAAAGATAAGAACTGAGAGGGAAGTCGTTCTGTTCCTCACCATAAAAATCCCATCAAACTTATAGGATTTTAGGATCACTGCCTCCCTCAAGGTCTCCCCAAGTATTTTCCACTGATTTCTCTTCCTTTCCTTAATTCTTCTAGCATTTTGGCCTGAACTAAACTCCTAGAACATCTTATGTATGATCTAAATTGCTAAATTGCACACACCTCAATGTATAAATTTCTGATAATAAGTACTTTACCAGATTTCACCTTTTGAAAACTCGTGAAGAACTCCATCCTTTCTCAAAGGCTCTCCTTCTGTATCCCTCCCCAGTTGTCTTTCCAAATGGGCCCTGAGCCTGAACTGAGACAAAAATCAGTCATTCTAAGATCTGTAGCTTAGCTACATGCAATTGGCATTGTGTCCATATTAATTTCCTGGTTTTACAATGCCTGTGGTGATGTAAAATGTTATCACCGGGAAGAGCTAGGTGATGGGTACACAAGAACTCTCTGTACTGTTTTGCAACTCTGACAATTTTTTAAAAACCATTTCAAGATTAAAAAATTATAAAAGTCAATAGTCCTGCTGGAACACAAACTATTACTAGCTGATTTCTAATTGTAAGTCACATGTATCCAACAAAACACCGAGGTCCCTGGAGACAAAAGCAATGATGTAGTTCTCTGGACTTCCCCCACAAATATCGACATTATTGATGGGAGGATGGAGAGAGTGGAAGAGTTGGAAACATAGGAGGAATTTCATACACACTTGCAAACTGATGAGTGGGAGACATAAGAAAGCACGGGTTAAATTTTGGGACTTGAGGATTCAAATGCATGGTTGCTATGCTCCTGTTTTCACCTCTTTTGGAACACTGTAGAGAAATTAATTCAAGATACAAAATATCTGAATGGAAAAATGTCCCAGACATTGGAACAGATAACCATTACTCATACTACCATGCATGGTTGAGTCTTCCTTTAAAACCTCTAACTCAACATGTGTTGCCAAATGACTAGGAAGCTGGCTCAATTGTTAGATTCAGTTGTAATTTATGGGGTTCACAATGCACAAAAAAGTCAAATCGTTTTCAGACAAATAAATATTCACAATTTTTTAATCTTATTTTTTGAAATTTTTTGGCTTCACCTCTCAAATTACTGCCCAATGGCATAAAACAAAAAAGAACTTTTAGAAATACTTTTAAAAACCAGGAAATGCATCATTGAGAGAAAAAGATGTTATCTTTCTACCCCAAAGAGTGGAAATTTACAAACTTTTGTCAATACTACTGTTCTACACACCACTGCATAAGTTTTACAAATGGCACTGTCAAAGAGCAATTTGAAATCATTTTTCCAAATCATTGTTCCAGAAGGAAAACTACCTTACTTTAATTTGGTTCTGCATTTGCCTTAATTTGATGGGGGTGGAGGCTGGTGCCAATGAAAAGTTCAAGGTTATGGGTTCAATTCCTATGTGGTCTGCTTATCTTCTCTCAGTAGAAAGTTCCATACCATGGTCTTAGGCTATATGTTTAATTCCCAGACACTTAACACTACAGTGTAGCTCAACCGACCCCTACTATTGCCCAACATCTCATCTCAAAACCAAAGCTCAGCATACCACAGTTGATGAGGCATTTGCTTTTTTTTTTAAACAAAACTTATTATACTATGGGAGTGAAAAATTCTCATTGTAAAGAACCTCAGAAAAACCTCACATTTGCTTTGCCCCATAAAGTATTTTTGGCTCACTTAATCCACTTGCACTCGGATGCTAGCCTCATGAGTGCAGACAGCCCATCTGTTTTATTTACCACTGCATCACCAGTACCCATGGCTGTGGCTGACACTTACTGTTTCTGACAGGCAGTGGAGGAGGGCTCTAGTGGCCTCAAAGCTGAAAACACCTATTTCAAATGGAAATTGAGTACTTAGCAAATGGAACACAATGGTTCCCCAAATGTGGTCCCCACACTAACAGCATCAGCGTCATCTGGGAACTTGTGAGAAATACAAATTCTCTGACTCTACTACAGACCTACTGAACAGGAGCCTCTGGGCATGGGGTCCCGAAACCTGTACTTGAACAAGCCCTCCATGTGATTCTGAGGTAGGCTAAAGTGTGCTAGCTACTGGTATAACCCAACGAAGAAAATCTCTTCCTAAGCTCAGCTGGGATTTACAGCAGCAGTTCTGAATCACATAAATTCAGCCATTTTAGTATAGATGTGTACATACAAATCCTGGATGAGGGTCTGAAAAGCAACTTTCTTTTCTTTTTTTTAAGATTTGTTCATTTATTTGAAAGAGAGAAAGTGTGTGTGCACGCTTGAGTTTGGCAAAGGGAGAGGGTGAGGGAGAGAATCTCAAGCAGACTCCCCGCTAAGCATGGAGCCCATGTGGGGCTCGATCTCAAGACCCTCAGATCATGACCTGAGGTGAAATCAAGAGTTGGATGCTTAACCGACTGAGTCACCCAGGCGCCCCTGAAAAACAACTCTGTAGAGAATAGATACTTGGACCAATAAAAGCTGATCATGGTCCTGCACTTTATACAGCTATGTACCTTGAATCCTAAGATAAGAATGTCAGACAGAAACAAGAAATGCTAAATAAAATATTAAACAAGGGATTATAACTGTAAGGTGTCCCTCCAGATCACCCTTTCTAAGGCAAATCTAAATAGAATTGATTTAATGAACATAGAAGTAATGTGATATGCTGGTAATGTCCCCACACTTAGAGCCAAAGACCTTTGTTTTTCTTTATGGGCTGTAAATTACCCAAAAACTCACTGAGATTCTTAATCATTTCAATGAGCTAAATAATACCAAAGTGAAAAATTCTATGATTGAATAAGAGCGTCAAGGGCCTATAATGTTCCAAAACCAACATACTTCTAGAAGACAGAAAATAGAGAAAGATGATACATATACTAGATCCAAAAGTCTCCGGATAGGCCGGAGGAACAGATGAAATCTAACAAAACAGTATTTAAGAGGATGAAAATAAACTTCTACACCTGGAGTAAACATATACAAACTCTAGATTTGGGAAGATTTGACATAGCAACAGCATATATTAGAAAAACAAACAAAACAAAAAAAACAACTTCATTTGCAGTCTCTCCATGAGCCAACACTGCATCCACTGTTACCCAGAAAGCAACAATGAACTCAGGACGTCTTAACAAAAGCAGCGTATGTTCACAGATTCACAGTTGTGCTCTGATCTGGTCTGGGGTTCCCACTTCTGAAATGTCTACATTCACTTCCAGGCCCCCCACTTCACGGAGTGCTCAGATCCAGTAAAACAGCCATGGTGCTATGACAAGAAACCACACTCCCTGTAGGGCAAATGAAGTAACTATGAATAACTAGACTGTGGAAGAGAAAACTCAGCATGGGGCCAGGCATGCTAGCTGTCTTCAAATGTGTTAAGGGCTATCATAGGAAGAGGCATTTAAAATGTCCCGTGTAACTCCGAGGGTAAGCTTAAAGTCAACAAGTAGAAGCTAATGAACCACTTTTGGTTCCAAAGATAAAGTAACAGACAGGAAGAGCTGTTGTGATAGTTTTATGGGCCAGTTTAGCTGGGCTAACATAGTGTCCAGTTACTTAATCAAACATTACCGTAAGAGTAACCGTGAAGGTATTTTGTAGATGTGGTTAACATCTACAGTCAGTTGACCTTAAGTAAAGGAGATTAGCTTTAATAATGTGGGTGGGACTCATCCAATTACCGGAAGGCCTTTCGTTCAAAAGCTGAGGTTTCCAGAGTGAAAGAAATTCTGCCACGAGATTGCAACATTAACTCCTGCCTGAGTTTCTGGCCTGCCAGCTTGCCCTACAGATTTCAGTCTTGCCAGCATAAATAAACAAACAGATAAATAAATTGCGTGCGTGCTTGCGTGCGTGCGTGCGTGCCCTTGTCCTGTTGGTTCTGTTTCTCTGGAACACTGACTGAGAGTCCAAGGATAGAATGGTCTACATCCAGTCATGCTGAGTTCCTATCACTGGACATGTTCAAGTGCAGACGAGGAAACTACTTTAGTTATAATGAGGAGACCATTAGAATATATGCCTTTTTTTTTTTAAGATTTTATTTATTTGAGAGAGAGAGAATGAGAGAGAGCACGAGAGGGGAGAAGGAAGAGGGTCAGAGGGAGAAGCAGACTCCCTGCTGAGCAAGGAGCCCGATGTGGGACTCGATCCCGGGACTCCAGGACCATGACCTGAGCCGAAGGCAGTCGCTTAACCAACTGAGCCACCCAGGTGCCCGAATATATGCCTTTTAATAAAATTATAAAGCATGTATAGACCACACTGAGTCTAACTCAATTTATTCATTTTATTGACAATCCAGTCTGCGTGAAATACTGTGTGAGGGTCTGGGGACATAATGATGAGTAGGAATATCTACTATTCTCCCTTTTTGGAACGTACATGAATCCTGTACCATGTGCAACTACTCTAGAACACAAAGGTGATGCTTGCTGTTGAATGAATAACTGAATGAAAGAGTAAAAATATATTTTAAGATCTTAGGGAAATATATAGATACATATATTTATGTATCATTTGAGAAACCTTTCTATCAAAAATATTTTAATGTCTTAAACTTGAATTTTTTAGTAAGGATAAGATTTGATCATCAAAAAAATTCTACAACATGACATGCTTCCTTCTCCAATAAAGCATAAGTCTGAATTATTTTCCTAAACTCTCCCCTCGTCCTGACCACACTTACACACTGATCCTAAAAAAAACCCCAACTCAATGTTTATTCATTTCACATATTTGAAAGGGCTAACCCTAAGGCACAGAAACTGCTACCTCTGAATAGTCTGTAATGCTATGTCCTCGGTGGATGAATACTAACAGCCAACTGCTGGACTGAGCTTATTCCTCTGGCCTCCCGCAAGGGACAGCTAGCGAACTCACCATACTGCTTGTCCAAACAGAAATGTTAAGAAACACAGAGGAAGAACTACGTGGACTTTGATGACAAGAGCATCACAGTAGGAAGACCAAATTCATATCACACTTGTAATTGTTCAAAGTATCTTCAAAGCCTATCCTAACTGTATTGCTATATAAATAAATAAATAAGCAAGCAAGCCAGCAAATGTGAATGTCATTAGACAGATGAATAAAAAAAGAGATGAACGGGATGAAACTAAAGTTTTAACTCCAATCCTTTCATTAGTACAGTTGAGTGCTTTTAAAAAAAATTAGATTATATTGATAGGACATGGTATAAAACGTTCTTTTGATACCAATGAGAAATTTGGGGCACCTGGATGGCACAGTCAGTTAAGCGTCCGGCTTGGTTTCGGCTCAGGTCATGATCTCAAGGTTGTGAAGTCATGATCTCAGGGTCATGAGATCAAGCCTCCTATCCGGCTCCACACTCAGCAGGGAGTCTGCTGGAGATTCTCTCCCTCTCACCCTCCCACTCATGTGCTCTCTCTCTTTCTCAAACAAGTAAATAATCTTTAAAAAAAAAAAACACAGAAAATGAGAAATTTAATCTTTAGCAGAGGATGATTCATCAGTTTTCTTACATTTGATCCAATGCTGTAAGAAATGAAATACTACATAACAGGGGAACTTTCTTATATATACAGGTTGCTGAGAATCTCACAGGTAGCTGTATTGATAGACCACACACCCAGGAGTCCCAGGGGGCTTTGCTATGTATTGGTTATTTATTGATGACTGGAAATTTCTTATAAAAACAAAACTCATCAGGTTTTACAAGGTTCATATCCTAAAATCCTAATGATCACCAAAGAATGTGGAAAAGGATGGGGTGATACAAAATGAAAACATGTAGTAGCAAACTTGCAAGAGTCATAAACTAGGCTTCTAGACTTGGCTGTGCCCCAAGAAGCTGGGTGATCTATGTAATGACCTCTCTTCTTTCTCATAGGTATGTATAGGAAACTTTACATATTTGCTAACTCCATGCTGAAATTACCTTTACAGACTGCATTGCCTTTATAACATAACTGCTTTCATTTTTGATGGGATGGAAGAAATTATGGCTGTTTTTCTGAAACCACATCAATTTTCAAAGGCAGCTGTAGCAACAGAGATGCGTTTGCCCTGGAATTTTGGCTTCAAGGACAGTACCACTTTGAAAATTTGGCTGATTTCCCCAAACCCATAAGTTGGAGAAATACCAGGAATAAAAAGGGAAATTACATGGATGATTTACAATTTTCTTCACTCCCTTTCCTTAAAGTTAGTCCTTATCAGTTGCCAAGAAAAAAAGTTGAGATCAAAATGGAACCAAGTGACGACTGACAATTAACTATAGGAAACTATTTCAATGAATAAATTAGCCATAAGTTAAAAATAAAAGACACTCCAATTTTAATAATACATTCCAATAGAAAGAAGCAGGGACAGAGATAAGTCTTTTTGGCTTTGAAAAACAGGTCTTGATTTTGTTTTATTTTCTTTTGTCTTGTTTTCTAGGATTGTTTCCTCCCTAACTGTATTTTCCTTAAGAAAAGTCTAAGAATTGGTCATTGCCAACCTACAAAATGTTTACCCACCAATTAACAACTGACTTTGATTTTAATTTTTCCTTTCCTTTTCATTTTTTCTTTTTCTTTCCTTTTTCTGAGCCCTCACCATTCCCCATCTTTGCTTTTCTTCCTGGGCTTACAATAAAAGTCATTGTGACTTATAGCTTGCACCGGGGTAGGGCTTTTCCACATATCCATAGGTAAAAACCTGCATTTTGAAAAATACCCTTTTGTTCCTCTTGGGGTGGAAGAAACAAGAAAATCACCTCATATGGGCTGTTTGTCTCTTTTTTGCTTTTCTGTCTTTGCAGGTAAAAGAAAGTATATAAGCTCGAAAGCCACAAGTAACCATATCATTACATTTTATGACAGGAAAACAGCTAGTTTTCTAGCCGCATCCAAACTTGTCTCGATGCCAACTTCTTCCTTGTTGGCCCAGTCCTTCAAAAAACAATGATTCCTCTCACCACCAAGTATACAAGGAACAAATGGGCCTCATTTCTGGTAATCCTTCAAATTCAACAACCACCTAGAAAATGCACACACACACACACACACATACACACATACTTCACACATCACACACTTGTGTCCAGGAGCTGTGAAAGTTCTGCATCCACCTGAAACACAATCTGTCCCTCTTCTTACCCAGACAAATTTTTAAAGAAAATTTACCATTCAGGTTATATAATTTTAAAACAAGAATGACCAAGAACTTGAAGAGCTGACTGAGAATGTAAGTAGGTAAAAAGTGTGGTACAGGACTCTTGTCAGTGCTCGCTCACATTCATGTGACACGCATAGCTGAGGCCATTTCCTATACTGTGGTTTCCAAACTGGACCTGGATCCTACATGTTACTGAGGTCACAGATCAACTTGCTATATCTTCCCAATGAGTCCATTTTAGTCACTATCTGGCTGGGGGTATCATTTTTATATTCAAACAAACATAGACACATTATAGAGCAATATTAAATTTTGCATATATTTTATGTAATTGATAAAGCATGCAAAATAATTCCATGATCGCTTGTATGAGATGAGATGCTTATATACTCCAAATCACCCAGATCTTTCTTTTCTTCTTTTAGAAGGCCTTTGAAAACAATGCTCAAAAGCCATCATTCTACACCATTAAGTCTCTATAAAGGGAACGAACTGGCATATAGCTACATATAGAGAGAAAGTTCTAGAATACAAAGGTTGGGGGGGCACGTGGGTGGCTCATTCGGTTGAGCGACCAACTCTTGGTTTCGGCTCAGGTCATGATCTCAGGGTCGTGGGATCGAGCTCGGCATCAGGCTCCATAGTCAGTGGGGAGTCTGCTTGAGATTCTCTCCCTCTCCTTCTTCCCCTTCCCCCATGCACACTCTCTCTCTCTCTCGAATAAATAAATAAATTTTTAAAATACAATAAAATACAAAGGTTGGTTTATAGCATAAGGAAACTGACCTACCCAAGGAGCTATTGATAGTGCTGTTTTCATTTCATGTATGTGAAATCTCATGAACATAACCCAGCCATAAAGCATGCATAATACATTAAAGCGGTATTTGGTACTTACTGGAAAAGTCATATTTAAAATCAGAATTGTCCCTGTCATGCTAAAAAATAAAATTAAAAAAGCTTTGCAAAACTTTTTTATAATTGAGAGAGAGAGAAAGAGGGAGAAAAACAAACAAGAACAAGGAAACAAGGAAAAGAAGGGAAAAATAAAATCACTTCTCTTTGTGCCCAGGAAAAATATATCACAAGTTCGTGTTTAGCCCCCAATTTATAGCTTCACGGATGAGCGCACCATTTGGCTTCTGAATTAGAAGACAGCATCATTCAATTAACTTTGAGACTAGCCTTTTCAGGAAATATATTTAGCTATGGCACACAATATTTCAATTCTAAAACGAGAATGTCAACGACGAAACTAAATTTAAAATCGCAGTGGTTTCTCTCTCAGCTCCTCCCACACTTACTACAAATTTGAATAATGTGAAGCCAGGAAGCATTTAAATAAATAGGGTGTGCATTCTAGGTTTTATTGCAGGTGGTACAGCTTTAATCACTTGGAGCCTGTCAAATTATAGGCTGACGCACATGAGTAAGGAAATCTATGTCCCGCGTGCCATGTTATTAGTGCTCTACCCTTCCCAGCCAGTAAGGGAAATGTTTACTCTGCTGGGGCAAGAGAAGATGGGACAGGCTGGGACACAGGCTATGCTATCTGCAGCATCCCCCACAGCGCTCACCATGCTGAGCCAGGAACCAAGCTCCCCTCAAGACAGAACTGCAAGGTAACATTAGGCAGAAAGGGAAAGAATCCTCCCATCACAAAAGACCATGTAAATACTGATACATATATACATGCACACACATACGTATCACGTGTCCTTTCAGTGCTCCTTTATAAGTAACATATTATTAAATTCTGCCTGTGCTAACGCTTCTATGGTCAACCTGTCAACCAAAAAGTTCTGGTTAATGTTAAATTCTGTTTTAAGCATAGAGGGCTTGTCTATTACCCGGGCTCAAGAAGCTGTTTGCCACATACCAGAAGCACTTTCAAATTTAAGGGTGATAATTTATTGATGACACAAATGTATTTCTAGCCATTTTTCCAAGATATGAGCTGCAAGAAGTATTGTTATGTTCACCAGTAGTCAAACTAAAATTGACATTAGCCAGACTTTGGATTCAAAGAAAGACAGAGAAAGGTGTGTGTGCATGTGTATGTGTTTAGGGCATGCAGAGTAGCAATATAGAATTTTTATCTTAAAAACTTTCTGATTTTAATGAAAACCCAAATACCCATTTGAATGTAAATCTATCTTTCATTGTATGTTTTCACTAGAAAACTTACAAATTAAAATGAGCATACCTCAAAAAGCTATAATATTATAAGCTAATACTAGAGCACTTACTATGTGCCAGGCGCTGTTCTAAAAGATTTGCATCTAATAGCTCATTCAATCCTAACAATGATTCTTTGAGATAGGCACTATTATATCCTTTTTTAAAAAAGATTTTATTTATTTATATATTTATTTATTTATTTTAGCGAGAGTGCGCACACGCGAGCAGGGGGAGAAGCAGAGGGAGAGGAAAAAGCAGACTCTGCGATGAGCGTGGAGACTGATGGGGGCTCGATCCCACAACCCTGAGATCATGACCTGAGCCAGAATCAAGAGTCAGAGGCTTAACCGACTGAGACCCCCCATGTGCCCCTATATCTTTTTTTATAGTTGAGGGACCTGAGAAGTTAAATAACTTGCCAAAGTTGCCATGTTCAGGCCACTAATAAAGTGTAAAATAGGAAGTCAAAACTAACAGTGAGACCTCAGACCTCCTGCTCTCAACTCCAGGCTACACCACTCTCTATTAGCAAATGGACAACATGGTCTTGCTTATCCCCAATTCTAATTTCATAGCGAGTGCGGGGAAAAGTAGATGGTACAGGTGAGACCAGACGCCTCTGAAACAGTACAATCAGAGACCCTCCGCTTCTACCTTTCCCAGATCTCAAGCTGCCTTCCCCAGAATTTCTTCCCCTGCTGGGTGTTGGGAGAGAAACAGATTGTTGAGCCCATGGGAAGATCATGACCATCTGTGGGGAGGCATTTGAAAAAAGGAGGAGCTGCCGTGACATTCTAGCAGGTATAACTTCTTACAGACTTAAAAAAAAAAACAAAACAAAAGTTACTTATTGATACAGACTATAGGATAGTAAAGTGAGCATGTGGTACAATAACTAGGCAAAGATATCATATATGCATATTAATAAAGAATTAGAATAAACATGAGTTCAACATTGTTACAGTCACGTTTCAAAGTTGATGGATACAAAGTACTCTGTGCTTGTTTCACTAAACTATGAGAAAAGGTCTCAGAACCATCTCCCATGCAACAGTCAAACTGGTACTACCTTGAAATATGAGGCGTGGTTACCAGGTCTCAGGGAGACAATCTAATGTTGAAATAAGGAAACACTGTGTATCAATGACAGACAAACAGGCAATTGTTTAATGTAGTCTATCATTGTCATTTTCACCTACACAAAAATAAGTACAAATGGTAGAATGTATATGAGGTGGATAGAGAAACCAGTCCAAAGAACATGCATTAAGAATCATAGGACTTTACAGTTAGAAAGGACCTTGGTGGGGCGCCTGGGCGGCTCAGTCATTAAGCGTCTGCCTTCGGCTCAGGTCATGATCCCCGGGTCCTGGGATCGAGCCCCACATCAGGCTCCCTGCTCGGCGGGAAGCCTGCTTCTCCCTCTCCCACTCACCCCGCTTGTGTTCCCTCTCTCGCTGTATCTCTCTCTGTCAAATAAATAAATAAAATCTTAAAAAAAAAAAAGAAAGGACCTTGGTGAATAAGTCCAACTTCTGCATTTTACATAAAATAAAACTAAGGTCAGCACAATTTACATTGTATGTGCAAGGGTATCTTCAGCTCTGGGCGTGAAGAATTGCCCCAGGAGAGAACGTATGGAGTAAGAAAACATGAGGTGGGTATGTAGGACCCTGGGAGCCCCGGGTTTTGAGAGGTGGGCTGATGAAGAGCCCCCCATGGGTAGCTGGTAAGTGGCAATGGAGAGACAGGAAGAAAGCCAAGAAGTGTGAGGTCATGGGAGCCTGGGAGGGAAGGAGTTTTAGGAAAGAATAATAAGCAGTTGTGTTGAATGGTAAAAAGAGTCCTAAGAAGATCAGAACTAGGAAATATTCATTAGATTTGTTGATTATTGATCAGTGGTGATCTGAGCAAAAGCAGTGTCAAGGTCATGATTACAGTGCAAGACTGCCATGTGCTGAGCAATGAATGAGAGGTAAAAAACACTTAAGACAGTAAGGGCAGAGCCCACATTCCATAAGCTTGGGAAAAAGAAAAAGATGGTGTGGTGGTAGAAGAAACGCTTAAGGGAAAACGGGTGGTAGAGAATGAGAGGAATAACTGAAGTAGTCATCGAAACAACTTAAGGGAAGACGACAGAAACAGGTAGAGCTCAGGCTGATGGAGGAACCCTGAAAAGAGCGTGTACAGAGCTTGCTCTGAGACAGTACAGATGGGGAAGGGATGGCTGTCACACAACCAGGTAGTTCTCCCAACCGAATTTTAATTTTTATGCTTAACTTCTCCAACCATGTGGAGTTTATTTTGCTAAATGATCAAAGTTCTAAAAATTCCCTTCTTTGACTGCCTAGGCTAAGGTTGGAATGAATGAGTAATAAACAGGGAGCCCCAGGCCTAGACCCTCCACTCGCGAAAGACTTAGACAAGCTATTGTTGGCGATACAGCCTCCCACACACTCCCTCCCCTTCATCCTCCTCTCACTGGAACAAGCTTCCTCATTCTCCAGATCCTTCCACCAGCTATGGAAATTAGGTTCTCACACCATCGGGAAACACTGAAGAGATTGATGGGGAGGAGTCCAACTATCTTCAATCGTGTCAAGGCTGGCAGTTTTTAAGCCTTGCCAACTATCTATTTTCTTTGCTTGGTTTCTGCCAGAGGCAAGAGTGAGTGGTAAGAAGGAACGGTGATGGCAGAAAAGAGCACTCTTAGAAAACGAAAAGACAAAGAGAGAGAGAGAGAGAGAGAGAGGCTTAGAATAGGAAGATGTACTGCCGAACTTAAACCAGAGGGCCAGTTAGGAAAGAGCGGTTGGTCACAGAATTAAAAGCTACTCATGTGTGTTTATTCAAGATTACGTGGATTACCTGTTATGTTGGACGACCCAAATGGGTTTCCCTCTACAAACAGGCTCCTACTAGATATCTGTTTGAGTCCTTTCCTGAGAACCAAGAGCTCTGCGTGCAAAGTCAATTATGGTTCTTTCCTCCAGGAAGAGATCGAGACAACGTGGTCTGAAAAAGCCATGTTGCCCTTAGATTTTAGCAACATCTACTTCAGCATTATTCTTTAGTTGTAAGGTCTGACCCCAACCCACCCCCAGTTTTGGAAGCATTGGTTAATAATGCAATTCTGTGTCTTGAAAGAATATAATCATTCAACGGGCATTTTTTTAAGCACCCAACACATGCTTGACACTGGGCTGGCTGCTGCAAACACCAAGATGAAGGAGATATAAAACTGGCCCCTTGGGATCTTGTAAAGAGGAACAAGAGAAAATATATATATTTTTTCATTTCCACAATCTGATTTCTTTGGAGGTTTGTTTCATACCCTTTCTCAGAATACCAAAGCCTATGATATGTCCATTGCCTTGTGTATTGTCAGCAGAGCTGACAATAAGCAAAAAAGTACATAAAACTGGTTATGCAAAAGGAAAGTTCTAGATAAAGAGAAAGAGACATCATCTAAAAGAGCAACACATGAAACTATGAGAAATGCCAACCACCCTTCTGTCTAATCCCAGGAGGCAGTATCAAAGACACACACACTCACACACACACACACACACACACACAAATACACACAAATACACACACTACAACAACTACAACAAAAAACTTACCTGACTTGCCCACACCTGCTCTCCCAAATATCGCCAGTTTGACCTCTGCACTTTTAGCCATGCTGGGTGTTGGTAGATAATTCACTGTCGTGCACACTGAAGAGCTGAGAAAATCTTTTTGGTTCCAGCCTTTGGATTCACCATATCATTGTAAATCTGCAATCCTTGAACAGAAGAGATTTGGGAATTCATGAGTGACTGGAGAAAGAAATTAGAGTTTATTAAGCACCTTCTACCTGACAGCCACCATTCACTTTATCAGCATCTTCCTCCATTGCAATCCTGTGAAAGGGTTATAGCCTTTTACTGCAAACTAGTCAACTAATAAGTGATAGATCCATGACCTGAACTGAGACCTCTTTGGTTCTAAAACATATGCATTTTCATACCTGATAGCGTTATGTGAGATGTTTTTTATGAAGGCATTGTTTTGGGGTCACTAATTGATAACAAATACTTGAAGTATGTGAATACATGTATTTACCACGTCTATAAATAACCAGCACACAACACACATGATGGGGAGAGTCACATTTGGAAGTCTTTATTTTCCTGAGGTCTGAATAATATATATTCACCTTAATCCATCCTACTGTAATGATTGGATTTGCACTTCAAGGTTAAATTTAGCTCAGTTCATACTAGATCACATGATTGAGTCATGCGATAAGTATACGTGTCCCAGGAGTTGATATATGATATTGAGTTTATATTTTTATATTTTTCTGGGCACAATGTCCCTGGTACACAAAAGATAAATGCCATGCCTCAACTTCTGATTCCTTTTCTACGAACAACCTTAACACTTAACACTGCCCTAACACTTAGGAAATGACATTACATACGATGTAAGCACATTTGATATAGGTGCATGCTTTAGGAATGACACCTAGGTTCTTAGTACCATGAATATGTAAAGTTGGAAAGAACCTTGGGGTGAACCAAAGGAATCCTCCAGCCATGGCAAGAATCCTTCCTTAAGATCAGACAACCATCCTGTGTCTGATGGCCCCTTTCAGATACCTGAGGTCAGCGCTGGTGAGTGGACATTACATCAACTTTTTGTTTATGTTCACTCAGAAGCCTTCAAGTAGCCTAGCAGCTATTAGGACCCTCCATCCCATCCTGGGCTACTACTCCTAGGAAAATGAGACCCGGCATTTCCCCTTGTTCTTCAGGGGCTGTATGGTTTTGTTTTGTCTTGTTTTGTTTTTGACTCTTGCCTTCTCTCTTCACCACATGGAGCTGACACTTGCCACTTAACCACCAAAAAACATGGCGTCCACTGCATTCACTCCTTGAGACAGGACCTGACGAAGTTCACCGAGAGCCTCTCTGTTCTTTAGCTGGCAATGTGCCTATACAGCCACTCACAGCAAGACTCACGGCTCTCTCAGGAACTGCAGACTCCCTCGTTCGGAACTTCTGCAATCAGTGTTTTAAACCTAAATATAAGACTTGACTCTCATCCTTGTTAAACTTTATCACATCCATGATTCATTCATTTCATCCTTTTTCTTTTCAGTCAGCAAAGATATTTTTGCAACACGAATGTGTTATCTAAACGTGTAAAGTACTCCTGCCAGCATTTTGTCATCTACAACTTTCCAAAGGAGCTTCTCGAGAGAAAGAAAAAAGTAAAAAACCTGCTGAAAAAGGATTTCTACAAAGATATGAACATGCAGTTGTTTTCTTCATTATGCATCGTAGCCACCAACTTGTACCTAACGAACGTTGTACTTGCTGATTTCCAAAGGGCCAGCTTCCTCTGAAGGATAAAAAGGTCAACACTGGGGTGTCTGGGTGGCTCAGTTATTAAGCGTCTGCCTTCGGCTCAGGTCACAATCCCAGGGTCCTGGGATCAAGCCCGCATCGGGCTCCCTGCTCAGCGAGGAGCCTGCTTCTCCCTCTCCCACTCCCCCTGCTTGTGTTCCCTCTCTCGCTGTCTCTCTCTCTGTCAAATAAAGAAATAAAATCTTTAAAAAAAAAAAAAAAGGTCAACATTGACATTAACTATTGTTTACCTCACCACCAATAACAACAACAACAAAAAATTCTCTGTAATCATTAATAGTACGAAAACCAGAAGCTTTAACATCTGCAATTTGTCCAGGCCCATACTTTTGGCTCAGGATAAAAGAATTTCCTTATTTGTCATTTTATATGTATTCATTAAGGAAAGGCCCTATGTTTAAAGTTCCATGCTTCATTATGGAAGCATCACAAAAGCATAATATATTGAGTTATATAACTACATAAATTCTAAGTAAGAATGACAAGCATTTCTTTGAAACATAGACCAGGCAAGGGTCTGGAGCTTGTATAAACAACAATTTGTTATTTCATGCAAAATTGTTCATTCTCATGCACATAAAACTACTAAGTAATTATCTGTCTTATTTACAATTCCTGAAAGTGGCCATCAAATGTGATTTTTAAAAAACATTTGTTAAGTCAAATATTTCATGAACTCCCAAATGGGCCTCAGAGGCAAAGGAATTTCACATAAGAAAGAGAAATTGTGTGGGTTAATTTTTTCACTTATAAAGATACAGCTGCTTATTGTAGAAAAATCCCTTAAAGGAAGACACAAACTGACATGCATCTTTCAACAGTTTGTTTTTCACATAAAAATGTGAAAAGTTACATTTGACATAGATATAAAACAAAGATACATGTGTAAATTTTTGTAGTAAGTGACTTTTTCTGATGTTCAAAGTAATTTATAATCCGAGACGTTCCATAACATGGACCTAAAAACATTTGTTTTAATGTTATGGTACAGAAATATTCTGGCTGGGTCTAGAAGTTGCCATTTACTTATCATGTGGACAGTGCTTTACTAGGACAAAAACTTCTGAGTTTCTATCCCTCCTAGAATCCCTCCTAAAATCACACCTAGATATTCAAGAGATTTAAGGCATAGTGATCCCCCCCCCCAAACATAAGGGAACTAAAAGAAAGCTTAGAAAAAAGAAAAAAAGACGCTGGCCTCCAAATCCTATGTCATTACTAATACATTCATTGATCATTCCACAATAATGCCAAGCGCAAACAAAAGTGGCTACCTTCCAGGAGCTTACCATCTGTTAGACCTGTGACATTTAGGTCACCAATAACTGGGTTTTTATTTTATTTTTGTGTGTGTGTTTATTGAAAGAAAGGTTTCATTCATCATTCCCAAGACTATACTTATTACCAAAATCCCTGCTTTCCACTTCCTCTTTGGGGGGAAAAAAAAGCAAGCATTTTTATAAGGTAACAGTTTTTCCAACTTCTTGTATTTATCATCAAAATAAAGCGCAGCTGTTTCGGCAAGCAAACATCTAGTCCGGTCGTGGGAATGAGAGCCTCTTCCTTAGCTCTGAAATCAAAGTTCTCCTCTCCTCACTACCAGGAACGCTCCCTCATCTTGCAACGCAGCACCCACAGTGACGAGGTTAATTGTGCAAGAACCCTGGTAATAGCTTTGCTCCAAAAGCAACAGGTATCCTAGAATGATCGACAGGCCCAACGTGGACTGCAGGTCACTTGCTCTCAACCTGGAGAGAAATGCAGCCTAAGTCAAAAGGGCATTCCCAGTCTCAGCTCGGAGGAGGGAGGGCGCTGTTAAGCTCTGGGCGCCGCGCTCACATCTCCCTCTCAGCGAACCCCGAAGCCGCCCTAGGAAGACGCGGTGACCAGGAGAACCGACCCAGAGGCCAAGCGTTCAGGGGGGTCTTAAGGGTCTGCAGGAAGTCGTCCCGAAAGAGCCACCTGGGCACGTGCGTGACACTCACCTGTTCACACTCTCCAGGCCCGGGAGAGCCGCGGTCCCCTGCAAGTTCGGAATCGGTCCCCCGGGACCGCGAAGCCCTCCCACGCTGCAAAGCCCAGCCTGCGGCTTGCGTTGCCGAGACGCGGGGCGGCGATCGCGCGTGGGAGCCGCCGCGGCAGCAGCCAGTGCTGACCGACCGGCGGGGGTCTCCGCGCCAGCGCTCGCCGGGACTAGCGGCGGAGAGACTGCGGCAGGACGCGAGCTCAGCCCAGCCGGGGCCGCCGCGACGCCGCCAGGATGCTGCAGTGTGGCGCGTCGGCGCCCCCTACTGGGGCCAGGGGCTAGTTCCTCCCGCGACGCCGCCTCCCCGCCCGGAGAACGAGACACATCTGCTCTGTGCGTGCTGCGCCCCGGGCTGCCTTCCCTTTCCCCTGCTCAGTTCCCGGCCTCTAGGTTCTCGGAGAAGGACCTCTCTCCTCGGTTAAAACTTTGCGTGTGAAAGCATCGCTCCGTGGTGTTTTCCATTCCTTACTTCCAATGATGCTCACAACATCCCCTTGAGGTACATTTAATTACCAAATAGGAAATTGAAAGAGGAGATAAATAACTTGTCCAAGGCTAGTAAATGGTTGGAATGAAATCCAGGCCGGATTGGAAGCTGAGAGATGCTAGGAGCGATATAAATACTGAATTCAATTGAAATGTATAGCTATATATTTGACAAAGTTCCAAAACCTTTGTCTTCTCCTTACATGATCAGCTTTTGTGGTGTTTGAACAGAAGTCATACTCCATCATCCTCCAAACCTAACCAAGATGATCAATATTGATGCCATGCTAGACCTGCTTTCATATCTCATCGCATTTGATATTTACACCCTCCCTTGGGGTAAACACTAGTACTATAATTATTAGCCTTTCACAGATGAGGACGTGAGTTTCAGAGACGTTGAATGATTTCCCAAAGACTATGACACTTCGGATCAAAGGAGGAGGAAACACATAGGCTATTATATCTTTCCTTCAAATTCGGGGGGTTCTTACCAAGATACCGGATGGCTTCCAGAAAACTACTGCAGTACAGAGCAGACAGGGACCTAGCACTCAGTGAACAATCTGCAGTGGGTCCTTGATGGGAGAGATGTAACCATGGAGGCAGTTTCCAGGGCCAGTGCTAACCTGGGAAGCCAGTGCACTCAGAGTCATGGGCCAGACTGAATGAAGAAGCTAGATCCATGACAGAGGTAGGAATTGCCTACCTGCTTAGGTGCTGTCCTCCCAATTCTCTGAGAAAGCACAAATGTTTTATCCTCTAGGACTTTCCTGACCACTAACCTATTTCCTCCCCACAACCCACACCTGGATAAGATGAGTCAATTTTGGGTCTTGTAACTTGTTGTCTGTCATCATGTTTGCATCATACTCATTTTTCTTTCTGTCTTCTCCATTTAACCTCAATTTCCTGAATGTTGGGATCTATTGTATGTTATCTCCGGATTTCCAGCCTCTACCATCACGCCTGGTCCATAGTGAATATTCAAGATACAAGGTGTTGAGTGAATGAAAAGGAAGAACAAGTTGTGACCGGATATGTTTGATTTCTCTTCCATACAGAATTTGGAATGGAATAGTGTTAAAAGTTGAACATATGACGGGTCTGAAGTTTGGGAAAGAAGGCTGAGAAAGAGATTTCATCATCTCGGCATACAGGGAGTCTTTGAAGTTTGGGATGTGGAAAGAATTGTCTCGGTAGATAATTAGAAATCTAATTATATGGAATTTTGTGGCATTTCTGTTCAGGTCTAACATGTTACCTTCTTCCCCTATCAAGTTCTGTATTCCTGAATATATATATATATATATATATAATCTATTATATAGATATATATAAATATTATATATATCTATATATTCTATTTCTACAGACTTAAGTTGGAATGTCCACTTTGCCACCCTTATCTAATTGGAGTTATTGAAAAGTCCCCGAGCCAGGCCCTTTTTGAAGCAATTCTTTGGGATCTTATCTATGCAAACTGTTTCCCTCCATTTTCCCACTTAGTCGATATGGGCCAGCACTCTTCTGTCAACTAGGGAAGATTTTTTCATCCATGTTTCCAGGTCTTGATGTACTACACCAAGAGAGATGAAGTAGCTAACTAGAGCCTGAACCCATTGTGTTGTATCTCAGTACGTTATCCTATATTCAATGGGAGTGTTTCCTTTGTCTGAAAAGCAGCAAAACGAAGCCACTCCCCATTATGATGCCCACTTCATGGATCAGTAAGAAAGACAGAGGACACTCTGTACTTACAGCTCCTTAATATTTGCTTTCTGGGCAGAAATTTCCCTGGGCAGAGGTCTTCTCATACTTAAGTCCCTTGGCCTGGCTTCAGGCTTAAGCTAAAACATCTAACTAGTAAATGAACTGTCAGTATAGCCCCAGTTATACTGGGGTTATAAAACACAGTAAAAACTGGAATTGTGTGTGTGTGCCGATGCTAATCATGCTCAATTTAGATTAATTAAGTAGTAGAAAAAATACAAAGAAATAGAAAATCACCCCCAAAATCACACTATCCAGAAATAACCACTGTTTGCATGAGGGGACCATCATTGTTGCCATAATAGAACAGAGATGAATCGAAATGGCATTACAGCTATGCTAAGTGCTATTGTACTATTTTAACAAATAAATAAATGCTATTTTTAATTTAAAAATACACTTAATAAAGCAGAAGATAAAGAAATTAAAGCCAACCTTAAAAGATGGCTGACCTTTAGATGTTTCCTCGCCTCACAAGTTATTTTATCTTAGAGATTCCTCTGAGGTTAGATTTTTTATTTTTTTATTTTTTTTTAAGATTTTATTTATTTGAGAGAGAGAGTGCGCACATGAGAGGGGGGAGGGTCAGAGGGAGAAGCAGACTCCCTGCTGAGCAGGGAGCCAGATGTGGGACTCGATCTTGGGACTCCAAAGGCAGTCGCTTAACCGACTGAGCCACCCAGGCGTCCCTTCCTCTGAGGTTAAAATTACTACACAAAATGAAATCTGAATTCATTATCTTTAACCATATATTCGCTTCAATTCTTATTTATATGGTTATTTATATATTTGTATGGTTTATATTTAACCATTTATTTGTTTTAGTCAATATCATTTAAAAAGGAGGAAATTAAAAATAAATAAATAAATAAATATAAAAAGGAGGAAATTAGCTGTCTGTTCTATTATGTCTCTCACTTCCCCTGCCTTCTTTCTGTATTTTTATTTCTGTATTATTTTTTTTATTGTCAGGATTTATAATACTTCACCTTTGTTCTATAATCCTGACTCTCAGAGTGGTCTCAACTTGGTTCTATATTTAAATGGGATAAATTTACTTAATTGTTTTACCATAGTTTTTCTACTACTTTTTATGTTGATTAATCCTTTCATTTCTTAATGTTTTCAAGAAGGTCTTATAGATGCTATATCATATAACTGAGAATACCCATCTCTTCCTTTCCCTGCTTCCAATTTATTTTGTAATTACCCTACTTTGGTTTACATGATCTTTTCCTCTTTTTCGTCCTGTGTAACATATTTTTGTAGTTATTATAATGTTTATTTTTTAAATCAAGCATCATATCGTCTGTGATACATAATAAATGAATTCTAATTCTGTACCTACCTTATCGGAGACCTGTTTGTTTTCTCTATGGAGCAGTGGTTTGAAGGCTGAGCATTCCACTTGGTCTATCATCCTGAGATGAGAACATAAAGCCAAGCAGAGAGGTCATCTGAGTTTCTGTGCAGTTTCTGTTAAAGGTTACACACTCTGCTTTTCTTCTGAGGTTTTATTAAAGACCCCGTACCAAGATTTAGTGCAGGCCGTCAGAATCAGATATCATTCCACAGAAAAGATTCCCTCAGGTTCGAAATGGCTTGCCCTCTTCGTTCTTGGAGCCTCCAACTCTCTCTCCTAAGCCATTTCAATGACAACTGCTCACTCTTTCCCCTCCTGTCAGAAAAGGAAAAGATAGTTGCTTAGTTCATTTCACTCCAATTTTAGAGGTGTTCATTCTTGGTGAAAAAAGAATACCCAGGATCTGATGACTCACCAATACTGCTTCCAGAGAGGAGGCAGTCTATACCAAGATCTTTTATTTCCTGAGAGGTTTCATTTTGAAGTTTTATTGCAAGAAATCATAACCCTCTCCTCGTTTTGTTGCTGCTGGTGATTATTATTATTTTTTTTTTTTTACTTAAGGGGTTATTTTATTGTTGTTATTGTTTATTTAGCTGGATGTTAGGCAAGGGTGAGTCTGATTGTGGCCACAACTAGACTTTCCCTCTGACTGAGAACTCTAAAACCTAACCAAAATGTACAAAATAGCTGTTGCAAAGCATTGGAAAACAACCAAAGTTGAGTACCAATTCCTGACAGGGGGAATGCACTTGGGTTTAGCCCCACAGTCATCCAAGTTTTCTCCTTGGGGGCATTTGAAGGGCCCTGGTCCATGAAATCGGAGTCCAGACAACAGTGAGATCGAGTTCAAGGCTACTAATGCAGCTGGATTCAGAAGGTTAAAGTGCCACAGAGGATAGCCACGGAGAGAGAACTCCAGATATTTGCACAGAAATGCCGCTGGGACCTTGGCCATTTCCTGGGCTGCACATTGTTGGGTGAGTCTCTTGGAGACCTAGTAAAAGAGCAGCCGCCTGGGGTCTGAAAGCTAGGTGGGGATTTCAGAGATCTCCGAGTCCTCAGAAGACGCTGAAGTTAAGGCTAGCCAGAATTTAGAGTACATTCTGAACATCTTGGACTTTCAGCTGAGGACTCAGAAAGATTACAGGACCACGCTTTAGGAATAAGGGCAATAATCTAAGAGTAATGGCAAATCTGACCCTCCCCTGAATGGAGATTAAAATGAAGCCTTGACAGGGACAAGCTCACCCACCAGTAAATGTACTGCCTGCCAAAACAAAACGCAACACTGTTAAGAAAGGTAACATAATCCAGAGTCTCTAGAACTATCATCTATAACGTCAGGGGCTCTGTATTAGTCTCCTGGGGCTGCCATAACAAAATACCACAGACTGGGTAACTTAAACAACAGAAATTTATTTCTCACAGTTCTGGAAGCTGGGAAATCCAAGATCAAGGTTCTGGCAAAATAAATTTCATTCTGAGGTCTTTCCTCTTGGCTTGTAAACCACTGTCATTTACTGTGTGCTCACATGACCTCTTCTTTGCACAGCAGGAAGATAATGAGAGCTCTCTGGTATCTCTTCTTATAAAGACACTAATCCTATCAGATTAGGGCCTCACCCTTATGACCTCATTTAACCTTAATTACTTCTGTAAAGGCCCTATCTCCAAATACAGTCACATTGAGGGTTAGGGTTTCAACCTACCAATTTTGGAGGGACTGAAACATTCAGCCCATAACACCTACAATAGCAATTACTAGGTAGGCAAGAAAAAATTACCAATAATAAAGAGATAAAAGTCAATAGCGAAACAACACTAGATGACCTAAAGTGAGTAGACAAGAACTTTAAAATTTCTAAGATTACTGTGCTAAAGCCAATAGATGGAATAATGGACAAAACTAGATGAAAACATAAAGTATTGTCATCCATTTGTGTATTTCAACAACAACAAAAAATAGAAACTATAAAAATGATTTAAAAAAAACCCTTTAGAACTATATAATATAATACCTGAAATTAAGATCTCATTCAATGGGTTTAACAGTAGATGGAAAGATCAGAAGACAGGATTAATAAATTCAAAGATATATCATTAGAAAACATTCAAAATGAACCACAGAGAGAAAAACAAATGGAAAGACCATGACAGAACATGAGAAATGTAGAACTTGGTAAAAAGGTCTAATACACATGTGATTAGAGCTCTAGAAAGAGAGGAAAGAATGAGATACAAGCAACTGCTGAAGAAATAATGCCTGAAAATTTTGCAAATGTGATGAAAAACAGTAATCCTCCAATAAAGAGCTCCATGAACCCTAAACAAAATAAAAACAAAACTAGACCTAAACCACACCACTGCAATTTATTGAAAATCAGGTTACAGAGAAAATATTAAGAACAGCCAGGAAGACAAAAAAAGACATAATTTTAAAGGAAAAAACAGGTGCACCCGTGTGGTTCAGTCAGTTAAGCTGCGTTCAGCTCAGGTCAGGATCTCAGGGTCCTGGGATCCAGCCCTGCATTGGGCTCCCTGCTCAGCGGGGAGTTTGCTTCACCCTCTGCCCCTTCCCCCTGCTTGTGTGTGTGCATGCATGCTCTCGCTCTCTCTCTCTCTCAAATACATAGATAAAATCTTTAAACAAAAAGGAAAAAAGCAAGAATGAGCAGTAACCTCGACATAAACTAACAAAGACATGAGACTATGGAATGACATCCTTAACATGTCAAACTAGAATCCTTATTTACTGAGATAAATCATTCTCAAACAAAATTTGAAAGAGTTCATTGCCAGCAAAACAATGGGGAAATAAAGATTCCAGACAGAAGTATAAAAATCAAGTAGTAATCATCAACTTCAGACAGGGTAAGTATACAGGTAAAAATAAATGAATATTGGCCTTATAAAAGCTACAAGCATTAAGATGTCTTGTGGGGATAAAATAATATCTAGGAGAAAAGTATGTGACAATAGCAAACAGATGGGAGAGTATAAATGAAGTTAGGCTGCTATAAAGTTCTTCCATAGTTTGAGATATGGCAAAATTACTAATTTAAGATAAACTACTAATTTAAGAACGCATTTTGCAATTCCTAGGAAAACACTAAAAGATTCCAAAAGTATAGTAATAGAGAGGATAAAATGAAATTAAAATACTTTACTAATAGTAAGGAAGGCAGGAAAAAAGGAATAAAGGAACACATAGATGGTACAAATTGACAGCAAATAATTAGTTGTAGACTTAAATCCAGCTATCTCAGTAATTATATTAAATGTAAATGTATTATATATTCTAAATGACAAAATTTGTCAGATTGAATTAAAATGATGTGACTATATGTCACACACACACACCCCTTAAAGATATAGGTAGACTGAGTTAAAAAAAAAAAAAGGAAAAGGTGTGTCATGCGAACACTAATCAGAGGGAAAGGGCAACTTTGCAATTGAACTTCATTCTATACCATTACTTACATGAATGTTAACCACAAGCCCATGTTCTTAAGCATTATGCTTTACCACTTTTTAATACTGCTGGGTTCATCTCTCTGAGTAAGATTTCCCTGCCTTGGCCAAGATGGATTCCCTCCATTCTTCTTTCCCACTCTTGGTTCTCCAGCTGGTGCTAATCTGAGCATGACCACAATATTTGGAATGAACATGTTTAGAGAAATATAAGCTATGGCTAATGTTCTGTATCTCTTTTGCATAGGATTCTCACCCCAAATCCCCCTCCCTGTCTTGGTGGATGGGGTGTTGTAACTACATCCCCTTTTATTAGGAGAGAGAGCAGATAGTGAATGCCCATATGAGGCTACAAAAGCAAGTTCCTAATTCAGCAGATTTTTGAACCATAACCCCTGAACTAAATTTAGCTTTCAGGAGTCCATCTCTGTTAACTATTTTTCCAGATCACTGGAGATTAAATTGTCTAGCAGAATTGGAATTCTTATTGAATTCTTATTGCTTTTGCCTTTACTGATATCTGACTGGGCAATCATGTGAGAGAGAGAGAGAAAGGTGTGTGGCGGGGAATAGGTAGGGGGGAAGACTATCTGTTCATAGAGAATGCAATTTAATCACTACTACAGTTATATAAACTGGACTCAAAAAATTTGATACATTCAGATGGAATAGTAAAAGATTTTACTGGAAGTTAATACTGCTCAGATGATATCAGATGATCTTTACTTCATAAACTGGCAGGAAATTAGAAACATATTCATGGAGTTCTGACAATTTGTGGGACCTGAACTGACATTTTAATAATAAAAATCGGCCTGCCACAGAGTTAATAAGAAAAGTTAAATTTATTTACGTAGGAAAGTCCACGTGGTTTTTTACTCTCTAACTTTGCCTTGATGATACATGAAAACAATTCTGAACTGGAACATTTTTTTAAACCTCACCGACTAGGATGGAATAATTAGACATACGATCTGTGATTAAAAATAATGTTAAAAAACCCATATACACCAGGGGCATTTTCCTAGCTTCTCTGTCTCTTATGCAAGACCCTATTCTTAAATGAAATGGTAATTTTAAGAATCTAGTTGATAAGACGGTTGTGAACTGGAATGAGAAAATAGTGAAATAGGAAAGTGGGTAAGTAGGGGTTGAAGGCCTAAGAATATTTCACCAGCTACTAAAAATTCTGAAGTTTAAGAATAGTCACCAACTGATTCAGATAAGCAGCTAACTCAGAGAAAACTGTAGAAGGTGAAAAATAGTACAATTTCTCCCACCATTTCTCCATGGCTTTTCACAGATGGAATTCAATTCGTTTTTGTTATTGTTGAACATAATAAATGGAATAAGAGAAAGTAGATGTATAGTCTGCAAATAATTAAGCATAAAATAAATACATAGTAATTTCTGGTTTAATATTTCATCTGGGTACTTGTCCCTGGCTAAGTAGCTCTAAAAGTCTAACTAAAATATGTAACATAATAATTAATAAGGATGAAAACTCACACTAACACCAAAACCTAAAGCAACATTTAAATAAAACCAACCACTTTAACAGTTTAAGATATATTCTTCCACCTTTTATAATGTATCAGACATAAACACAGACACCCCAAAACATACATTTTTTAAAAGAAATTTACATATTGGATTGTAACCTATAAATTATTCTTTTTCTTACTATATTTTGGAGATCTTTTCACTACCCATGTATGTGCCTCATTGATTTCAACTGTGTCACGGTATTAAGGTACTATTGTATAGAATATAATTTATGTATTTAACCACCGAAAGAATACATTTTAAAATAAGAAATATTATCTATCATCTTTTAAAAATGCAATACATCTATATATACTGATATAGAGATATTTCCAACAAAAAAACAAGGTGCAATTATAAAATGTGATATCATTTACATAGAAAAGCCAACCGATATAATTTCTATGTGGATACACACACATATACACATGACTTTGTTTGTTTTTAAGATTTTATTTATTTGTCAGAGAGAAAGAGAGAGAAAGAGCAAGAGAGCAGCAGGGAGAGGGAGAAGTAGACTCCCTGCTGAGCAGGGAGCCCGATAGGGGACTCGATTCCAGGACCCTGGGATCATGACCTGAGCTGAAGGCAGACACTTAACTGACTGAGCCACCCAGGTGCCCTACGCATGACTTTATAGTAAATGTATGAAGGATGTAAAACAAACAGATGAACGTGAGTAAGGGACAGGCGGTGCTAGGTAGGGAGAGGTAGGGGGCTGGGGGATCAGGCTCACAAAAATCCCATAAATGTGGAGGTGTAAGGAAAGCAAAGATAAGGGAACAAACCAGACCATTCTGTCCTAGGTGTCAGAGGTGGAGTCTTGTTACAACAGCTACTTGTGGCCAACAAAGAATTACTGGCCCCTAAAAAGGAAGTAAGCCATTAAAGGTGTTATCACTAATCCTTGCTCAATGGTGATATCAATAGAGATGTTAAAAGGATTTAAGTTCCCTGGGTAGCCTTCAATAAAAGACGAACCCTAAAGGCCCTCGGTGGCAACCCTGTTGGGACCCCTCTCACTCCTGAGAGCTTCTTCTGGATCCTCACTTAATAAAACCCGATCGCTTTACTCACTCTTCTTGGTCCACGAGATTCATTCTTCGACTGGGTGAGTGAGAACCTTGCTCTCCCGCTTCAAAAGCAGTTAACCTCTGGGAGGTATCGAGGGTTGATGTAGGTAGGTAAAGGTGGTGTTAGGCTTGTCTGTAAGGTTTTAGTTTGTTTTATTTAGTTTATCTTTCTTTTTTTAATTTTAAATTCAATTAGCCAACACTTAGTACGTCATTAGTTTTTGACGTAGTGTTCAACGATTCATTATTTAGTTTACCTTATAATGAAGATATAGGTGTTGTATTAGTTAGAAAATAAAAAATTATATTTTCCCTTAAAAAAATAAAGAAAACATTAACTAAAAGTTCCTACATGTATTCTGGACATGGTTGGAAAAGCCTGTCAAGGAAAATTGGTTCATCTTCAGTGACATCATCAAAGCAAACATGAATAAACAAGTTCATTCTGTAGGGTTATATCTCTTCCATGAGTGCTGCCAAGATTCCGCAGACACTTTTCTCCAGGGGTTGTGAACAATATTTGAGCCAGCTTGCTCTGGAAGGGTGATAACGGGAAAGCATTAAAGTCGATCCGAAGATGCTGCCATTCATGTCAAATGCTGAGACTCCCAACACAGGCTATGCTGCTGGCCGTCCCACTGGACTGGGGCATATCAGTGCCCCCGTGGGGCTGACATCATGCACAAAGGGCTCACTTTTACCAAGGTCTGCTTCTAGAGAAGTTACCTTTAGGTTTGCTTTGCTGACGGTATATATCCTCTTCTAAATTTCACACACAGTTAGCCTTTATTCTTTTTTTCCCTTTAGCTAGGTGGTAACATCGGGAGATAATAATGCTGGAGCTTATTGAAAAGCAAACACCAAAATTCACAATTGACTCTTTGATAGACACAGAGTTCAGAATGTCAAACACACAAATCAAAATCTATTGCTAGGTGTTTACCAAAAACGTTAGAAGAAAGCAATTTCCTTTACATTTTAGTAACTTAAAGATCTGCAATTAAACTGGGCTTTTAACTAATATAAGAATTGAGAATTCTTTCTTTCTGATACAAAGAAGTGATTATCCCAGCTTTGAATGGACCAAGAATAACCTAAGATTGGCAGAAGAGCATCAATAGAATCTGGGTTATGTAATGAAACAAATCTGGAACCACTGAGAAGGGAGCTGGTCTTCCCAGCTTTCACCAAGGCTTTTGTTGGTTCTCTGACAGGGATGAATTATAAATGCCAAAAGAGTATTGTGTAGTATGTACAAATGTATGTAATTATACCCATAGAGTTCACAATATAAAACAATCATTCTCAGATTACATATTCTTGTCTTTGTCATAAAGTCTTAAGTGAAAGTTAACCTTCTGGGAAGTTCTAGATTGGGTAAACCCCACCTAGCCATTTTGTTAAGATTCTGCAAATCAAGGGGCCCGTGGGTGTCTCAGTCGGTTAAGCAACTGCCTTCAGCTCAGATCATGATCCCGGGGTGCTGGGATGGAGCCCCGCATCCAGCTCCTTGCTCAGCAGGAGAGTCTGCTTCTCCCTCTGCCTGTCGTTCCCCGTGCTTGTACTCTCTCTGACAAATAAATAAATAAATAAATAAATAAATAAAAACACTTAAAAAAAGATTCTGCAAATCAAGTAAGCAGGCCTCTTATCAAAACTATTTTATTTATTTTACAAAAAAAATAATTGTATTTTGAGTCATATAGTCTGATGACTGCACAGCAAGAGAGGACAAATTAGATATGTAGAGGCTTTCAAGTGTGCTTATCCTGGCTGGTACAAGAGGAGAGAATGAATATCTGAAAGAAGTTCTTCTGTTTGAGCATAAATCTATTCTTGCAGCATTCTGCAAAAATCTCCAGAAACATTTGCCTAACACCAACTGACTTGCCACCCTAACCAGAGGACCTTGGTAACGGTTGCGGTCCCGAAGACCTGGCAGCACAAGCCAAGGTGGAAATATGCAAAGCCTATGTTAAAGCCTAGGGAGTTGTCAGATGAAAGAGACACAGAGAGGCAGGTTTCACTCAAGTCAAAACATAGAAGCAAGAATCTGGGGTCAGGAGACAAGCAGAACCAAAAGTTAAATAAATAATAAATACATCTGTTTTGACAATTGGGTAGTTAGGAATTCCATCCTGTTTCCCACCTTCTCCCAGAGGTCCGAGCCCCCATGCCCTCCACAGAAATGATGCCTGAGCCTGCGCTCTCCAAGTGCAAAACGGGCATCGCTCAGCTCCATCTGTCCTCCTTCCCTCACTGTATATACCTCTACCAAGTGGACTGCCCGATGTCTCGTTCTCTCAGGTTCTGTTTGGGTGACAGAAGCAGTTTGAGAAATTAATTCCTGCCGGGTGTTCATTGGGGGCAATAGCATCGTGGAAAAGATCAGGAGCTGCAGAAGCTGGAATGTAGGCTTTGTCACTTACTAATAGCTGTGTGTCTGGGCAGTAGGTGGTTACACCTGTAACAGGAGGATAAGAATGCTTGTTTTAGGGGCGCCTGGGTGGCTCAGTCATTAAGCGCCTGCCTTCAGCTCAGGTCATGATCCCAGGGTCCTGGGATTGAGCCCTGCATCGGGCTCCCTGCTCAGCGGAGAGCCTGCTTCTCCCTCTCCCACTCCCCCTGCTTGTGTTCCCTCTCTCCCTGTGTGTGTCTCTCTCTGTCAAATAAATAAATAAAATCTTAAAAAAAAAAAAGAATGCTTGTTTTATCAGGTTCTTGGGAGGACTGCATTAGATCAGTTATGACACAAGGTTCTAGATGGTGACAGTATTCACTTAACTTTTTGGAGGAGTAGAAACCAGAGCTAACATTTAAGGTTGTGAATAGTTTTCTGTTTCTAGAAGTGGAGACATCAGTGGGGCAGATTCCTTCTGTTCTAGGATGAACTGCATTAGATCCTTTTGGATTATGTAGATAGAAAGCAAAGCATTGTTGTAGGGAAAGAATCTAAAGAGAGGAGTTCCTTTATTTGTTGTGAGTTTGTTTTTGCTAATCAAGAGCCTGAGGTTTAGCTACTGTCCTCAGGTAACATAAAGAATCATCCCCCTACAGGTGTCTTTGCCTCCATGAATTTAAAATAGAGGCAAGTGGGGCCTTTAGAGAAGAATGGCATAATGAGTTAGACCTCATTCTTTTTGAAGTTGAAAGTTATGGAGCCTGACTGATGGATTGGGGTGACCTCACAGAGGCTACCAGCTTCCAAAGTAAATATCAGGTTCTTGAGGAAAAATACCGTATAGAATGAGAAAGGCTGGACTAACTCCCTGAATTCAAAACCAGCGTCTCACTTATGAGATGGGGCAGCTGCCTCAGGGTACAGCATACACTAAATTCTAATAGACTGGAAACTGGGTGAGAAGAAAAATCTCAAATGACAAGGTCAGGGTTCCCCACCTGGGAAAGCTGTTAATAGGCTGGCGAGATGGTGGAATTAGGCAGGGATTGATAGAGATGACTCTACGTTATCCAATATTCCGTGGGCAGATTTTGAATATAAACTGGAAGCCATTTCTTGTCATTTAGCTCTTAATGGGCTCCAGGGAAATTGGGAATATTTCCCAAACCAGGTTTCTCTAGGAAAGAATAGAGCAGGGTCTCAGTTCAGTTTGGTGATTTATATATGACTTTGAACATTTGTGTCAGCTATTTGGTGCAGGTAATAGAAACTGATCAACACTCGTGTGTTTATAAAGGTAAAAGGGGGGCAATGAGGAAGCTGGTGTGTTATCAAAAGAGCTCTAGTTATCTGCTTAGGAAGAGACCTTTTGATTTATAATAAACCTGGTCCAGCTTTCAAATATCAGTTCTCAGAATTGACTGAGCCCTTCTGACTCGAATTCCTCAAACTTAGTAAGAGATTTAAATGTATACATCAGGTGACTAATTAAATTTTAATAATGTACATCAATTTCTTGTCACCAGAAAGTCTGTGTTCCCTCTTTCTTGGTCACTCTCTTTCCCTTATTGCTAAATGTTCCCTGGGACATCTTGGTGGTGCTTTGCATACATAGGAGCCTTTTCGTGATCACTCCACGACATGAAGACTGGATACCAACTTTAGAATTGTCCCTTTTCTGTGGCATATTTCATTAAGCATACCTTTATTATGGGGAGGCACTATTAACATAGGATTAATGACTTATTTAAGAAAATCCCTGCACATATTAAATAATCACTGAATCTATAGATGGTATAGTGTTGTATATCCTACACATAAGCCCAGAATTTAGAATACCCGTCCTTCTCCCCTGTGTTAAAGTCAAGGATTCTGGTTCCCCTGGTCTCTATCCAGACCCCAGCTTGCTGCTTCCAGCTATCACATAACTATGTTTCCGAATCTTCAGCTTTCAAGAAACACTTTTGAGAATTTGGCTTTCATCATTCTCCATTACCTAGAAGCATTCCACATGGAATGACTTTTAAGTCTTAGGAGACTAGGGTGTTCCTTTTCCACAAAGTTTTCATCCATTATGGTGAGGGAGGTCTTCCACTGTCCCTTCCATTGTTACGGTGAAGGGAAGCTTTCACCGATGGGAATTCACCGATGTGAATTCTCTAGCAACCTTGGGGAGATAGAAAGTGTCGGATTTGGGTGCCTCCCAGAAGATATTGTCCATTACTGATCCCAAGTCTTCACTGGATAATGAAGTGACCTTCACTTTAGAACTACTTATTAAGTTATGGAAGAATCCCCAAGCCCATCCTATATAGATAAAAACTGTCATTTGGTGCTTTACAAGATTTTGTTTTTAATATATTATGACAACATATTTATGTTACTTTTGGTTCAGAGAATAGTCTGTGAGTTAATTGCAAGGATTTGTTAACAGCAAAAATGGAATATGGAACTATTTAAATTTGAACTTTCATCCCTGCATTAGATAAACACCATAAAGTTTTTAACAGTTGTTTGTTTCTACATTCTGATGTTAAACAGCAGGCTTAAAATCTGAAATACTGTTAACAATCGGATTAAAATAACTGCCTGTTTCTTTAAACCATGGATACTCACTTGCTCCATAAGCAAGAAAAATCTCAGGATAGATGAACTGACACACAGTAAATTAAAAGCCTTTAAATTAATACATGCAATCTAATCAGGAGGCAGATATGCATTATTTTAATTTTAAATATAAAGGAAAAAAATAAGTGATTTGTGTCTTGTGTCCAGCAAGTCAGGGCAGCAAGCCAGGAGATGAGCTCCTATAAAGTCACTGAGACACATTACTTTTATTATAATGCAATAGGCTTCCAGCTGATTAATATCCTCAGACAGTAACAACTACATTATCAACTTCATATTGCCCCTATGAGTAAAAATAATCATCTTTAACATTCAGATAGCACTTCTATGATGTTTTCATTTCTTTCGTAATACCATTAGCTTCATTGTAGAGATAAACCAGGTGAAACCCAAAGAGTACCTTGTCTAAATATGCAAAATATGCAAAATTATTAAACACTACTTAGTGTCATATATATATGTTAGAATATGAATTTTGTTTTATAAAATATGTATCTGATATTTGACCATTTAATCTTTCACTTAATAAATCTGTATCATTTATTTACATTAACAAACATTATTGAGTCCCTAATATCCCCAAGGTACAATGCTGGATTCTGAGGATATTTTAGGGAATAACGTAGACCTGGTTCATTTCCTATGGATTTACATAAGTATAGAATTTATGTTTGGGGTAGGCAGTTATTAACTAAGTTTTGATTTTTATGAAATACTTTTGAGGAGTTTTATTCACACTTGCACCCTCATTATTCACAGATATGCTATACATCTTTCCACTTGCCTGTTGTGTTCTACAACGTACTGGTAGACCCAGATATGCTGAGCGTTGATTGGGTAGTAACTTCTTTGAAAAAAAACAGACTCATCAATTACACATAAAGAGGGCTGGTGGTGTTCAGGGGGCAGGGATTGAGATCAAGTGTTCCAAAGGTGCAGTGAAATGGGTAGGTTCTGAGGCTGAATTCCTATGCAAGGCCTAGAGAGGTGAACATGAGCAAAAATACAAGAGTGGAATTGCCCAAGGCAGGAAAGGGAGGAGAATTACATTGTTGGGACCAAATATAGCAAATGCAGAGACAGGTCTATAAGTTATATTCAATTATATTCAATAGAAGAGGGTGAGGGGTGGCCAAGACAGAGTCAGAAGCAAAGGCCATAGTGAAGCTCAAAAGGATAGCTGTGGCACAGAAGGTGAGCTGGCTGGCAGATACTGCTTTCACTAGGGTACCTCAATGCTTCCCTAGAGAACCTTCTCTGGGACTACCTACACTAGTCCAAGAGAGAAGAGTGTTTCTTAATAGTGTCCATCTCCTGAATGCAACTAGGTGTCAAATGAGAATTTCTTTTATAATTCCAATAAAATCAGGAGGGGGTTGAGGCAAATCTTGTTTTTCCTAGCAGAAAAATCCTCTCCTAGGTAAATATTCACTTTTGCTGAGTAAATATTTTACTAATATGACTGGAGAAAAGCCAAGACTCTCAAAAGACAAATTGGGTAACAATGGATTGTTGGTAAGTGGCTTTTTATGGAGAATGGAGGGGGGTGTGAGCAAAATGGGTGAAAGTGGTCAGAAGATGTAAAATTCCAGTTATAAAATTCCAGGGATGTAATGCATGGCATGGTGACTATATTTAATAATACATGAATTATATATTTGAAATTGCCAAGAAAATAGATCTTAAAAGTTCTCTTCATAAGAAATGTCTTTATACATACATGAGTTCTCATACATACATTGTGTATCTCTAGAAGGAGGGTTGGTACAGTGGTTTCCTCTGGGGAAGGGAACTGAAGGCTTGCAGAGCTATTTACCCTTCTGTATGTACCCATTTATACCCTTTGAGTATTTTGTTATGCCCAAATAATTACCTATAAAAATTCTAAATTTAAGTAAAACTGCAAAAAAATATCAGAAGATAACATAGCCTTTTGAGAATTCCTGCTCTTTGGCCAGATGGGAGAAAACTCAGTGCTGAACTTCCACCCACACTCTTGGCAACCATTAGTAGCCTGCAAGTATATCATTCCTGACTCCCTTTGACTCGAAAGTGTAGTGACTCCTGGCAACCTTAGGGAACATTGCCCTTGGTCCCATTGCCAATAAACAACTCTTGACATGGTTCTGCTTCCCCATTTCCTGGAAATTGAGCCATCCAGGTTGACTAAGCACCAACCAAACCCCCTTCAAATTTACCACTTGTGCCTGGATCTACTCTCCCGAGACTGAAAGTCTAGCCAGCCTTTCTGGATGACTGGTCCCAGGGCAGCACACATGTAGGAAATCAGCAGAAGTAAGCCACGATGTATGGTTGGCAAATGAGTGATTTGAGAACAAAGGAAAATGAAATTTCAAATGTGAATTTCTATGATTAAGGATTTTAAAGGAAACAGGAATCACTTTTTTTTTCTACTTCATGTTTATTGGAGCAAATTATTAGTGATTTTTATGCCAGCTTATCTAGTTAGGTCAAGCTTTCCCCGGGCCAGAACTGATTTTCACAAACATGAAAGCAGGTGCAAACAACTTAAAAATAACCTTGAATGACAATGATTACTGTCTTATATGACCAAGGAAGCATATCTTTGTACCAGAAAGCCCCTTTCCTGCTTGGCAAAGTCCTAATTACCACTGTTCATACAAAGAGTTGGTGCATTAGTTGAAATTTCTAGATTCCAATGTTTAAAGTTGTTTACTAAAGTTTAGAAAATGCTAAAAATTATCTTTCAATCCAAGATGGCTTCACAGACAATAATTTTTGTTCCAGTGATAAATAAAATAGTGTTCAAATCCTTTTGCCTATCTTTTGAGTCTTTCTCTCTTTTTTTAGGGAGAGAACGCAACTGAACAAATTAGACATTCATCCTTAATCCTAACAGCTAAATCTCCCTTTAAAATTATATAAACAAGTGTTGTCTCCACTGGAAGTTAAAATAATTTGAACTACAAAGTCAAAACAAAACTTGTAACTAAAAAATTTTTAGAGCATATGCTATCTTAGGATAAACTATACCACATTCCTCAACTAGAACATGATGTCTTGCTTGGAATGCAAATGGAGAACATAGTAACTGGACTTTGCATACATTCTCAAATTTTTCATGTTGCCTGGAGTATGGTACATATTACATACATTCTTTAATTCAGTTATATATTCACTCATTCCAGACAAAAATTTTTAAGACTATTGATTTTAAATGTATTTGGACAGTAAAAAAAAAAGTCAGTATAAAATGTTTATTCTTCTTCAGCCTAAAAGTGGATTATCTCAACTTTTTAAACCAAATAAAAGAGTCAGCAATTATATTCTAGCATTTAGATATAAGTGTGGAAATGAATACTAGCTGCTTTCCTAAAAGTTTTTTGGTTAGTTAGTTGGTTGATTGGTTTTTTGTTTTCGTTTTCATTTTTTGCTTTTTTTACTTAAAGGCATTCTCTTCCTTGCCCCACAAACCTTTGAAACTGAAACGTGCTCCCTGGTGCTTTCTACTTACTAGACTTTGTTACTGATCAAACAAACTGGAAGCAATTTACTTCTATTTAAAAGGTCATTTCATGATATTTTGGTTCACCAATGCTTTTAATCTTATTATAAATTGCAGTACATCCCAACATTAGCTAATGGATTTATGTAAGTCAAAGAACAACAGCGAAAGCAAATTTCATCGCTGGTAGAGAAGGATCCATGTGGTAACACTTGGCCTTTGACTCTTCAAAATGCTGTCATACCAGCATCTATTTTTGCCCTCACTGTCTTCATCCCTCCTTAAACTCTTTTGCAATTTCCTTCTCTATCTTACTTCTGAAGAGTGGAGCTCCTTGGAGCCACGGGGTGGGCCCCCTCTTTCTTTTCTCTCTTTCTTCCTAAATTTCCTCAGGCAGTCCTACATTTAAATGCTATCTCTGTGCAGATGATGCCTACATTTACAGAACTCTCTAATAACTGTGAAGTTTCTCATGTCTGGGGCAGAGGCCCAAAGGCTGAGAGCAATACAAGGACCTCCACATCCCAGAAAAGAGGCTGACCTCACATTGGGAGGCCATGCTGAGGGGCTGGGAAACCAGCACAAGCAACATTAGCTTGTTTCCTGCCTTCTGAATTTAAAGGGAAGGCAGCAAATCTACTGGGAGTTTTCAGGAGGCAATAGCACAGGTTTCCTGAGAGGAAACTGTCAAATGCGTGCCCAGCCACGAAGGAAGGGAAAACACCCTTCTCATCTTTTTTTCCCCAGTAAGTTTAGTTAACATCCAACATCTCATATAGACAAAAAGGAGGGAAGGAAGGAAGGAAGGAAGGAAGGAAGGAAGGAAGGAAGGAAGGA